>NC_054847.1:57425999-57773499 GCF_018345385.1 Vulpes lagopus
GGTGAACAGGGGGAGGGAGGAGAGGAGCAGGGAGGAGGGAGGAGGATGAGCAAGGGGAGGGAGGAGGGGGAGCAGGGGGAGGGAAGAGCTTGAGCAGTGGAGAAGGCCTCCAGGAGCTGTTGTAGCCATCTGGGGAAGGCTGGGGCAGTCAAGTGCGTAGGCCCAGGGGGTCAGAGCAGGAGTGTGAACCTGGAAAATGCAGGTGCAGGGCTGGGGGCCAAGGTGACAGGCGGGTCCAGGTGAGCAGGGGATGGGACTGGAGGCAGAAGGTGGAATAGACTCCCTGCTGCCACCTTGGGGGGGGGGGGGAGAAAGGGGGGAAGGGGATGAGATTTGGGGGTGGGGCCCAGAGGCCAGAGGAAGGGCTGGGCAAACGCTGCGACCGTGCTCCCCGCCTGTGCGTCCCTGAGGACCGCAGTAGCCCCATACGCCCGGCCCCTGATCCCAGGCCCCTGATGTTGGCCCCTGATGCCCACACCCTGGGTGACATGATCCGTGAAGGAGCCTCCTTGCCTGGACGCCTGAGATGCTGGGGAAGCCGAACCCCATGTGCGGGCCATGAGGACACTGGCGGTGGAATGCAGGTGAGTGAGGGGGACGCTGGTTTCGATTTGGTGTTGAATGAAGCCTGTGGTAGGAGGAGTAGAGCCAAGACCGCTGGGTTCACTCACCATTTGCTGACAATAAGATCATACACTTGGGGGAAAAAAATCAATCACCTGGAAACATTATGATTTATCCAATAATTCAGAAAGGTAGCTAGGTAAAACGTGAGGCGCCAGCATCATTGCCTTCGACGTGTAATGAGCTGTCGAGTAAAGAGCAGGAGGGGAAAAAAAGTCAAATGAGGGATCCAGGCTGTGTGAGGACAACTTTAGGACTTGGCTGAGTGTTCAGAAAGAAGGATTTTCAGCATGAGAAGTTACACTCGACCTCAGATAGGAAGTCCACGTCTTAAGGATATCAATTCTACTTGAATTCATTTAAAAATGTTGTGCAATCCTGATAAAACATCCATAAGGGGAAAAAAACATAAAGTAATATCCATAAAATTGTTGTGGCAAAGAGTGATGTGGAGGGGCCCTTCCCAGCCGGTGTCAGAGCACGCTGCAATGCCAGCGTCCTGAACAGACAGATAAATCAGTGGAACAGAACAGGGAGTCCGGAAACAGGTCCAAATATCTATAGCAAGGATTTGGTATCTAATAAAGGTGTCATTGAGAAAAAGAAGGTTCAAAAAATACTACAGGGACACAAGGGGTAATCTGGAAGAACACAAGAGGGAAGCCCATCCTACTGCCGGCCCCAGACAAATCTCATCTAGAGTAGAACTTCACGTATGAAGTAACCGTGACAACCAACAACGTGGAACAGCAGAGGGAAATACAGGAAAACACTTGTCTTCATGGAGTGAAGACGATCCCCTTCCCAGAACACAATGAAAATCCAGAAGCCACAAAAGACTAGACCCATAAATTCAACTATAGGAAAATCTAAGTTTTCCAACAGCCAAGCTCCATCAAAGAGGCAGAGATGAAGTACCAAACGGGCAGCGTCTTGACAACAGGTGTCCGGGCACGCCCTGCCCCCTCCCCAAAGGCTTCCAGGGGCCTCCATGAAGCCGTCCTCTCGTCTGAACCCTCGTGTGTCCAAGGTGACAGGGTCATATCAATCCCCCGCTCAAGGGACGTCACCCCGCAGGCTGACTGCAGTCTAGGGGACTCGGCTAACTTCTGGCTGAGGCTGCTGGCCCCCGGCAGGGGCTGTCCCTTGTGGGTGCTGAAGAAAGATCCAACCGACTGGAGGCCGTGGTGCCCCCACGCGCCCCCATGCGCCGGCAGCCTCATGCGACTCGGAGGCCACCCACCGCCGCCTTATGCACCCCGGTCTCTGCTTGCTTAAAGCCAGCCTGGGTGACTTCCTTCACCTGGAAAAGATGGTGGAAGTGAAAGCCTCGGTCCTTCTGACCAGTTACCAAGAAGCGGGGTGACGGTTAACAGAAGGGGGGAGACGAGCACCCGAAATATGCCCAGAAGGAAGCCAGAAGCCAGGGTACCCTCCACCCACTTCCTGGGTGGAGCCAGAAATACGCCTGCGTGTGAGGTAAATTAAGTCAGAACAGGTTACAAAAGAGCAATGCGATAAAGACAGAGGTGCACACAGCTGGCGCAGCCACACACACACATACACCCCCGCGAAAGAGGTTTCTGCCCATGAAGCCACACGGGTGTGTCCTGCGCCAGAGCGGTAAGACGGCCGCATGTCAGGTAGACATCCTGATGCGGACTTGGGGCCCGCAGGTGTCACGCCCGGCGCTGACTGGTGGTGGTGGTCCCACCCCTATAGACGCGGTTTTCCACTGTGGAGCCCCCGTCCCTGCAGGAAGAGTTCAGGAAACTACCTGGTTAGTGGAGTGGCCTGGACTGTGTCATTTGCGTGGTGGCAAAATAGTTTTTCCACTTGAAAAGTCTTGAAACACGCACGTTTTCTGTCTTTGGCTCTGCATCTTCATTTCAGAGGTGTACGCGTTCCCGGGAGAGGAGGGGAGCACAGAATTATCCTCCGCCCGCTGTGGACCTGATCCCCAGCTCTGCCCTGGGTGGGCGGCCCTGGCTGCAGGTG
Organism: Vulpes lagopus; assembly: GCF_018345385.1. Lineage (NCBI taxonomy): Eukaryota > Metazoa > Chordata > Mammalia > Carnivora > Canidae > Vulpes > Vulpes lagopus. Next base: position 57,428,622 of record NC_054847.1, read on the forward strand.
CACATACTGTCTGTCCATCTGTCTGTCAGCACAGTTTGCCGTTTGGCTGTTGGCATTTCCACGTGTGGACGTGGCTTCCTGCCCGGAAGGACCAGTGGAAAGCGGATGAAAGGTCGGAGACCGCATGCGGGAGCGTGCATGCCACCAGATAGGAGCAATCCAGTTTGAGGCCGAGGTTCACCCCCGCTTCATCACCCAGATGAGATCCTGTGGGATCTCCCCACGGGATCTCTGTTTGCCCTCCTCCTGGGAACCACTGTCTTTGTTGTCAGGTTTAATCCTATCGGTAGTAGAATGGAACAGAGAGGCCAGGCAAAAGTTGGTCGAAACAGGCTTTTAGTGGGACGTGCTCAGGCGAGGTTCCAGGCTCCACGGCCTGAAGGGGAGGGGGAGAGAGGGGAGAGGGGAAGTCGCGCTCAGGGAAGGGCAAGAGGGCTTTTTGAGGCGGGAGGGGTAAGGGTTTGTGTGTCTGTAGGGGATGATAGGTATTAGGGCATATTACTGGTGAAATCAGTATGGGGCGATAACTGCTTATGCCCTTATATGGGGTCTGGGGTTTCCTGCATAGATCCAGGCTCTCCCTCATGGCATGTCCTAGGGCAGTCTGCTGGTGATGGGAAAGTTCTGAGGTGGGGGCAACAAGGTGGAGGTCCGCCACCATTTTGTTGGTGCCTTCTGATCCCCCTTGATCCCGCCAGCTCAACATTTGTATCTCGGAGGGAAAAGAAAGCCTGAGTGGTGTGGTTGGAAGCTGCACTCCCGCTCCCAGCCCAACACTGGGGTTCAATCCACAGCACTCGTCACTTGGCTTATCTTGGTGAAAGTCACACCAAGTGGAAACGCACATCTTGTGTTGGTTGGGGGTTGTCCCAGGTCCTAGGCCTCACTAAACAAGGACACGGTGACCCCTCGCGGCCCGTGATGAAACAAGCACGTGTTTACCATGCAACCGGCTCCATAAGGAAGCTCCCACAGAGCATCAGCCCTCTGGCACTTGGTCCAGGGCAGGGCTACATTCCCGATGGTCCTGGGGGGCGAGAGGTGGCTGCTGTCACGGTGGTACAGGGAGGGTTTGAGTTGGAACCATCGGACAGAGACGCAGGAGAGCAGGTACATCCCTGGGGAGTAACTGGGCACCTGTGCCAGGTGTGGGGAGCAAGGGGTCCAGGTCCTCTCTGCTCTGGGAGCAGCACTCTGAGCCACTCAGGGTCCCAGCACCTCCACCAAATTATAAAGCCCTTGAAAAACCAAGGATGGCCAGCTCTAGCCCACTGCCTGCTGACATGTCCTGTAGGACCCCAAGCCCAGGGGACCCCTGCCCAGAACAGCCTGTCCTGCCACCCACCCTCCCCCCCCACCCCCCACCCGATCTTCATCCCACACCCTGGTCAGGACAGGGCATAGGAGAAAGACCTCCAAGACACATATGTTCCAGCAGCTGTTCTGGAAGCAGCAGGTAGTTTGTGGTCTGTCAGGGGTTGATGCCACAGGTCGTCCAAAAGATGTGCAAGGTGTCCATGACCCCGATGGGAGAATGGTGGCCAGAATGTGTGGTCCATGGAGGTGCATACATGGGAGAGGGGGCGGCAGGACATGGGCCAGGCCAAGCCTCGAGCTGAGCAGGAGGTCAATGGCAGTTTCCAGGAGGGGCTCCATCAGCCTCTCCCATCCCACTTGTCTTTCCCTGCGTGTTTGGTGTTGACTCATGTCTCCCCAAAATAGGTGTCCACATCTTCACCCCTGGATCCTGTGACTACGACCTCACTTGGAAGCAGAGTCTTTGCAGATGTGATCAAGTCACGACGAGGTCAGTTTGGTCCAGGTCTAGGCCCTAACTGCAGTACAACTGGTGCTTCTGCAAGAAAGGAGAAGGTGGCCAGGGGATGGCAGCGTGGGCGACCCAAGGAAGGAGGCCACAGGCCCAGAACTGCCTGCAACACGGGAGGTGGGACTCACCAAGAACGACTGTTCTCCGAGGTACTCAGGGCAGCAAGGTCCTGGGGCATCTTTTTTCTTTTAATTTTTTTTTTTTTTTCTGGGGCATCTTGATTCCACCCTTCTAGCTCCCTCACCAAACAGGGTTTTTCGGGTTTTTTAAGATTTTATTTACTCAAAAAAAAAAAAAAAAGATTTTATTTACTCATGAGACAAAGAGAGAGAGGCAGAGACACAGGCAGAGGGAGAAGCAGGCTCCCTGCAGGGAGTCTGATGTGGGACTCAATCCCAGGTCTCCAGGATCACACTCTGAGCCGAAGGCAGACGCTCAACTGGTGAGCCACCTAGGCGCCCTGAACTGTGGGTTTTAAGGCACACAGTTTGTGGAGTTTTGTTACAGTGGAAGGCAGACCTGGGGCCTGAGGCTGAGTGAGAGACACGGGGGAGAGACAGACAGACAGCAGAGTAGGAGAACCAGCTCAGACATGGGCCCAGGAGCTCCCCAGGGAAAGTCAGCGGCCCCACAGGGTCAGCACCTGGCACACGTCTCCATAGGGGCCGTGGTTGTTCTCAAATACCGAAGTGCACAAATGTTCAGGCCGCGCCCCTGTGGCCATGTCAGGGGCCAGGCAACCCATCCTCATGCACCGCATGCCAGCTTTGCTACCTTTAGCTTTGCTAAAGCAGGATGCCTGTTTTCAACCAAAGGTCGAAGGTAAGGGGGGTTCCTCCACCCTGCTCCCGGGGTCACAAGGCTCCGGGACACAGAGCGAGGCTGTAGCAGTTGATGCACAAGGTAGACCCTGCAGATTCTGACCCCTTGTTCATGGGACACATTCTGCCGGCCCCCCTGAACAAGGATCCAGCAGAACAGCATCCACAGGGGCACTGGGCCCTGCCACAGGCCACAGCCACAGATGACGCCCAGCCAGTCTGTGGGGCCTCCGTCCCTCCACCTGCACATGGGAGACACAGGCCCTCCCTTCACCGCGGGAGGCTAGCCAAGGCCAGGAGGGGGCAGCTCCATGTGTGGGACACACATGGATGACAGAGCACTTCCAGGCACCCAGTGACCCAACTTCAAAGAGTTACTGTCCTTCCGTCCCATCCTGTCATCATTCTATTCTGATGCGTGAGCACATGTCAGGCTGAACAGCATCAGACGGCAGCACTTGTAAACTCCTGTCAATGGTTTCATATGGTTCCATCCAATCCGCCAGCCCATGTGTACCAGTAGGTGTGGATCGAACGCAAAACAATGATTATGTCTGCAAGGATTGCGGAGGTCAGCTTTGGATAAGTCAGGGAACATGGGAGAACGAGGAGCGAGATCTCCTGCGTGATGAGCGGAAGCATGAGGGATCTTGCTAAGAAGCACAGTGGCTGGTGCTTAGCAGGAGCCTGAAGGCCCACCCCTCCCTGAAGGGTCCAGAGTCTCCTGTTGCCCATATCTTGACTTTAAAGTCTGTTCAGGGAAGCAAGCTCCTGGGCCACTCCATGTGGGGCACCTTGCAGGCACTGCACCTGTTTTCTAGGACTTTTACTATCTCAGAAGACACCATCATACAGACAAAAAGCTTGAATAGAAAACATTTGTTCATCTTACAGCCATTCCGCAAGCACTTCTGATGAGATGGTTACTGGGATCTCCGAGATGTCAGTCCCTGGAGGTCGTCAGGGGCAGGATGTAGCACCCAGAGCCTTCAAACAGAGTAAGCTGTGTGTGTGCCGGTGAAAAGGTGCAGGTGCCCAGCCCAGGTGCAGGTGCTCAGGTGCTGGCATGGGGCATCACCTCCCAGGGACGAGGGACAGTGGCCAAGCCAGGGCAGCAGGTGCTCCTCCAGCACCTGGGGGTGACCCTGACCCTAGAGCCTGCCATGGGAGAGGCATAGTGCACGGGACTGTGCAAGGGGCGCAGGGGGCGGGTCCCTAAATGGAGGTCAGCCTAGGAACACCTTGCTTTCTGACTACTAAGGACTTGCTTCTTCCGCCAAGGTCTGGGGCACTTGTGCTTCTGGGGACCCGAGGACCCCCGTCCATTCTACACGGCAGTCTCCACAAGGATGCCTCTCTACCTGCAGGCTTCAGCCCTCACAGTTGGGAACCTGAAGGCGGATCCAACCCGAGCTCTGTCCAGAGCCTAAGCACCCACCACTCCTGCCTGACATGTGCGCACCCCATAGCACCCCCAGCATCCCCTAAGCCACCTCAGAGGTACTTTGCCAGGGCCTAGATGGCCAGTGTTCCAGCTACCCGACAGCGAAGCTGCGAAGCCTCCAAGGCTCCGAAGCCTCCGAGGCTCCTGCCCTTTCATCTCCCGCTGCAGCCTGCAGACCCACAGTGCCCCAGCCGCCCCCTTCCATCCAGGGAGCGCTTCAGCCAGCCCGGGGCTCCCTCCTGGGCAGGTAGCCCAGCCCGCTCTGCTCCCGAGACTTTGGGGGTCATGTGCCCCAGTCCAAACCTCTCTGTGATGCTTGTTCCCAGACACCCATTCATTCCATGGGCGATGGTTTACAGTCAGGGGCCAGTCACTCTGTCGGGGACAGAAAAAGTATGGCAGGCTCTGCCATCTTGGGATTTGGGACACTGCGTGGTCGTACAGGGACCGCCAGCACCCACGAGCCCATGGCATCCCACCAGGAAGCCACTGAGCCTCTCTGAGCTTCCATGTGCCTGCCGCAGCGCCGCACAGGTGTTCTGCTGACCAGCAGGCCTGGGGCCGGGGGCGGGGGGCGCTGAGCAAGCAGCACCTCCCAGCCCAGGAAAGTGCCCAGACTCCCGGCCACAGAAGAGCAGCACTAACGCAGGCCCCCATATAAGCCAGTGTGTGCCCCTGAAAAGCTCCATTAACATTCTAAGTCAGGTCATAATAGGTTTCAATTTAAAAAATCAGAATCACTAAAAAACCAAATTAAGAATGACCAATTTTAGTTTGGCATTTCAGTCTGTGCAGAGAAGAAAGCACATTCAAAGGGCCTTCCAAACTCTAAAAGCCCAAGAAATATTCTGTAGTGGACATCTTAGAGGGTATCATAGAGGTGCCCCAAAAATGGAGGCTGAAAATTGGAATGAATTAGGCTTCTGGTTCCTCTTTGGTAAAAATTTATTAAACTATTCATTTATTCCTCTTTGGTAAAAAAGAGAAATATCTCACCTGTCATAACCTGTTATCTATAATCTAATTTCACTCTCAATTTACTTGTCTCTGCACCTGAGTAAAATTCTCCTGTGGTTATTAATAGATTTCTTAATTGCAACTAGTGTGTACCACTAGGGAGCTCAGGTGGCAGCTAATCAAAAGAACCCAGGTTATGTGGATCAACACGCACTGGTATTGCAGATGGTGGTATAGTATAGACGTCGATTGATTGAATATAAACAGAGAGATGATGTAGATAGAGCTGTAGGTGTGGACCAGACATATAGGTTAGGTATAGATACAGAGATAGATGGACATGGCTATCGGTGATTTGGGGCGGGGAACCAATGCTATAGGTATGCACACGGACAGACTTACCTGTGGGCATAGGTGCTGTAGGTGGAGACACACATGGGCACAGACGTCAATGTCCTAGAGGTATAGGCATCAATCTGTGCAGACGACAGACAGATGTAAGTGTGGAGGTAGCTTTAAGCATGTGGACACGGAGATGTACAGACACTACCCACAGGTTTCCAACAAGTCCGCCAATGGCTGATACCTGAAACCACGGCTATTTGCCTTTTCCCTCTACTCTGCATTACCTCAGACACACCCACATTGGCAGCATTAAAGCCCCCGAAATCCTTCTCATCCAACCCTCCACCCTGGTGAGGCAGGGAGGGAGGAAGGCATTCCTGTAAGCTTGCCTGGCAGCTTCTGCAAAATCAGGGGGCCAATACAACCAGCCACTGACATTTTCGTCTTGAAGAAGAGCTAGAAAAATTCTCAGGAATCCCCCTTTTATTCATAAGTTTTCAGATAGTCCCAAGGAGATAGAGAGAAGGAACGAAGGAAGACAGGGAGCACACGTGCCCCATTTCACAGAGGTGCACATGTACACGATCTGCTCTGCTCCCACTTAGTAAGTGACCGAGAATGGGTCACTCAGCCAGTCTGTATGACGCCATCCTCCCCAACCTCCAGCCTGCAAACAGTCCTTGTTCCTGCCACACACGTTTATGACCTTAGCTCAGAATGTCTTCAGTCAGCACAACCATGTGGTAACTGCGACTGAGTGGGCACTTACAGTGGACCCACACATCTCATCCTGCCCTGTGCCATGACCCTCCAAACACACGGGCACACACACAAATGCACAAAAACACATACCCCACACACAAACACAAAGGCACACATGAGTACACACCCAAACACAAAGGCACACACAAATACACAAACACACACATTTACCAGCTTTTGTAAGCAATGTGCTGTACCTGTGGGACCACCATTCCAGACACTGTGGTCACACTGAATAAAGAAAATGCATGTAGGCAAGGTCAATATATTTTTATTTTTCAACTGAAGGAACCTTTCAAATATAGTTTCACATAAAATAAGATATTCAGTTTTTTATTTTCTTAAATTTGTCCAGCTTTATTGAGGTATGATTCACAAATTAAAAGTATGTACATTTAGGTATACTGGATGATGTTTCAATATACATATTCACCACAACCAAGCTGATTAACATGTCTACCTCCTCACATAGTTACCACTTGTGTGTGTATAAAATGTTTAAGATCTACTCTAAGGAAATTTCAAAACATTATTAACTGTAGTCACTATGTACATTAGATCTCCAGAACTTACTCATCTTGTAACTGAAATATCTAAGATCTAATAATTTGTTCAAAACTAAATATAATCATGACAACATCCATTTTGTCCTTCCCACCCCCCTTCCTATGCCCTGCATGGATAAAAGAACAAATGACAAATTAAGTTAATTTTCACTTTAAGGAATAGAACATCCCCTTTCTATCAAATACTATATGTATTTCTTTCAGTATGTGTATGTATACACATAGATAGATGGTAGATATTGATAGATACATTGATAGGTAGATGATAGATATCATAGATGGATGGATAGATGAATCTTGAGCTAAATGACGATGATAGAGATAGATAGATAGATAGATAGATAGATAGATAGATAGATAGAATGGATGGATCTTGAGCTAGATGATGGTGATAGAGATAGATACATAGATACTGGACTGCTTTATAGCTATAGCAACAAATCTCTCTACACATCCATTTGACTTATAATCTATAAAATGCCAAAGTTCTAGAAACCAGAGGCAAAGAGAAATTTAAATGATAAACCAGTTTATTTTGAGCTACACCTACCTTTTCCAGGCATATTCCAGTAAAAAGTTAATTTGACAATGGTATGAAACACAGAAGAGAAATTGGCAAACAGCATGAGTAATAGATAACAAGTTGCAAATTAAATACCAAGCAGATAAGCATCATCAAGGAGAGGGAGAATATATCAAAATTTGCCGTGCCTCTAGGGATAGGCTAAATTTGCTGTGCCATATAAAACAGTGCTATTAACACGTCATTGCAAGATTTCCTTTTTGAGGAGATGACTTTGGTAAATGTGGATGTTTTTTCAGCACAACTGTTCAAGCGCAAAAGAAGCCTAGCAGCGCAGAATGCAATTTAGTAACTAGCCCTAACAAACAATCTGCCCACCATAACGGCTCCAAAGTTTGGGAAATGCACTGACGCGCTGTAACTTACAGTATCGTGTGCCGTTTGGAAAGTGGATAACCTGTCGGTTCCGGATAGCTCTGAAGAAGAAAATGAAATCTATTCCTCTTAATTAAATATAGATTGAACTAGAATCAGCAAGTCATTTTATAGAAAATATGCTCATCTTGATACATAAGAAGTTAGCTATGAAGACCAGACATGGTTTCAGCTTTTCTTTCTTTCTTCTTTCTTTTTTCCTTTATAGTCTTCAAATTTCATTTCAATGCAAAAAAAAAAAAAATCAACCAAAATTTGGCTGCTTCCCAAAGCAAATGTAAAGCTAATTTCTTGGGGGATAATACTTAGATTTTCACAGGGTTGAATTCTTTGAAGAGATTTCTGCTACTGAACATACAGAAATTACAAAAATTTAGCAATGCATAAATAAATAAAGCATGCATCTTCTAGAAATGGACAGGAAGATTAAAGGTAAAATTTCCAAGGGATTAGATGAATGATAAGAAATATAATATGAATAGAAACATATGTCAGATCATTTCAAATTTATTTCTAGAAGGGAGAAGAGTAAAAAACAAAACAACTTAGTCATTCTTTTTTTTTTTCAGTCATTTTTTTTTACTTAGTCACTTTTTTACTTAGTCATTCTTAACTAAAATCTCAATATATAAAATGTACCTAATACCCCCACTCAGGATGATTCTCAGAGCGAATGAAAAAACTCATGTAAATCACCAAGATTAGGACCTGACACATAGCTGGTGACAATAAATGAAAATCCTAGAACCTCAAAGATAAGCTAACGTGGCTTAGACTTCACAGTTAAGATCTGTGGTAGGTTCTGGGAGAGCTGGGAACTCCCTAAAACAGTTAATGGTAAATTGAGTGGTTTACTGGAAAGCAAGTTTCTTCTCCTAATATTGTGCTGTGCTGCTTTCAGGCATCAAAGAAATGATTACAGTGACATTTGAGGACCTTGGAGAAACAGTCCCAGGCAGGTGATTCCTTGGGATGGAACCTGAAGTGCATTCGCCATTACTCTAGAGAGAAATCCCAAGTCAATCCCAGCACAGTGTGTCAGGAGTTACAAATCCACGTGCCTAGGTTGGCCAACAGCCTCTCGCACCTGCTTCTCGCCAGACAGGAGCCCAGGCCGGAGGCTCTGACATGCGTGTGTCTATGTCGTGCTCAATGCCACCACAAGACGGACCCAGGAAGCCACTGGTTTTATTTCCTCAGGCTTATGTTCCTAACACCCTCCAAACAGAAGTAAGCTGCAGAGGGACCCTCTCAGAGCTTTGGGAATTCTTGAAATAGCTCATCATTGGAAACAGATGTGTATCTTTTCAGCTAAAATGGCCAAGCCTCTTCCTGAAAATACTTGAGGCAAGTGGAAGGATGCCCAGAGGGGCTGGTGTGGGGCTCATGTCTTGGGCTCTCCGCTGCACATGACATACTGCCGCCACCCCGGGGTCCTGAGGGTCCGACAGGTGACCCAGGGGCTATTGGCCAGGGCAGGTGCTGACCACCCAGAGGAGGTGGGGGCCCAGCACCTAATGGCAGGGTCTTGGCCATCGCAGGCCATCCCCAGCCTGTCCAGGAAGCAGCCTGTGCCCACAGGTGGATCTCTACTTGGAACGCTCAAAATCATGCTTCGAAGAACCCTCACGTGTTTATGTATACGTGTGAATATGGTTTGAATGTGTGGTATGAAGAGAAAATGACAAAAAAAGAGGGAACAACACAGGAGAAAAAACCCAGGAAAGACCCGCACTTGCAGAGAGGAGGGGTGTGAAGCGGGAAGGAAAGATGGTCCACAAGCGGCTTCACTTTAAGGTGCTGCTCTGCGCAGGACAGAGGGTAAGACGGAAATACAAGCATGGGCCACTCTCCCTGAGGCCTGGAATCACACCACGCCCACCCTGGGACTCTTGCTTTTTGGGTAACAGATTGATCACGGTGACCTCAAGAGGTTGACGAGCTCGGGAGTATTTTGGCCAAGACCCTGCCATTAGGTGCTGGGCCCCCACCTCCTCTGGGTGGTCGGCACCTGCCCTGGCCAATAGCCCCTGGGTCACCTGTCGGACCCTCAGGACCCCGGGGTGGCGGCAGTATGTCGTGTGCAGCTGAGAGCCCAAGACATGAGCCCCACACCAGCCCCTCTGGGCGTCCTTCCACTCGCCTCAAAGATGGCTCCCTCTTGTCCTCGGCCGCCGGGGCAGGGGTGAGCGGCAGCTCCATCCGCTCCTCAGACGCTGATGTGCGCGGGCTCAGCTCATCAATCTTTTTAATTGTTAAAAGTCTTTAACTATGTAACGGGATTCATTATCCACTATGCTTGTCAAAATGCTATTTAATAAGTTGCTTGTTTTATTAACCCTGACAGAAAAGAAAACACGGTTCTTTATCTCCAGCTGTTGGAGACAGGGCCAGAATTTGTGTGTGGGTTTCTCCTAACACCTGCAGAAAGAAACCATGTATCTAGCTGGTCTGCCAGCATGAAACTCAGGACGGCTCCCTCTGGCCCTGAAAGTTTTGGGGTGTGGGGCGATAACTGCTCCTCGTTTCCCCACTGGGGTGGTCACTCAGCACGGAACGCTGGGGAGCAGGAGCATACTGCTGGATGGGTACTGGTTCCGAAGGAAAGCACAGGGTCGGTTCTGCTACGAGGCTTACTATTTTTAGAACACCATGGGCCTTACAATGTGTGTGAGGAATCCTAAAACAGGTGGGAGTGAGCACCAGCTTGAGATGATGCTACCCACACAGAGAAAATTCATGTGGTCCACAGATTTTTAACGGTTTTATTCCTGACTACAAATAACAAAAGCACCTCAAAAGAAATGGAATGTTGACAAAATACTGGAGGGAAAAATATGCTCGTATGAAAGTCCTAAAAACCCGAGTAATTGACTGAAATAAGTATTGGATGTATTTGCTTTAATAGAAGAGGCGATACAGATGCCAACGCATTTTGTTGCCTGGAGCCACACTCCCTTGTGTGACCTGGCTGCACAGGAACTGCATGCCACGGCGAGGCCACCCCTTCCCAATAGTACATTCCTACATAGAGCAGCCCAATGAGATCACGATCCCATGCGTGTCGGGACCCATAACTGTTCACTCCACAGCACCATTTGTCAAAACAGACAATCCTTTTTATTAAAATGGAAAATTCACTGCTGCTCACCATTCCCTTCCGCTTGACTTTTTTTTTCTTTGAAAAGCAGAGATAAATCCCAGTAGCACAATTAAAGCACTAGCTAAATATTACTTTGTTGGGCTTAACGATAGATTACAATGTGTGCATAATGACCCAGTTCTAGTAATATCATCTGATTTAGTAAGGAAATCAGAGCCTGCCATATGTTCCCCAGTAAGGTCTCAGAAATTCTTCTCCTTCATGATGGATCAGCCAACTGCCGGCAAGACGATGCTGCTCGGTCCTGGAGCCTTATTGTTGAGCATCAAGCACGTAAGAGTCTTAATCACGACACACATTTCACCAGGCCACTTCTGAAGGAGAGCAGGAGGTGGATTAACAACCTGTCACCTGCCTGCTTCAAGTCCCTCTGCCGTTATGAACTGGTTCGTGCAGCCTCTGTATAGTCACTTACTAAACTGTAGGCTGAGCTTGAAAAGGAGAAGAAAAGGGAAAAAATGCCAGAATTTAACACTGGATTAAAGGAATTGTAGCTCTAAAAACAGGTATAGTCGCTCTAACATGTTAATAAAATGAGATATACCTGACAAGACAATCTTTTAGTTTTTAAAGTTTTTAAAAGAAAATTTAAATGTTGAGCGTAGAAAGTTCAATTTCAGAGCAAATGTAAATGAGAATTGTGTTACTAAGGTATAATATCGACAAACATTATATGGTCTCATTCATTTGGGGAATATGAAAAATAGTGAAAGGGAATAAAAGGGAAAGGAGGAAAAAATGAGTGGGAAATATCAGAAAGGGAGGCAGACCATGAGAGACTCCTAACTCTGGGAAACGAACAAGGGGTGGTGGAAAGGGAGATGGGCAGGGGGTGGGGGTGACTGGGTGACGGGCACTGAGGGGGGCATTGATGGGATGAGCACTGGGTGTTACACTATATGTTGGCAAATTGAACTCCAATTAAAAATTATATAAAAAAATAAAAATAAAAATTGAAGTGAAAAAAAAGGTGTAATATTGATCTTAGGTATGTTAGGATTTGATAAGGTAAACTACTGATCCATTTGTCAGTATTCATAAGGAAAGAAGAAAAGATAAATAATTCAACAAATAATTATTGACTTTAGTATTTCCAACAACATTATACCATAACTGTGCAAATTGTTTCACATATTTAGCCAAAATTAAAACAAGGCTTAATTCCTACAAAAATGGGAAAATTATCATGTATTATCATTTGTCTGAGAAGAGAGACTGTGATTCACAAAAAAAGGAAATAGTAGCAGGTATATATGTTGAGTTGTTGGCTTTACTTTGGAACCATGTGAATATTTTATGCTTATAAAACAAAATTTAGTTTAAAATACTTAAATCCAAAAATACTAAAAGGTAAAACAAAACTAAGGCAAGAAGCATTGACCTGAGGTTTGGGCAGCACTCACAGCAGGTGGTCTGACCCAGTGGAGTTGACTGCCTGACAAAAATGTGAACGTTCTCCTGGGACTCTAATGAGACCCAGAGTCTGCACATGTGACATTCATAATATTCAGGATTCAAACCAAAATAACTGACATACAGAGAACCAGGAAACTGATAGTTATTAAGGGAAATACAATGAGCCCATGACGGGTGCCTGACAAAGACGCTGGAGCCACCAGAAAGAGAGTTGAAAACAACAGGGATGAAACAGTGAGAGGAAGAAGGAAAATTAAGAAATTCTCAGCAGAAAAACAGGTGATAAAAAAGAAAGCAATGGAAAATTAGAACTGGAAAATATAATACCTAAAATAAAAGGACTCACAGAATGGATGAAGAGCAGAATGGTCGTAATGGAGGAAAGAATCCATCACCTTGGAAACAAGCCATGAGAATTATCCAGCTGAGGTGGACAGAACCTCAATGGCCTATGGAATGCCAGTAAGGACACAGACATATCTGCCTCTGGAGTCCAACAAAGAGAAAGAAAATGAGATTGGGACACAAAATATTTGAGGAAATAATGCCTGAAATGCAAAACTTGGTGGAAGACATAAATTTACAGATTCCAGAGGCTCAGCAAGTCCTAAAAGGATAAAAATCTAAGAAAATCATTTTGGTCACATCATAGTCAAACTACTAAAATCCTAAGACACACAAAAATAACTTGCAAACAGCTGGAGAAAAAAGACCAATTATCTAGGAAGAGATGGTGATTCGAATGACCACAGATTTTTCACCTGAAACCACAGAGACAGTGGAAAAACACTTTTAAAGAATTATAAGAAAATAAATATTACACCCAGTTTTGTATCAGTAGATGGAATAACCCAAATAAAAATTCTAGCAGACTTTTTGTCGTAGAAATTGGCCAGCTGATTCCAAAATTTATATGGAAATGTCAAGTGCCTTGAATAATCAGAGCAGTTTTAACATAAATAAGTTGGAGGATTGATTGTACTTTACTTCAAGACTTAAAATTAAACTACAATAATGAAAGGTAGTTTCTCTTGGTATTGGTGTGGGTGAAAAGTACACAGGTAGATCAACAGTATAGGAATAGTACAGAGGGTCTACAGGTAAGTTCAATCATATATGATCAATTGACTTTCAATAAAGGTGCCAAAATATTCAATGGGAAGGTGTTATTTCAATAAATGGCATTTAACTTCTGGGTTTTCCCTATAAAAAATGAGTATGAGGGATCCCTGGGTGGCGCAGCGGTTTGGCGCCTGCCTTTGGCCCAGGGCGCGATCCTGGAGACCCGGGATCGAATCCCACATCGGGCTCCCGGTGCATGGAGCCTGCTTCTCTCTCTGCCTGTGTCTCTGCCTCTCTCTCTCTCTCTCTCTCTCTCTCTCTCTCTCTGTGTGTGACTATCATAAAAAAAAAAAAAATGAGTATGAGCTGTTAGCTTTCAACACATACAGAATTTAACTCAAAATGAACCAAAAACTTTACAACTCCTAGAAGACCATATTGATGGAGTTGGGACAATTTTAGATTTCTTGCATAGAACGCAAAGATCCTAAATTATTAAAGAAAGAATTGATAAATCAGACCAGATCAAATTTAAAGACTTTCGCTCTTTGAACGATACCACTGAGAAAGTAAAAAATACAAATCACAGAACAGAAGAAAACATTCACAACTGGTACATCAGATAAAGAGCTTTTGTCTAGAATATATAAAGTACTTTCACAACTCAATAATGAGAACTCTAATGACTCTAAAACCGGATGAAAGCTTTGAAGAGAGGCGATATCTAGTAGTCTTGCCATTTTGTGAACCACATGCCTGATCTGATTTGAGGGAGGGGCAGGTGGGCAGGTGAAGTGGAAAGTGCACCCTGGTACCCAGGGCATGCCGCCACACCTCTGACCACCCAGAGTGCGGCTCTCATGGCCAGGGCGCTGCAAAACCCCACTGGCCTGGGGCAGCACAGGGAGCCTGGATTTGGGGGCTCCAAGGCAGTGCAGGTCCAAATCTAACACATCCCTGTGAGCAGGAGGCTTCCTCAGATACACTCAGAAGTGACCTTTAATGATTGGCTGATAAAGGGAATTTTCACGTGTCTGAGTCAGAATCCTGCTATTTCAAAGCAAGACTTTCAGAGTTGCCTTCTCCTTCCCAGGAAAGAGTAAGTTGATTATGTGTTTCATGGCCGCATCCCACATGGACCCAAAGAGTTTGTAGTCAGAACCACAGAGTAAAGGGAAATATTTGTATTTTTTATCTCTGAGCCCAAATAATCAACTTCTGCTGACTTCAATGATGGTGTCAACAGAAGGAATAGCTAAAGCATGAAAATTATTTTTGAAGGAATAGCTAAAGCATGAAAATTATTTTTGATATTTGTCAAGCTTTTTAACCAATGGACAGGAACCATTCCTGAAATCATTCGTTGGTTCTTCTAACCTGTGGCTTCTTAGCACTTGACTGTCTGCTGGACATCAGCCATATGTAAAGTAACACAGCAAATGGGCATATAGGGGCTGGTGCTCTGCCCGCTTCACTTTTCTGATCTTATTTCATTTCCTTGGGCACTTTTCCAGTGACCATTCACAGTCATGAATATCCAAAAAAAAAAAAAACTGGTTTGACCTTACTTTATATTTTGGGGAAGTGAGATGAGTAAAATTTGGGAAGTGTGTTCCTGTTTCTCACAGTGACTATTGTGGGAGGTCATAACAGATCCAAAAGAATAAAAAACTAAATAACGACTTCCTGATTCTTTCAGTCATTCTTTTGAAGGATGAAATCAAATATCTCCCTACAAAATACTTACTACAAGAAACAGAACACGGTCTTAAATAATTTTTTCAAAAGGATGGATAAGGCCAACCATCTAAAAATAGAATAGGAGTCAAGAAGAGGAAACCATCTGAATTTCAGAAAGACCACATGGGAATGGAAATGCACTTGCTGCATTTAAAACAATAGTTGGTCACCCACTGATAGAGTACTGCACAATATCAAATCAGTGGGTAGGGGATAAGAATTTCTTTCAGAAGCAAAAGCAAAGGAGAGAGAAAACTCAGAGTGAAAAGACCAGTGAGACTTAGGAAATTTAATGTACACATGATTAAACTTGAAGAGGCAAAAGCACTTAGAGAAAATAATCCATCAAATAATTTTTTAAAAAATACAGCTCTTTGTATGGTCTGAATTGTGTCCTCCCCAACTTCTTATGTTGAAGCCTAGCCCACAATAGCTCAGCATGTGACTTGTCTTTGGAGATGGGGCATCTTAAGAGAGGATTAAGTTAAAATGAGGTCATGAAGGTGGGCCCTGGTCCAGCTGGACTGGTGTCCTTATAGGAAGGAGGTTCTGGACTCACACAGAGCACCCAGGATACGAGCTCACATAAAAGCACAGAAGGACACACCAGGAAGGCAGCATCTGCAAGCCAAGGGGAGAGGCCTGGGAAGAAACTACACCTGCCAACATCCTGATGTTGGACTTCCCTCCTCCAGAAGGGTGAGAAGAAAAATTTCCTCTGTGTAAGCCACTCAGTCCATGGTATCTTACTACAGTGATCCACGTGGACTAATATATTTTCCTTAGTTAAAAACTCTTCTTCTTATTCTTCACTCTGCAAATCAAAAGAGATCCCTCAGTAAAACAATGTAATAATACATAGGTGAACACCTAGCAAAATTTCAGAAACAATAATATAAACCTTTAGGCAGGAAAAGATATTACCTACAAACCGATCTTACTTGTCATGCAGTACCTACCAGAAACTAGAACAGTAGTTATAACAGTGTGGTGCCCCCAAAAGAACAAATAGATCAGTGGGGTAGAATGGAGTACCCAGAAGTAGACCCACATAAATATAGTCATGGATCTTTGACAAAAGAGCAAGGGCAATAAAATGGGACAACAGTAGTCTTTTCAACAAAAGGTGCCAGAACGACTCGACTTCCTCCTGCAGAAGAAAAATGAGTCTAAGCACAGACCTGTGCCCCTCACAAAAACTGAGTCAGAATGGATCACAGATCTGCATGTAAAACTTAAAACCATAAAACTCCTAGAAGATCACATAAGAGAAAACCTGGGTGATCTTGGGTGTGGCAATGACTTTTTAGATTCAGTACCAAAGACCCAATCCATGAAAGAGATAATTGATAAGCTTGACTCATTAAAATTAAAAACTCAGTTCTGTGAAAGACAGTGTAAGGGAATGAAAGGATTAAGCCACAGACAGGAGGAAATATTCAAGAAAGATACATTAATAAAGGGCTGCCGTCCAAATTACATCACATACAAACCGGTAAAACTCGGCAATGAGAAAACAAGCAGACTGATTAAATGGGCCAAAGACCTTAGCAGACACATCATCAAAAAAGAAAAACTTCCCTGGGGGAATGGCCCAGACCCAGAGCACTGACAGCACCCACCCAGCGCTGACGGGGACGGGGAGCAGCAGAACCCGCGCTCCCTGCTGGAGGGGGTGTAGCATGGTGCCACCGCTGCGGAGGACTTTGTGGTTTCTCACAGAGCTAACCATGCTCTTAGCACACAGTCCAGCAATCATACCCCCTGGTATTTAACCAAAGAAACTGGAGACTTGTGTCCTCACAGAAACATGCACAAGGCTGTTTACAGCAGCTTTGTTAATAATCAGCAGCGCACCTGACTGGCTCAGTTAATTAAGCATATGACTCTTGATTCGGCTTCAGTCATGACTTCAGGGTCATGGGATCGAGTCTCACATCGGACTCTATGGTCTACACTCAGCAGGCAATCTGCCTCAGATCCTCGCTCTCCCTCTCCTTCGCCTATACCCTTTCCCTGCTTGCACTCTCTCCCTCTCTCTCTGTCTGAAATAAATAAAGTCCTTAAAAACAAATAATAATCACCCAGATTTGGAAGCAACCAAGATGTTCTTCAGGAGGTGAATGGATTAATAAACTGTCATCCATCCAGACCGCAGATGGAATATTATTCAGCGCTAAAAAGAAATGAGCAATCAGGCCATAAAAAGACACAAAAGGACTTTAAATGCATATCAGTAAGTGAAAGAGCAAATCCTAAAAGTCTGCCTACTGTAGGATTCCAACTGTATAACATTCTGGAAAAGGCAAAACTGTGGAGACAATGAAAAGATGAGTGGTTGCAAGGGGTTGGGCTAAGGAGAGGATGCACCCCAGGGCACAGGGGATTTTAGGGCAGCGAAACTACTGTGTGTAATGCCATCATGGTGGGTACGCGACATTATACATTTGTGCAGCTCACCAAGTGCCCACCACCAAGGGGGACCCCTATGTAAACTCTGGGGGACTATGATGCATCTGTGTAGATTCACCAACTGTAACAGATGCTGGTGCTGGGGAGCCATGCATGGGTGGGGGTCAGAGGGTCTATGGGAAATATCTGTACCTTTCCCTCAATTTTGCTGTGAACTTCTCTAAACTAATTTATATATTTAACATGATTCCAATGAAAATTTTAATGGAATTTTTATGGAGCTTGACAAGTTGATATTAAAGTTACATATAAAGATATGCACATAAGAAGAGCTGCACTCAGTAGCCAAACTACAGAAAGAGCCCAGATGTCCATCAAGAGATGAGTGGATAAACAAGATGTGGTCTGTATAGACAATGGAATATCACTCAGGCATCAAAAAAATCAAATCTTGCCATTTGCAATGATGTGGATGAAACTAGAGGGTGTTATGTGAAATGAAATAAGCCAAGCAGAGAAAGACAATTAGCATATGATCTCACTTGTATGTGGAATTTAAGAAACAAAACAGAGGATCATGGTGGAAGGAAGGGAAGAATAAAACAAGATGAAATCGGAGGGAAGACAAACCATAAGAGACACTGAACTCTAGGAAACAAACTGAGGGTCGCTGGAGGGGAGGGGGGGTGGTGGGACGGCGTCATCGGGTGACAGGCATGAAGGAGAGCACATGATGTGATGAGCATTGGGTATAAGACTGAGGAATCACTGATCCTTACCTTTGAAACCAATGACAGATTAAGCTAATTAATTGAATTTAAGTAAGATTTTTTTTAATTGAAAAAATTTTAAAACCTGAATATTACAGCAGACATTAATTTTATATAAAAATTCTACCTTTTAAAAGAAAAAAGATGGCAAATATACCAGAAATTTACTTATAATAAATTTTTTTAAAAAAGAACAACTGTGGTGCTGGTGGAAAGGTAAAATGGTAGTCACCATGGAAATAGTCAGCAGTCTCTTCCAAAACTAAAAATGGACAGACCAGGTGACCCCATACCCGAGTTCCTGGGCATTGGGTGCAGAGGTGAAGCTGCTCGCGTCCCAAAGCCACACGGCCTCACACAGGCACATGCGTGCACACACACTGGGAACCCCAAGTCCACTCCACACCCGTGTAACGTCCTGCAGTCACAACGTGACACTAGGTAGGCAAAATGCTGCGGGACCAGAAGGCTGAGGGAAGAGTCTGCAGGACCTTCCTGTAGGTTTTTGTTGCAATTTTCTCTGAATTTGTGATTATTTCAAAGTAAACATTTTAAGTCCGTATTTTGTAGCCATTCCCCACATGTCTCTAGGCAGGAGGTTGTGAAGGGTCAGCAGGTAGTTGTCTGAATCCTAAATTCCTATGACAAAAGCTGCGGAAGCAACCCAGGCACCCACAGGACACCAAAGGGAAGGTGCAGCTCTACTGGAGGGAACGCGCACGCCCCCGGGGTGAAGGCATCGCTGCTGACAGAGCGGTGCCCGGGACAGCTCACGGCCTGCTGCTGAGGCGCTGGGGGAGCCACGGCGGAAGAGCAGGGCCAAGCCTCCTGTGTCTGCTGAAGCCTGGCTGGCACCGCGGCCGGCGGGCCTTCACCCTGGACGACGGGGTGGGTTCCCCTGCATGTGCACAACTCCGAGCCCAGGGTCGGCCTCCTGCCTTGAACCCAGGGCAGGCGAGGGGGCTCACGGGGCTCAGCGCGGGCTGTTGTCCACGTTCAGGGTCAGCGGGACGTTCCCGGCTTGTCTGCCCAGGCATCTTGGCATCCTGTGTCCCGGGGGCCGCTCCGGGGCCCTGGCCTCGGCTGAGGGCGTTGCTGTGTTCCCTTCTGTCGGACTGAGGTCCCGGGGGCAGCCCGCGGGGAGAGGCCCCCAGAAGGGCCCGGCAGACCCCGGCGAGCCCGCGCTCCCGGGTAGTCCGCGCTAACCCTGACTGCGAGGGCCTGCGCGGCAACAGCTGGTCCGCTCTGTTCCGTGGCTCCTCCTGCAGCCCCCGCCGACCACCGCCCTCATGTCGCCATGGCCGCGGCCTCTGCTGACGTCCACCTGCCCCCACGCGGGGCTAAGGTCCCTCGTCAGCCTCTCAGGCCCGTCCCTCCACCCGCTGCGGAGGCTTCGGGGAAACTCGCTTCACTGTTTCTGTGGCTTCCTTCACAGGGTTTCTCTAACCCAAAGGTGTTTAGCCACCGACACAAGGATCTATGTTCTGTCCCCGCCATGGTTTGCCCTGGGCAGCCGTCCTGGTGAGACGTCGTCCTCGCCAGGTGGGTACGGCTCCCGCCAGCATCTGGCCCGTGCGTGGCAGGCCCGGGGGCCCGGGCAGGCGAGTCTCCCGGCCCGGGCGGCATCTCCCTGACGCGCTCGCTCTGGCCTGGGGCTCCCGGAGCCCTCGCCGCAAGCCCGCCTCCTCCTCCTCGTGCTCTGGAGGCCGAATCTGAGGCTGAGGCAGCAGGGCCGGCCTCCCCGCCCAGGTGCACTCCCACGCCACCCACTGTCCTCCGTCCCCCTCCGAGGCTGTGGCGCCACACTCCAGCCACAGTCCTCCTGGCCCTGCTCCAGAGGCGTCCCCGCCTCTGCCTGTAAGGACCCGAGTCATGAGATTAAGGCCCGTGCTAATGGCCTCCTCTTCACGTCCCCGCGTGGGATAAGACCTCATGCGAGTAGGGCCGCCTCCCCAGGGCCTGGCTTAGGCCCTGGCCGCACACCCTGGGGGCCCGAGTCAGCTCCTACATGGACCACCTGGTATCTAATCAATTCTCACCTTCTTGTTTGTTCCAAGCCCCCGTGTCCACCTGACATACCCGCCTTCACCATGAGCTTCGTGACAGCAGGGCTCTGTGGTGCCACCCCAGGGCCTCTGTAATGGGGGAACACGGGTGAGAGGGGCCACCAGCTGGTGGCAGTCTCCATGAGGGGAGCAGCCTTGGGCCTTCTTCTCCTGGGCGCTGCACCAGGTGCTGGGGAGCATCACCTAACCCACAACATTTCAGGGGGCTGCAGGAGATGATGCCCCCGACCAGCATGCCAACGTCAGAGCCTGGGTCTCTCTGATTTGGCTTTGTGACCTTAGCCTGGAGTTGGCAGATTTAGCAAATACAATACAGTATGTCCAGTGAAGTTAAAATCATAACCAGCGGTGCATCATACCTTCCATATGACCATGTCACCTGCAGCGCCCGGAGTCCTGCATGCTGCCTGGCAGTGAGGCCTGCCCAGTACATCCTGCTCCGGGAAGGGGCACATAGCACCAGGAACACCTCTAAAGCCGTGTGGCATCCCCTAGAATTTATGACAATGCCATGGCCTCTCTGGTGGCCTCTCACACCAGATCTCTTCATCAGTGGGGGCTCTCCAGGGACTCAGACTCACTGAGGACAATATCCTCAGCTGTCCCACAGTCCCTCGGCATTGCACACACTAGAGGTGACTGTGGTCAGCTTTCAACGCAAGTAAAGGGAAGTTTGAAAAAGTGTTAAGCCAAAATCAAAACATATACTCTGGGGTTTTCCTCTGCAAGTGCAGATACTGGCTCCTTGAATTCCCAGGGGAAGCCCCGCATGGTGTGAACTCAGAGTCTTTGTTTTCTCATTTGACGTTGAGCTCTGAAATAATAATACCGTTAACTGTTCTTTTTTTTTTTTTTTTCAAAAACAAATTGGCTTTTAACACTAGACAGCAGGAAAATCTAAAAGGTTAGTGTAGACTGGGTTCGTCTACTTCCAATTCAAATGCGAGTGTTCCATCAAAGCTGTTCGTAGGTCAGGAACTGACGGTGCTGGTTTGCTCAGAGTGGTGACTGCACAGAAGTCATAAGACTAGGTTGTTGTTTGGTTCCGCATTACTCAAGGAGTTTATTCCTGGAAACACCAAGAAACAGGTTGTCATCCAGGCTCCTCGGCTTGCTGGGGGAGTCCCCAGGGCGGTGTGCTCTGCTCTGCTCATTCCTCAGAGTCAGGACCCCAAGTTCTTGGGCAGGGTGATACTGCTCTAGATTGAGCCCGACTCTATGAAAACACGTGTGTTCACGTGGAACACTTTTCCAGGTTTGCCAGACTGCACTGTGTGTTCATGATCGTGCACTTGGGTGACAGCCAATCTAAGGGACTTGCTTTAAGAAGCTAAAGCCCGAGTGCGGGCAGGCGGGGAGGTGGTGGGGAGCTGGTCCTGCTCCAGTGTCAGGCAGATGCTACGTCAGTTCCCTGCAGAGCCATGCAAGGAAGGGTTCTGTGGGCGAGCTCCACAAAACTGAGCAGGAGAGAAGGGAGGACAGGGTTGGGGGGATGCAGAGCAGAAGAGGAGTAGGCAGCTCAGGCCCACTTCGGGGAGACTTTTGAAGCCTCAACAACAATTTGGTTTCAAAATGCTTCTTCCGTTCCCTTTTTTTTTTTTTTAGACTTAATTTACTTATTCATGAGACATACAGAGAGAGAGGCAGAGACATAGACAGAGGGAGAAGAAGGCTCCCCACAGGGAGCCCAATGTGAGACTTGATCCCACGACCCCAGGATCACACCCTGAGCCAAAGGCACTCCACTGCTGAGTCTCCCAGGTACCCCACCTTCCTCCTTTCCCTGTCCTTAGCAGCCAGCTTCTTGTTTCTAAATATGGGACCAGAGACAGAAAAGTCATTCAAATTTCAGAGCATATGTTGGAAAACAAACATCCCGTTTCAGTAAACACCGTCTCCTCTTGATTTTTGGACATTGGGCAACACATAGCACATTCCTGTCCTGCTCAGCTCCCTGGGACCCCGCTTCCCTCCCTAGTGAGTGCCTATGAGGCAGGGGGAGCTCTGGCATGCTGAAGGGGATGGGGAGGCTCCTGATCAGTGAGGGCCAGGGCTGGGCTCGCCACCCCTGGTGAGGACTGGAATGCTCTGGAGGGGACGACACGGCTCCCACATGGGGCGGGCTCACCCTGGCAGTGTCTGTGCCCGGGCAGCTCCTCGCACACTTGGATTAGCATGCCTCGTTGTTCTCTGAATATGAACATATGGCCATATGTACTCATCACAATATGTTATAATATTTATTATGCCACCATGCCAGGCTGAGTTAATACCAAGTGGCATAAATTTTGTGAAGCACATGCATTTTTACAAATGCATCCCTGATGCAACTTCTGCACCTTCATTGTACCATTGGTTCTGGGTGGGGAGATCTGACCAGTTTGGTTCTGATGACTTGTTTTTCTCCAGCTCTCCCCTGATGGGCTAACCAGCCAATGTGGGGCATAGCAGGAGGTTGGCAGCGAGCACCCCAAGCTGGGGCAGGATGAGCTCGGGCTTCTGGCACTCAGGTTTTGAACCCCATGCTGTGAAGGCACCTGGAGGGATATTGAGGCAGAAACAGGTAACCATGACAAAGACCACTGTCACATCTGTGGAGAAGGGAAATTTTTTTTGAGGTTTAATTTATTTATTCATGAGAGACAGAGAGAGAGAGGTAGAGGGAAAGCAGGCTCCATGCAGGGAGCCTGATGTGGGACTTGATCCTGGGACCGTGGAATCATGCCCTGAGCAGAAGGCAGATGCCCAATTTCTGAGCCACCCAGCTGCCCCCAAAACAAAATGTTTTGAATAAAATAGTCTGTGCTGAAGACAGAGAAAAGTTATTTCAAAATATCTTTGTACCCAGAGATATATATTGTGAACATATCGAGCATCTTGTGCTATGTTCTTCTAGACTTTCTTCTCTTCATATGTAATTTGTAGGCGAAAAATAGATGATGTGTGGATGGATAGACAATAGATGATCAATTGGTGATGGATCGATAGATGATAGACAGGTATAGACAGAGACAACGTCCACACAGGCGGAGTGGACATTCCACCCACACCTGCTGTTCATGCCTGTGTCTTCCAACAACATGTTCTGCACCTGTTCCTATGTCAATAAACACACATCAGCTTCGACCTTAAGAGTCACATGGTGTGTGTCTCATGGTTCACCATAACTTCTTTACATAAATCCCCTATTTTTGGCTACTGAGGATTTTTTTAAATTCTTCCTAAACACAGAACACTGCATGGAAAACTCCACATACAGAACACAATCACTGACTTGCCTGCCTTATTACCATGTAGATATGCCTGCCCTTTGGGAACGCAGTAGCCAGGTGCACATGTAGTTCACTTTAGGGCTCCACATCCCACGTCGCATGTCCCAGGGCCCAGACTGTCTGCGGAAGGTCCCTGCTGCCTCGTCTGCCGCAATGGGAGGGAAAGCAGACCCTGCGTCCCTTCAACTCACCCAAGCAACGGCCCTGCTTGTGGAATGAGTCCCTCCGTGCCCCAGAGATAGGCACTTCCCCAGGTCTCGGAAGAGGTTCAGAGAGAAGAAGGGGCAAGGGCTTTCACAGGGTCAGGGAACTAAATGCTATCTGCTCAAATTGTCTGTAACGTGAATTCCTGAGCCTTGGATGGTGCCCAGCGCAGCATCGGGCAAACAGGTGGTAAATCACAACAGCTCATCATGCACGCAGGTCATGTTCCATGGGCCCAGGTGGGGAGGGAATATTCTAGAAGGACAATAAGAGGCACTTAGGAAGGCCTGTCCTCCGAGTACATAAAATTCAAGGGCTGTAATAGCAAGTAGAGGCTCGAATGCTGACGATGACTAACGATGAAAAAAGCCGTGTAAGGTTTACAAGAACAAAGTTCTCAGGGTTCACTTGGCTCTCAGGCTTTTCTGGGGTCCTCACCTACTCAGGAAACCTCCGTCACTGAGCAAAGCACGAGACTGTGCTACAGCCACCAGGCTCCCTGGGGCCTGCACACGCAGTCTATACACAGGGCAGTGACCGAGGTCTGGTCAGGGGCTGTGCTTTCCAGCCAAAAGATTCCCAGACATGACTTTCAGAAACTACAGACAGTGACTTTTTTTTCCCCCTTCAGAAAGATGAGATCTTTCTCCCTCTGCTTTGCGTCATTTGTTTTCTTGAGGTAGATCCTTAAAGAAATAGCAATCAGAAAGTTGCTAATTGCTTTTTTATTTTATAGTGGCAGCTCCGATTTTATTTTCCTCTGGCAGTAAAGTATTATTAAAAGTTGTTTGATTTGAATTTTTTGCACGTCTAAATGTTTCAACAAATGCTCATTTAAGATCTTGGTTTAGTGTGCTGTTTTCCTCTCCTAAAAAGTTCAAATTGCAAAAATAAAACAGGCGACTGAGAAAGATTTCTGTGTTTCCACTTTTCCTTTTTTACAATAAGACTATAATTTCCATATTTCAGAGCTGGAGAAGCAATAGGGATTTTGTTTGTTTGTTTCTCTGCCAGTCTGCTCACCGCAGATAGCCTCTCCATGCTCTCATCAAGCTGTCCCGCTGGGGCTCCCCCAGACAGCAGTGAACCCAGAGCCTCAGGCAGGCGACACGGCACCCAGAGGCCACCCTCGCACTCTCACGTCAGCCCCTGGCCTCAACCCTGAGAGAGAGGTGACCTCGCGCCCCACTAACCTGGTCAGTTTTCAGGGGCATTTGCAGCAGTGAGTGTGAAAAGGCATGTAACACCCGTAGCTGGTTACCAGTGTGGTGACTGTAAGGGGGAACAAACACCCAGGAGATGTGAGCCAGTTTCTTAAGAAGCAATTAAGAAGCCCCAAAAGCTTCTGTGCACCTACCTTAGGCGTCCCGCTTGTTTTAATAAATCTGATGTTTGCCTCCTTCCTCTCTGGCCCTTCAGGTCTGCCTCTGGTGTCTTTTGTTACATCTGCTCCCCTCTCTTCTCCAGTGTGCTGTGACGTCCGTGTCTTCTGGACAAGGCTGCACTAACGCCATGACTCGGGTTGCTGGGGCTCCAGCACAGGACTGGGCCACCTCACAGCCCTGCTTCTGCGCAGCCGTGAGCACCTCCAATCATGAGCACCTCCCCCAGGTGCCCCTGCTGCCCCCTGCCCAGAGTGACGGGGCGAGCGGACCTGCCAGCCGAGAGCCGGGTAGGGGACATGGCAGTGGCCCATTCCCTCCTTCAGACGCACACAGAAGGGGAGAACTAGACTGGTCCTGCCAAGCCCAGGATGGAAATGAGGTAAGATCTGCAGGAGTTGAAGGCATGAGGTGGGGGAAGGAAGCAGGAAAAAAGCATTTAATAATCAATATGACCTCCACCTTCCACGCTGACCACGTGTTTAGGAAATGCCTGTTTTATCAAAAAACACAGTTGTACAAGTGAATGCTAATTTTCTAATTCTTGAATAGCTGAGAGCAGTAACGCAAGCCCGTGCAGATTCAGCTCTACCAAATTGCAGATATTGTAGGGAAAGCAGCAGCTGCATTCACAGGTAGGGCAGGTTGGTAAGGCTACAGCCTCTGGTTCAACACTTACCCACTTTTTATGGAAAAGTTACTAAGATTCACCCTTTCACAAAAAGGTGAAGTCACTGCTCTAATTTGGGTAAGTCTCCTGGCAGCCCGGGGTTTGCCCTTTGAGGTGATCCTTTTGAAGTGTCATGAAAACTGATAAAAGTTGGCTTTGTTTTTAGAGTTAATCTTTCCCTTTTTGGGGATGATTTCTAATCCTATTAATTTCCTACAGTAGTCCTCATGGCAGAAAGTTGAACCAGCCTGAGAAGGGTCCGTGGATGATATTTTCAACCTTGCGAGGGAGCTGGGGCCACGGCCCCAGGGCAGGTCCATCAGGCAGGATGGAGCTCCCCACTCCAGGTGTAGTCAGGGCTTGGGTTCAGGTTCCCCTGCAGTCAGGAGGGAGCAAATAAATGTCAGGAAATCATGCATTAAGGCATGTGTCAGAGTGAGCCGGGTAGAACCCAGTCCTTAATGATGGTGTATGGGTGTTCGACAGAAGGAGACCACATTGCTGTGATGTTTCACTGCCCTCCCAAAAGGCTACATGTACATGATGACGAGGACAGGGAGACACTGAGACAAGGAGACCTTGAGGATGTAGAGCAGACAGGGTCATGGGGGCATGCCTGGCATTGCAGGAGCCCAAACCTGGCCCAGTCAACCCCAGGGCACACCCGTCAACATCCCCTCCCCTGGGGATCTGGGTGGCCCCGGGCCTGTCCCAGCACTAGCACCATTGAGGGATGTCTTCACGCTTCATCTGCACCCACCCCCGGGGCTCCCTGCCCTGCCTTGTGCAGATCCCACTCTGACCTGGGCTTTGTCTCTCTGAATGGTCCTCTTTGCTTTTGAAGCTTCATCCTGACCTTCTTCCTGGTCCCTGAGTGCAGCCTGAGCCCCTGCTAGAAATTCGGCATCGTCACTGTCCCCTCCCTCAGCCATGAGCCAGCTTCGCCCTCACCACCCCTGACTCTGGAAGCCCCGCCCAGACTGGAGCACTAGGTCCCTGACAGAGGTTGCAGGGCCTTCTGAGGGTCCTGAATAGGCCTGTGACCCAGACACACCCTCGACTTCCCTTATCCCAGGAGTGACAACATCTCTGAGATGCGGGCTTGCATTACCGCAGCTGCACGACGTCCGCGTTCACACGTGCATATCGTGACTTTCTGTAGCAGAGGGAGCCCTCCAGGCTTGTGGGGAGCGATTCCCTCCAGGGTCATTGGCTCTCCTTTGCCACCCTTTTTTTTTTCTTTGCCATCCTTTGAGAGGAAATAAAATGTCCTTCTGTCTCCATTTCCAGAGGGGGAATTATTCATTGCCCCAATTTCTTTTCAACTCCTTACACCAGCACCTGGCTAGGTGCGGGCAGGTGTAGACATCACTGCTCTCAGGGATCTTGTGGTCCAATAGGGATGCAGAGATGGAAGCAAATGCTCTGGGTGTGATAGGACCAGCGTGGGAATCACCCACAGTGTGCCTGGGGCATCCAGTCCCGAATGTGGAGTGAGTGCATGGTGTTTGCAGAGTGAGAATTGCCTGAAGGGACCAAGGAAACACATGTGCAGAGGCAGAGGGAAGGTGGGAGGAGAGGCCGTGCACTAGGAACCCACAGCGCAACTACCCTGCTGCCCTAAAAAGTTCAGAAAGAGAGGAGAGCATGCAGATGGCCAGTAAAGCTAGGACCTGGAGTGTGGGGTAAACACCTTCCGACCTTGTCCCCAGTGCTACAGGGAAGGGGGAGATTGGAAAACGAGTGGAGAACGACCCTTGAATCTTGGAATGATGTCCCAGGTGGTCCCCAGTGGGATAGGCTGGAGTTAGGACACCAGTTAGCCAGGAGGTTACTGCCTCGTCCGTGAAATTCTCATGCTATGCTTTCCCTCTCTCCCCGGGAGCACACGCTCTAGTGCTGCCCTCTGCTCTCTGACAAAAACCTCTCACAAAATACATCTGTAGACATGTTCTTTCTAACTATTTCTTCCCTAAACTCTTGGAATTTGATTCTGATTTGAATCTGGAAACTGGAGGTCCTCTAGAAGTCCTAACATACGTTCCTGATGTTCACTCTTCATGGTGAAGCCCATCTCTTGGGCCCTCTCTCATCCCTGAAATCCTGCCATGTGGGACCCCACTGCAGTGCACAGACCACCCAAGGCTTCACCTAGAGTGTGGCGCACAGAGCCCCGAAGCCACACACACATCGGCATGTCACTGACCTTCCCAGAAACTTGGTTTCCTCTCCTGTCAGATAACAAGTCTAGGAGGGTCACGAGAACACACATACACACACACGTGAACGCACACCATAGAGCCACTTGGCACATCTCTTCATTCTCCTTCCACTTATTGAGACTAATGAAGGACTTCAGCATGTTGATCCTGAGATCCAGCAGCTGGTCTGTGAACAAGTTTTCTTTGATCTATAGAGAAATGAGAAATGTAAGAACACAAGTCTTTTAAATATTGCTTGTTTTTCAAAAAGGTGGTGACAATATATCATATTTTGTGTTTTGAGTGTATGTTTGATGTTTTTAATTGAAAATACTTAAAATTTATTGAGTTTATGTTAATCTTTTTTCGTTTTTATTTTACTTTATCATGAAATCCAAATACTTGAGAGTACAGACAAGAATTCTTAGGTACTTTTGGGAGCTGATTTTATTCTTTTTAAGAAACTTAAACTGCACCAGAAAAATTGGAGTTCACTTAATCTAAAATTAGAAAGTATTTATATGTATTCATTATCAATGCTTGCCTCTCAATAGTATATTGAAACTGTAAATATGCATTTAGAAATTGCATAGATATTTGTGGAGTTGTATTCCTAAAACTTTACTTTCAAATGAGGCACAGAATGAGTCAACAATCAATAAACAATATTCACTGACCACTGTGAGTCCTACACTCTGCAGCAAGAGTGACAAGACAGAAAGGACTAGAGAAACACAAGGGCCCAACTTCTGTTCCCTGAGACTTGATGTCACTACTGTCCACACATGCATCTGTTCCTGATACAACTATCCTATGCTTTGGGTTTTTTTTTAAAGATTTTATTTATTCATTTGAGAAAGAGAGAGCACAAGAAGGGGGAGTGACAGAGGGAGAAGCAGACTCCCCGCTGAGCAGGGAGCCCAGTTCGGGTCTCCATCCCAGGACCCCGGGATCATGACCTGAGCTGAAGGCAGACTCTTCACCAACTGAGCCACCCAGGCATCCCCTGTCCCGTGTTTTTAATACCAGTGGTGTTTCTGAATGGTTTCTCTGCTGAAAACTATTCCAATATAGTTTTTATTATAATGTTCTCAGGAATTAAAAAGAAAATCAAACAAACATGTGGCCGTCACCAGTCCGTCCATATTTCATGAAACAATCAAATCACTGTTGGAATTCCCTGAAAACCAAAGGTCTATAAGAACTAATCAAGCTTTTTTCCTTCCATGTGTCAGATTTAGCCCTAGGAGCTAGTCTTATAGGAAACCCATAAGTCACTTCTGGACTCTTGTCTCCACCATCTACCTTGCCAAAAGCATTATTTACTAGATGTAAATAGTGCTTAAAGGTGTCATTTGACTACTGTACTGTCAAGCTGAATTATTTATTTCTATTTGTGAGACACACCAAAAATGTAGTGAACAGATGTTTGTAGGGGACAAAAGAAAGCCAGAGAAATAGGAAAGGTCAGAAGATATTTAACACCCGACAAACTGACAAAGTTGCTATATTTTTTCTTTCTTTGCTATTTGTTGGAAATAAATTTCATTTGATTAATCAAAAAATCAGAAATTATGGTGAGTTATACATAATGAAGAAGATGACAATTTTTCAAAATAATGTAACATCATAGATGTGAAGTTATATAACTGGTACAGCAGCAGCATAAATGTAAAGCTGTGTATCACCAGGCATGTAACACCAGCAGCATAAATTACCAAGTATGATTTAATCATCTGGTATTCCTGATATAAGCACATAAAAAAAGTAACTGAGGCAAAATTTTCATTGGGATGTATTTTGGAAAGTGCCAGCTAGTAGAATTCCAGCTGGCACAACTCCAGCTGCTAACAGAAATATAGCTTGAGTGTAGATCCAGCCTAAATAGACCCCACGCATCCAAATTAAATTTTATTTGGTGCCAAGCCTTTTAGTAAAGTCTGCTTGGTTACAGACTGGCAAGTGGAATCAAAGCTGTCACCATTGATATCAGGTAACAGCTAATGGTTTATGTTAGAAAATGAAGTTAGCTCACGTGATCTTATCAATTAATGCAGAAAAGACATTTGACAAAATCAAGCACACATTTGAGGTAAAAACTCTTAGTAAACTAGGAATACAGGGGAATTTCCTCAACTTGATAGAAGATATCTACAAAAACCTACAGTTAAGACAATTCTTAATGGTGAAAGCCTGGATGCTTTCCCCACAAGATGGGACAAGGCAACAATGTCTCCTCTCCCAACTACTATTCAGCAACAAAGTAGAAGTCCTAGATAGTGCAATAAGACAAGAAAAAGAACTAAAAGCACAGATTTGAAAGAAAGAAATGAAACTGTCTTTGCAAATGGCATGCATGTTGATCTAGAGAATCCCAAAGAACACAAAAACAACACATGTAGAACAAAAAGCAAGTATAAGTCGTAAGATGCAAGACCAATTGCTCTCATATGAACCTGCAAAGAACAATTGGAAATGAAAACTATAAAAGCAGTAACATTTATAGTAGGACCAAAAAAGTACTTAAGTATAAATCAAGGTCGACATCAACAGTAATAAGTCATGTTGATAGGAGATACCTTGATATGATATGATGAGAACAGCACTTTAACCTTGTTGGTCTTCCTCTCAAAGTTGATAACCAGTCTAATCTTGAGAAAAATATCACACCAACTCAAACTGAGGGTGGTGTAAAAAATACCTGACCAATGTTCTCAAACTTTTCAGGTCACCAAAAATAAGGAAATTCTGAGAAAATGTCATGGCCTAGAGGAGCCTGAGGAAACATGAGAATGAAATGTAATGCGATGTCCTTGGGGGGATTCTGGAACAGAAAATGGACATTGGGTAGAAACTAAGGAAATGTGAATAAAGTATGGGCTTTAGTCAACAACTGTATATCAATATTGTTTCATCAATTTTGATGAATGTGCCTTGTCAACATATGGTGCCAGCAAAAGGGGAACTAGTGTGGTGAAATTAAGAACCCTCTGGACCATCTTCACATGCATTTTTTTTCTGTGACTCTAAAATTTTTCTAAAATTAAAAGTTCATTTGAGAAAAGTTATTGAATAGCCATTCTGTGTTGAAGCACTGAAATGGACACAGTAGAAAAATATGAAAATAGAGGAATATTTGAGATTCATTTGCTTACCTAGTTCCTTTTTAATTAAAAAGTAACTGGAAAGCAATTTTTGTAATGAAACTTCATACCTTCATTTTTTTTTACTTCAGTAAATACCATTTTTAATATAGTTTAGATAAAGGGCAATAAATATACCTTGAACTTGGTGATTTCTCATTAGCCTACTATTTAAGTTTTAGGAATTCCTAAGAAGATACAGAAGACATAAATTTACCTCAAAATAAAATAATATACAAACCTGGGAACAAATGATGTATTTGAATTTGCCTTTAATATTTATTCAATAAAGATGAATACTAGGATTTATTACAGGTAAATTTTAGAACTTCTCCAGCAGAATTTTTGATGTCAGGTTTTGAGGATAGTTGGATTGACCAACTCCTTTTGGTCAATCCAAAAGGAGTTGACCTTTTCCTGATGAGAAGCTGTCTCTGACAGAAGGTAGGAGCTCCAGTCCAATTAGCAATGTTTTGAGTTTACAGTGTAGTGATAGGTCGAGAAAATACAATTTGAAAGCAGGTTGTAGTTTTTCTCCAGAAATGTCATCTGTATGTATTCTTTTGAATAAACAAAATTCGTCTTATACAAGCTATCCCACCTTGTCTATGAAACGTAATTAAAATCTATAATTGCTTTAGTATAAACTGTTCCTTTCCAAATTGATACTATTTAAATGGGGCTATGTTTTGTGTCATTCCCATTACAGTGAAAAACATATTTCAGATAAGTTACTGCTAATAAGAAGGCAGTTGGACATAATAGAGACCACTTCCATTTTACGTTTTTAAAAAAAGGCAAATGGACAGTTTCACAGAAGGAATCAAAGGCTTTCTAATTCATCATATTGAACCTTCACATCTCACTCTTCTACAGAATGGAAATGGTGCACTTGAGCTCCTGAGTTAATTGGGTTTCCAGTCACTCAATGACTGCTCCAGAAGGCCTGCCAGATAGGAAATTACCAGGAGCAGACAGCTGAGAAACCAAACAGGTAGGGGATACAGGTAAGCTCCCATTCACTCTGACACCACAGATTTCGCTTCCTGTGACTTCCATCTTAAAACACCAGAAGGACACTGGGAGAAATTCTCTGCTTACTCCTGCCAGATGCTTTTTAGTTTACGTCTGTGATGATTTCAAAAGGGTGTATCCTCACATCACTGAACAGGAGCTTCGCAGCCTCTCAGAGAGCCGGAACTAAACATCCCTTTGCTTCAAGGAGAGAATGGCACCAATTCAAATGGCTTTGCATGTTTTCACTGCTAACTTGCTTCATGACACCCATAGATGAGAATTTGGCAGGATCATCCTTGGCAGAGCTACATCACCACCTTCAGTACGGTTAGCACTTCATCCAGTAAAAGGGAACTCAGTCTCTAAGCCTAAAGTCCAAATTCATGACACAGAGGAACCCAGAAATGCACCAGCTAATGGGCTGATTATACTTCTTTCTCCTCCCTTCTTATTTGCTTTTTTTCTTTTCTCCTTTCATGGATTACCGTAGGGTGGAACCCTAGACTGGAACAGATCAGAATGGCTTCACAGAAGTCAGGAGGCTTTGGGTGGGGCTGCACAAGATCAGCTTGTCCCTTGAGCAACAGCATGGGCACCTGGCCGATAGTCGAGCCTTACGTGGGTTCAGGCAGCTGCTCTGTGGTTGGCCCCAAGTCCAGCTGGATGAGAGCCTGCCCCACAGACAGCAGTGCCATTATCCAAACAGCCGCAGTGGGTCGCGATGTCTACCACGAGCACACACCGATATCCAAAACGCATTTCCTCCTTCCTTCTGGGGAATGCAGCACCCTGCTCCAGCTGATGGAGGAGATGACTAACTGGTGCCATAAGTGGCCAAGGGAAAGGGTTCTTACCCACTGGCTGGGCATTGCCAGTCAGGGAGGACATGTTGAGTAAAACCGTATCTTTGATCAGAGTAAAGGTCAAGTACAGAGGACACAAGATCAGCACAAATGTCTTGATCTTTCCCCTGCTCTATTTCCTTCTGTTTTTCAGACTGTTGGATCTTCCTTGTTGCTTATGCGCCCTGGCCTTTGTTGCCAACAGTCCTGGAAAAGAAGGACCTATCTCCCAATGACTCACCATTGCTTGTGGCAAATTTAGATTGGCTTCCCCATGTCACTGCTGGTGCCTGTGTGAAAATGGAGAGGTCAGCAACACATGCTGTGTAGAGAATGTTTGTATCAGCCCGGGCTCTCCAGAGAAACAGAACCAGGATGGAAAAGTAGGTAGGTACATAGATAGACAGATGATAGATAGATAGATAGATAGATAGATAGATAGATAGATAGATAATCGATAAATCAATAGAAATATAGAGATAAATATAAAGAGATCTATTTTAAGGAACTGGCTCACATGGCTGTGGGGGCTGCCAACAGACTGGAAACTAGAGCTGGACTCGATGGTGTCATCTTGAGACAGAATTTCTTCTCTAGGAAACCCATCTTTGCTCCAAGGCTGTCAGCTGATAGGATGAAACCTGTCCACATTGTCAAGGTTGATTGATCTCCTTTGCTCAGAGTCAGCCCACGATAGGTGTTAACCACATTATAGGCATTAACCACATCAACAACCAGGTGTTGCCTTTTAAGCAACACCCAGATCAGCATTTGAGTAACTGGGCGTAGCAGCCTGGCCGAGTGGACACATAGAGTCCAACACCACAGTGTCACAGAGAGAAGGTGCCAGGTGTTCCGAGGGAGGAGGACAGGTCGCATGGAGGTATGGAGCTGGGGGGCTTTTCCCTCACTAAGCCCATGTTGGAAAGGCAGCTTGTTCTCCTTTTTTTTATATATATATAAATTTATTTTTTATTGGTGTTCAATTTGCCAACATATAGAATAACACCCAGTGCTCATCCCATCAAGTGCCCCCCTCAGTGCCCGTCACCCAGTCACCCCCACCCCCTGCCCAACTCCCCTTCCAACACCCTAGTTTGCTTCCCAGAGTTAGGAGTCTCTCATGTTCTGTCTCCCTTTCTGATATTTCCCACTCATTTTTTCTCCTTTCCCTTTTATTCCCTTTCACTTTTTTTTATATTCCCCAAATGAATGAGACCATATAATGTTTGTCCTTCTCCGATTGACTTATTTCACTCAGCATAATACCCTCCAGTTCCATCCCTTCACATATAACTGGCACGTGGGGTGAGGAGTGGAGCCCAGCTTCCGGGCCCCACTGGACATCAGCAGCCAGGTCAATCGGCCGCAGAGCGCCATGATCCTGGTGAATGAAGGCACAGATGCCACCACGTAAAGGGAGTCGTGGGACTCTGGCCGCACTCTGTACGGAGAGGACGCTACTCCATGGTGTTTCCAGTCCCATCTGTGAAGAGACAGGTGTTGCCTTGGAAGAAGTCCAGAGAAAAGTAGTCATTTCACTAGGGAAAAATAAATGTTGAGCATCAGCTCCCATGAGAATGTGTGTCAGAGACTTTAACCCAACGTGGCTGGTGTGGCCCATGCAAACTGACGGCCAGTAGATAAGCCACTCCTTCTTGCTGCTGTACACGAATGGCCCAGGCACCAGCACTGATAACAGAATT
This sequence comes from Vulpes lagopus, assembly GCF_018345385.1. NCBI lineage: Eukaryota > Metazoa > Chordata > Mammalia > Carnivora > Canidae > Vulpes > Vulpes lagopus. Next base: position 57,463,369 of record NC_054847.1, read on the forward strand.
GCTGACATGGGAGGGCTGGCCTCGTCATGGGTCAGCACGGGAGCCACACAGGCACTCGAGGCACCCATCATCTAGAGAGGCTCCTTCTCTACAGTCCTGGGCCTGGAGAAGAGGAAACAAGGGACCTGAGAGAGAGGACACACCAGAGTTTCTGCATCAGCTTACGCGAGAGCCATCTGCCCCTGGAAACATCCCTTGAGGCATGCTTTCCTCCACGATGGGGGACAACCGGGCTTCCCCATCGCTCCCTACTGGGACCACACAGAGTCACAGCCAGTGGCATGTCTGAATGCAAATTTCAACCAGGTCATGGAGATCCCTGAATCCAGTTAGGAACAACACCATGGAGTCCCCTGTGCCAACAGGCCCCTTGGCCTGCTTCTCTGTGTGGTTTAGGGGCACATTTTCTCCTGTGTGTTACTCTTGCTAACTGAACGCTAACTTGACAGCCGCCTAAATTCAATCTTTGTTTTAACGCAGGCATAAAGGAATCGGTACTCAGAGGTAAACCTTGGGTCCTGGGTGGGGGGCTCCCTGAGCAGCGTCCAGCTACAGGACCTGGGCCTGTGGAGGGTGGGCCAGCTTCAGGTGCCACACGACTCACGATGGCATCTGTAAGGTGAGAAAGCACAAAGCTTGTGATCTGGGACAGAGTAAGAAGTGTGTATCTTTGGTCTTGTCCGCGGCCCCCGGCACAAGTGCGGATGTGTGTGTGTGTGTGTGCGTATAGCACTGTGCATAAGAGAAAACTATTATTATTATATACTCATGATCTTTGAATCGGCATGTCCCTGCGCTTCCTCGGCCACACCATTCACCAGGCAGGAAAATCGCCATTTCAGTGACCAACCCTTTCTCAGACGACCCTGTTTTTTTGTTTTTTTTTATCACCGCCTCCCCTGCAAGGGCATCCCCAAGGAACTCAGGGACAAGTTCTCTTGGTTACCAAAGGATCATCCGTCTCTCCCCTCTGCGCGCTCCCTGCTCCCCTTCCCCTGCATGCTAGTCCTGGCATTTCAGGACCACACAATGGCTCTCCTGTCTGCTCTCACCTCCCTCCAGGACTCTGCCCTCCTGGGACCTGGGTCCCGCCTCCCCAGCGGTGCCCCGGCCTGTGTCCCCTGTGCCTGCATGCAGACTCCCCTGAATGGAGGTGAGCACGGGTGAGCCGGGGCCCCATCCTATGGTTGGAACCACAGGACCCAAGGATCATCCATGTCAGTGACTTGCAAACATTATACCAGCACCAGTGGAAGCTTTAAATATAAAATCACTCAGAGCAGCACCAGAAAAAGTAATAACAATTTTTAAAAAGCAGAGATGGTCCAGTTTGGGTGAGGGGCTCTGGGCCTCTGTGCCCTGGACGTGGCATCCTGGCTCTTCTGGGGCACTCCCCACACTTTTGAGTGGCCAGTCCCCACTTGCATGTCAGAAGGCACTGGAAGTTTGCCCGTTCTGTGAACCCCACCAGCCTCTTTTCCTGACATATTCTTTACACAGGCGGCAGTTAATTAGACACGCACTTGGGCTGGTCTTTTACATAGTCAGAGCTCTGTGAGATCAGACACGTCTCAGGGCTCCCCATCGCTGCTGCCTAGCACACAGCTCAGGAAAGTAGAAGTCAGTGCCTGTCCTCACCAAGGATGGATCTCAATGGACTACCGTCTACACTAGACACTGCAAGATTTACCACTTCATCGTGCCATTTAGTAATCCAGACTGTAGGTGTTTTCTTTCCTTTTTTAAAAGATTTTATTTATTCTTTGTAGAGACAGAGAGAGTGTGAGCTGGAGAGAATCCCAAGCAGACTCCCTTCTGAGTGTGGAACACTACTCCAGGCTCCATCCCATGACCAAAGCCAAAACCAAGAGTCACTCAACCCACAGGGCCACCCAGCACCCCGGTAGGCTTTTACTAATAGGAAAATCATCTGACTTTCTTTTTCTTCCTTTTTTTTACCTTTTTAAGATTTTATATATTCATGAGAGACACACGGAGAAAAGCAGAGACACAGGCAGAGGGAGAAGCTGAACAGGGAGCCCGATGCAGGACTCCATCCCAGGACCCCAGGATCACATCCCGAGCTGAAAGAAGATGCTTAACCACTGAGCCCCTAGACACCCCCTCATTTGACTTTCTAAGTCATATTCAGTAACTGCAGAGAAGCAGTTGTTAGTAATATATTCTCTCAAAGTCAATGTTGTGGCCCCAGGAAACACTAATGCACATATTGCTGTGAAGCTCCTGAGTGTGGGGAGTGAGCACACATGGTCCCGGCTCCCAGCAGTTTGGAGCTGGCCCATCGAGGTCCCCCCTTGGTCACGAGCAAGGAGCTTTCCCCTCCTGACATCACTGGGTGACCATATAACCCATTCCCCCAATCATGGCATCTTTTAGGCTCAATGGGACTTTATTCATAATTTCCCCAGAGGATCAGGAATAAAGTGGGATTGCTCGGGCAAGTAGAACAGGAGGTCACCCTACGGCCATTCTCCCAACCCTGGGGGGCTCACTTGGGCCTAGGCTCCTGAACCAGGGTGTCCCATGCAGGGTTGACTGGCCTCCCCCAGCAGCATACCGGACTGTCCACTGGCATGTAACTGGTGCTCTTGGGTCCCTAGAAACTGAGGGTGCTTGGTCTAAACCTGTTGGGGGTGTGCATCTGATCCCCTCATTAAAGCGCAGCATCATTTATCTGGTCTGGTGTGTAGGAGGGAAAAGACCCTGACACCGTCCACACGTGTTCATGTCACACTGTGACCATGGCTGCCACCCTGAGGAGCCCAGGGGCCAGGCCCCTTCCCCAGCTCTGCAGCTAGGACCCATGTCTCATGTCCAGGTGGCACCGTACAGACGCTCAGGGGGACTGAAAGATCTCACAAGCCTGCTGTTTAATACTTTAATACATCACTCTTCGGTGTAGCTACAGGTACACGTTTACACAATCATGTAATAATGACAAATTTCATATATTTGAATGATTCTGTTTAGAATTGGGCAAACACTATCCTAAGGTTGAAAGTCAATGTGCAAATCACATAAGCCACAAAATGAGTGACACATGAGAACTGCCTGGTGTTAGGAGTGATTTCCGGCAAGGAGGAGCATACGAGTCACCAACACACTGTGGTCCTCAACATTGTGGGAACGTCCAAGCATGAATGTCTGGTGCCCTGTGTGACCTGCCGCAGGAGGCCTGTGTGTGGTGCTTCCCACCCCTGGGTGGCTCAGCCACAGACCAGGAGCCCATGTCCCCGCAGCCCCCAACTCACGTGCATCCCTACTGTAGCTGGCCCCTTGTGTCCACACCCCTGCCCCCATCTCCCTCTGACTGTGCTCCCAAACCCACTGTAACCATTCCTTCCATGTACATCTGCACACGTCGCTCCACAGCTTCGGGCCATGCCGGGGTTTCCCCTTCCCGTGAGCAGCCTGCGCCCCGAAAACTGTGGGCCACCCGGCCCTCCTCACCCAAGCCTTCCCACCCGAGGCCCCGTGGCCCCGCGCACCTGTTCCCCAAGCCAGACCACCACCCCTGCGCACCCGTCTAGCTCACGTCTGTGAGGACCCTCATCTGAAGGTGATGGAGTCGCGGCCTTCCCTGTAAGATCTCCTTTCTGCAGCTCGTGTCGCCCGGGTCACACGGTTTGTGACAGCCGCCTGCCCCATGCTCCTGTGGGCTGGGGTGTGTGCCTCCTGCCTTCCCAGCAGAGCCAAGGTCCTGCACGGCACCCGGAGCTCCTCGGGGAGGCCGTCATGTGTTCACAGGCGGCGGTAAGGAACCGCACAGAGAGGGGCTGGGCACCTTTGCCCAGCGTCCCCCTGTAACCCCACCCGACTCCATGCACGGCGTCACAGCCAGGACCCTGGCACAGCCAGACGCAGGGCGGCCGCCCCCAGCAGGGGCCTCCGGAGCCGCCTCCGCCTCCCAGCCCCGCCGCACCGACACCGACCGGGCAGCCGGGCCCCTGCTCTGCGGCCCTGTTTCTGCAGGCTCCGAATGGCACGTCAGACGGCTCCCGCTCCGGGCAGCACAGGCCCCGAGAGACCCACCAGGCCGCCGCACCTCGGAGCCAGCTTCTTTCTTGCCGAGTGAGTAGGGCTCCAAGGCATGGACGCACTGCGCTTGTTCAAGGGCCGGCTGCCGTCCAGTACCGCCGCCTCCAGGGCTGTCCGTGCGGCCTGACAGCTTCTAGGCCTGGCCTCGCGGACCCACTTCCTCTGAACCTAGACAGACCAGCAGCGACGCGAGCCCGGGCCTCCCAGCTGCGGCTCCTGCCAGCTTCCCCCCACCCCCACCCGCACCCATGGTTGGGGGGCGGCCTCACCACCCGCAGAGGGGTCCTCGTGGCTGCTGGCGGAGCTGACCTGCCCCTGCCTGCCTGCCTACCGCAGACACCATGGGGAGACGCCACCCCAGTACCACGGTGTGGGGAGCCTGGCCCCACTGGGCTTCAGGGCGGGGCCTCCTCCCTGCTCCGGCCCGGCCCCCACTGTCCTGGGGGCTGAGGAGCTCTGCTGGAGCTGGTGCGGCTGGGAGGCCTTGCTAAACCTTCCAGGTGAACCCCAGGGTCCCCTCCTGCGGCGGGGGGCAGGGCAAGTGTTCTCAGTGGTTTGGCTGGAGCAGAGCCGCTGCTATTCAGGTTTTCGGTCCTGCCAGGCTGCCCACTCCAGCTCCGTGCCCAGATGGCAGCTAATGCCCGCTTGTGGGACTTGGTCTGTACCCACTGGTGTGTCTGGGTAGCCGGCTCCTCATCTCCGAATCTGGGTGCAGGAAGGAAAAGGACAACCCACCATGCTGTCCCTCTGGTCTCCGGGGCCCCATACAGCCAGCCTCTGTTGCTCTGCTTCCAGAGCTTTCTCAGAGCCACCTGATGGCTAATGTCTGGGTGTCCCATGCTACTTAAGCAAACAGAAAGGTGCTCTGCTCTGTCCTCAGGAGCACCAGGCTCTGAGACTTCCAAGGACGATGAAATTGCAGGGAGGCAGGAGTTCCCACTCGAGCCGTTTACAGCTGCAGCGGGGTCCCCAGAGCTGTGCAGGTGCTGGACACACAGTTATCTCAGGAACAGACAATGCACTTCCTGCTCAGTCTTTTCCCTTTTCTATTGCTTGTCCATTATTAAAATAAGAACATTAAAATTTGACATTAAATATGATATCCTTCACAAAACGGAGGGCGATTCTTGTCTACTAATCAGGAAATTCAGAAACTAACTCTTATGAGCTAAACATTAATTTCTTTACCTCATCCTCTCATCTCTGGAGGTAAATATATTCATACAAATTAATCAAAGTGTCCTTGTTATGTGCCTCTCTGCACGGGGCTCCCTCCCTATGATAGTAATCAAGGCGGGAGATGCATCCTGGCCCAGGGTGACACAGCCCGCTGTCGCTTCTCAGACAAACCTGACTTAGCTTCTCCTCTCAGATCCCAGGCTCGTCTCTCAAGTCAGGAGGTGCGTCAGCGGCCTCACCCCGTGTTTGTGTTTACCCAGCTCCCAACGTGCTGCAGCAGGTTAGTGCCCCACAGAAGTGAGCCACCTTCCCCCACGGAGCGCGGCGCTGGGGCCACCCGGGCATCCTGCATGGACAGCAAGGAGGAGCCCTCGAGGGTCATCACAGGAAGGAATTTCAGAGCTGGAGGGAACCACAGGGTCTCCTCAAACACCTGGTCTCAGAGAAGTGAGAATGGAGGTGAGAGATGTTGGTTTGATGGCCAGAGACCCGGGGTGCATCCCACGCCAACAAGGCAAGCAGTGGCCCTCAGCGCCATTCCATCCATAAGAGTGGCCCTTATTTCCAGTGGAATTACTTTGAGCCGTTTGCTGATATGTGCAGTTGCCTGTGTCTGTGGGAGAGATGGAGCAGGCTCAGCGGGAGTCAGCTCTCCCATAAATATGCTTCCGTAACAAAACAGCACATACAAGGGTAATCTGTGTCATTATAACATGTGAATCATTAGGTCCTGCTCAAATCCATTATGGGATAGATCACATCAGCTTCAGATTTTAGGATGTTATTATCACTGTTGTGAAAATTCAAACCATATGGAGCAAAACACTTCTGCCTGTTTTCAAACTGGCTCAGACGCTCAAAATGGCTTTTCCTGTCAAACCCCAACTCCAACAGGATGTGAATCTTCTCTGTTGTGACTCTTCACAGAAGCCACTGCCCAAGACGATGCTTCCACTGTTTTCCTTCCTTGATGGAACAGCCCCTCTGGGGCGGGAGTCCCACCAGGTGGACTTGGTCTCCATCTTTGAAGACCCACTGAGTCCCCATTGTCCACTTGTTCCCTTCTTTGTTGTGCTGAGAGGCAGAGGAAGGGGAAATAAGAGAAGTAGAGACCAGAGACCTTTAAGGGGTGTCCTAAGAACCGTCCTCGTTAGTGTCAGTGATCTGTACATAGTTGGAGACAGAAAGACAGAGACATAGAGAGAGACACAGAGAGAGACACAGAGAGAGAGAGAGACTCAGAGACTCAAAGACTCAGAGAGACAGACACAGAGCCAAACTCTAAGACCCCCTCCCCCCACCGGGCACCCTGGCCTCCCCGCCTCCCTGCCTCCCCGCCTCCACACAAGCACAGAACTAGGGGCTTGGGCCCTGTGCCTGCACGCATGCGTGACAGGGCTGTCAAGTTTTGGCTGCCCTTCCACAGCCTCTGTTGTTTTCTCAGGGGCTCAGTGGGGTGGACAGTCTGTGCCGGGGCAGGACATGCCAACAAATTGCATCACTTCTGCCTGGGTGACCGAGGACAATGACATGCCATATGCCAGCGGCAGGAAATGAATGGGGCTCATTACGCCAACACCGAGCCCTGCAGTGTCGGTCCTTGGAGGCTGCAGGTGGAGGGCAGCCCCCAGGATCCAGATGTGGGGTGCGGCAGGGCTGCGGGAGGAGGGCTGTGGTCAGGGGAGGGGCACTGGTCAGGGCTGCAGGAGGAGGACTGAGGATAGGGCTGAGGGAGGAGGGCTGTGAGCAGGGCTGCAGGAGGAGGGCTATGAGCAGGGCTGTGGGAGGAGGGCTGTGGGAGGGAAGGGGCTCTGAGCAGGGCTGCAGGTGAGGACTGAGGCTGCAGGAGGAGGGCTGTTGGTGGGGCTGTGGGTAGAGGGTTGAGGAAGAGGGTGCTGAGGAAGGAGGGCTGCAGGCAGGGTGCCCCTCCAGTCCAGGAACATCAGCCCTGCAGCTCCAGGAAAGCCGTGGGGTGTCCCCACCCCCACCCCCCCACACCAATGGAAGCAGAGAACAGAAACACTGCAGGGGTGGTGCCCTCACACTCTCAGCACCACCCCGGGCCTGCCGAGAGCTACCCCATTGCCACAGCCTGGCCACCACACGGCTGGATTTGGCCCCACCTCTTCACCAGCGTAGGGTGGGTGTCCACATGTAGAAGCCTGGCCAGTGGTCATGGGGGAGGAGCCCCAACCTGCCTGCTGGAAGGCCTGCCCCTCCCCCCTCCATACCCACGTATGTCCTCAGGCCAGCTTGGGGATGGAGAGATGGCAATCACAATTCATTATAATCCTTGTAAGTAGTGTCACAGTTGGAGCTGGGTGAGCATGGGGCACCTCCCTGGCGGAGAAACCCCGTTTTTAAATAATGTTAATAATAATGGTTGGCTCATGTTGGACCCTCTCATCAGATATGTTAGGGAGATCCACAGGGTCAGCGTTGCCACAGCTTGGGAGGGGCACCCTGAGAAGCTTCCTGCCCCAAGGCCACCCAGAGTCCAGCACAGGTGCTCCCGGGTACCGGGTACATGCAGCACAGACACCCCATGGGTTGGACTCAAGTGTATCAACTCTACATCATCAACTAAGACCCAAAATAGGGTACAAATGGTTTTGAAGAGGATCCCTGGGTGGCTCAGTGGTTTGGCACCTGCCTTTGGCCCAGGGTGCAATCCTGGAGTCCCGGGATCGAGTCCCACCTCAGGCTCCCTGCTTCTCCCTCTGCCTGTGTCTCTGCCTCTCTCTCTCTCTCTCTCTCTCTCTCTCTCTCTCTATGTCTATCATGAATAAATAAATAAAACCTTTAAAAAAATGGTTTTGAAAAACTAAGCAAGGACCTGAGATGTGTTTCTCACTCACCAGCGTTTTGACAGTTGGTTGGTGACATTGCCAACTCACCTCCTCTTGGTCCCAACATACATTCAATCAACACACCTTCTAATTCCTGGTCAAGGTCTCCCATTGGGAAAGAAATAGGAGCTCAAAGAAATTGCATCCACTGCCCTGGACCCTAGCACCACCTTCTCATTTCTAGTTGGTTTTGTAATAATGATAAATATGGATTTTCCTGGCAACAAATGCATTTTAAATAAAATCACATCATCTTCATTTCTTTTCATTGTAAGCTAGCATCTATACTTGTTGGGAGGTGGGAGGAACCCCAAGGAAGATAATACCCTTACCTCTCGCAACTGGATTGAACAAAATGAGTCGTGTCCTTCTTTGCTCTTAGTCGCTCTTTAGTTGCTCTTTGCTCTTCTTTTCTCTTAGTCGCTGGCTGGCCAAGAAGCCAGCTTCCTGCTCTGGTTCCTCCTTTGTTGGCACCACCAGGAGCTGTGAGCAGTTGTGTGTGCTGTTCCCACACTGTGGGGTTTGCCCTTTGTCACAGAGTCTTTGTCCTTGTCCAAATCTCACAAGAAGTGTGCTGCCCAGGGCAGCAGAGGCCAGGTGGGGGTGGTGGCTCACAGCAGAGTGCCCCATGGCTGTGACCACCCAGAGGCCCAGGCATGTGCACATGCTGTATGGATGATCCTCCGAGCCCATCATTAAGCACTTCAGCACAGATGACACTCGCTCACTCGTGGTCACAGAGCAGTCCCGACAGGTGGACCCGCATGTGTACCCGCATGTGTACACAGGACACAGGTGAGCCCACACAAGTGCATTCACAGCTCTCAGATTTGTAGCAGGACGAGTTTGAGGATATAAACTCTGGATAACTTGAACCTCTTCCTTTATGGGTTTTCCTCCCAAAGGTGCTTTGTGGAAATATTTCTAAAATGAGGTAAATGCTTCCTTGCCTTCTGAAAAAGGATGCTCCCAACCGTAATTTCATTGTGCGGTTATCAATTGATGATATCAGTGAGTCTAGACTTTATAGTTTAGAATTTTGTCTGCCAGCTTTAATTTTTCTTTCTTTTTTTGTGGGGCATGCAGAGTGGGGTTAGGGAGGCTATGAGTATTCTCTGCATGTGGTCCAGGTGCTGACACTGTCCTGGCTACATTGGTTCCCTCCTTCTTAGGCTCCTCCAGACAAGTAAACTTGGTGGCAAAGCCTGTTATAAATAAATGCAGGAAGAGTAAATGGGCCCTGAGACACCCAGTTGGCTCAGTTGCGAGAGCATGAGGCTCTTGATCTTGGGGTTGTGAGTTCAGGCCACATATTAGGCATAGGGATTACTTGAAAAGATTAAGTCTTTAAAAAATAATAACAATAAATAAACAGGCCCCAAGTGACAAGTGCAGAGCTCCCCCCAGGTTAGTCGTGGGCTTTATCACCAGATCTTTCTGCTGCCAGAGTGCTTTGTTTTTAATTTCTTTCTTATTTTCCTCAACATGGAAGTTTGCAAACGGAGGCAGTGCACCAGTGTAACCTCCTCTTCCCTCACCATCCTCTCCTCATCCCACCCTTTGTAACTCCCTGGTCCTCTCCCAAATGGGCCACTGCCAGCGCATACCCAAGGCCCCCTCCACTGGTCTTGGGACACCCCATGATGGTATTAAGCAGCTCCCCGAGTCACGGCTCAGCCCCGTCTCCCATGATCCGCTGACCACATGTTAGTTTATATAGCTAACTAAACATACTAGTTTAGTGTGTTTATTTATAATTTAACCAGGAAAAATAGTTGCATCTCCTTGTTACAAATCTGCTATGTGGAAAAATAAAAAGTATCTTTCATTATTTTCTCTATGATCTATCACATCTTGACTTTGAGTCCCTATTCTCAATGAAAGTGGAGAGCTCTTGACCTTGGCCACAGAAGGAGTGTCTTCCTATAGCAGCCTCCCGGAGTCCATCTCCCTTTTGAGGACTCTCCTTTCTTCCCTCCCCCTTTCCCAGACACCTTCTCATCCTACTGCCTCCGGGCCTGGTGCCTCATCCCCAGCACTAGAGACTCTGGCCAGCTGGCAATGCATCCCCTCCAGTGTAGCTTATCCCTCCAGGTTCCTGCCTGGATGCCCTGCCTGGGCTCTCTACTAGGTAAGCTGGTCCCACCTGTTCTTTTGCTGAAACTGGTTGCTGATGACCATGGACCTTGCATTACCTCCACAGTGAGTCGTGTGGCCTCCTTAAGTCAACCACAAGTCATTTGACCCCACAGCCTTGTTAATATTTCCACCATATCATTAGAGGTGGAAACCCTGAGATATTTATTCAACATCATTCTGGAATGTGCAGGACTTGTGAGCCCACCATTGGGCACCACCAGCTGGAATGAGATCCTTCCCTTGGTGGCTCAGTCTCCCAGGATATGCCCTGGTAAGCAAAGCACTGGCCCTGGTATTCTGAAGTTTCTGCAAACCCATCTGCTCACCTTGGAATGTGCCAAGTTGAAGCACAACACGAGGACAGCCAGCACATTTTCCTCTCACCTCTCATTCAGCTTTTATATACCATCCTTAATTCTTCCTGCCTACTCCTAAGTATGCCCTCAAGGCTTACAAACATTCTGAGAGTCTTGTTAAACTCATTTTTACCTCTTAAAAGCCCTACTTCCAACCTTTGACTTTGCAATGGAATTTCAAAGTCTACTTTGAAATCCAAAGCTAAGCTGTGATCTTGTGGCCTACACCATCTTTCCCCCAGAATAACAAATGTTCACATTTATGCTCAGTCTCAGTGCTGTGGAGCCACATGGAAGGAAGAAAAGGCATTTCTCCAAAAGATGCATGGCTTAATTCTTCAAAGGATCATGCTTGTAACATGAAAAAAATTCACTTATAGAATCAGACTGACATGGATTGGAATCCAGTTGTGTAACTTACAAACTTACTTCACCATTAGCAAGATATCTTAGTTTTCCAAGCCTCAATTTATGCAGCTGGACATAATGATAATGCCCACCCATTGGGACTTGGGACTGTTGTATGGACTTGGTAAGATGATGCACACAAACATGCTCCTGGTGTTACTGTCATTGCAGTGAGCACCGCTGTCAGTCTGAGGACTGGGGTTGTGTCTGAGCTTCCTGGGGTACACATTCTTACTTCAGGATTCCAGAGTCAGGTGCCTTCTAGGCTGCCCTGAGGCATGCAATTGACCCATTTTAGATATTTTACAAATGAGATAAATGTGTGTCCCCATTATAAATACAAACATTTGTGGAATAAATTGCATGCTGTCATTTAGGTTTTATAATCGAATTTTTTAAGAACTTGGCTTCACAGTTGTTCAAGTCCAATCCTTTTGGACTTTTCCTTTTGATATTATCATCTTTTTCCTTCCAGCCATTCATAAGCTGAACACATTTATTGAGAAATAATTTAGTTCTTCAATAGTGAAACCACGCTCTTCTCACTGTGGAGGAGCTCACAGCTTTGCAGTGGAGACAATAATATAAGTCAATGAATTATGTCATGTGATAGATCCCTAATGGAATGGAGTGACATCATGCAGGCTAAAAGGAAGGGGTGGTTGATTCAACTTGAGACATTGAAGTTTGGGTGACATGACAGCCATTCATGGAAGTAAGAACATGTTAAAAACAAGGACAAAAGAATGAAGGCATAAGAAAAGGGTAGTTTGGAGAATTTTCAAAAGTTCTATGGAATAAAATATCCTATAAAGATGAAATTGGTGAAATAACTAGCATTGAAATGTAGAAAATCTGTGGTACAACATATGTATAATTATCAGTACTATAGTTGATTTTAAGGTATGGAGAAAAAAATTGTAAGATTAGCTTTTTCAAAAGATGAGCCTGATAGCCATACATAAGAGAATTAAAGCCAAAAAAACTAGTTGTAAATAATCTTATGGCTTAGTAACTAAGTAAAAAATAACAGTGCTGAGGAAAAGGAAATGAGGCAGAAAGGACAAGACTGGAAGAGATTTAGTAGTGGAATGTACACATCAGTTCCAAGTGGGGAGTAACAGATGGAGGTGACCCAAGGACCATGGGCTTCTGGCTTTGACCCCACAGTGAATGGAGGGGCCATTCATCCCTATAGAAAAACCAGAGGAGAAGCAGATTTGGTAAGTATGTCCATGTATGTCTGTGCATGTGCACATATGTGTATGTGTATGCAGTAAATATGACTGTGTGCACGTGTGTGCATGTGTGAGTGCATGGCTATTTGAGAAGCAGAGGATAAGCTCAATTTAAAGATGTCCAGTTAAGCAGTTTTTTTAAAGTTCAGCATTTGAGAATAAAGATGTAAATTTGATTAAAACTCCAGAGCTGGATAAGATTACTGCCTAAAGTAAGAAGAGAGGCTGGGAAAACATTTTAGAGTGTCCTGAAAAGAAGTTCAATGTTCCAAGACCCTAGCTGGAAAATTTCACAGAAACACCAGGATATGAGAGATACGAGACCACTAGACAGAAATTTTCAAAGGAAACTTCTGAGACTTGGTTATATGGCTCGTGTGTCTCTTACCCAAGTGGAGGTTATAAAAGGATCTGGCAACTGACTGTTTGGAAAGGATTTTGTTAGAACTTTCTAACAACCATACTTCCAGGTAAAGGGAGTGGGGACTACTTGTTCCTTCATCTCAGAGTCGATGGGGAGGGTCTTTATCAAGACCACTAAAAAAAATACTGTTTCATTTTATCTTTTAAGAAGAAATTGGTCTAAGGAACGGATGGTGAGGTTTTTCTATGGCTGAGAATCTACAAAAAACACAGGGAAACTAAGTTCATAAAAGAAACTCGGTCTTCCCTGAAGAAATCTATCTTCCACTTTCCTTTCAAGAGCTGAGAATGTTAGTTACAAAAGAAAGCATATGGGGAGGTAGGCCCTAGAACATACAATGTCGAAATATGACTTGTAGTCATTAAAGACAAATTAAAAGTTAGCCACATACAAGATAAGGAGCCATTGTCCCTGAAGTAATTATACACAACAGCAAAAAATCTTAATTTGAGAAGAAATATCCATATCAATATTTACTATAATGCTAATGGTCTAGATATACCAATTAAAAGACAAGGATTAACAGAACAGATTAAAAGAAAAAAACATAGTCCAACCATAGTCTGTTTAAAAGAAATTCATTTCAAATACTGCATAGGTAATTTTAAAGTAAAATAATGAAAAAAGAGATATGCCATGCAAATATCATTTTTTAAAAATAGGACTGGCTATATTAATATTATATACAGTAGACTTCTGAGCAAATAATTTGCTAGTAACAAAGTGGGATATTACATTGTGATATAAGGATGAATCCACTGTGAAGAAACAACTTCCTAAACATGGACTTTCCAAACAACCAAATGAAAATAAGAGCATATGTCAAAATATGTAGTTTGCAGCCAAAGTGGTGCTGAGAGGTAAATTTATGGCACCAAAATCTCATATCAGAAAAAAGGAGAGATCTCAAATCAATAATCTGAGCTCCAAACTCAAGAACTAGAAAGAGAAAAGCAAAATAAAACAAGAAGAAAGCAAAGAATAAATAAAAGTGCAGAAATAAACAAAATTGAAAATAAGAAAGCCATACAGGAAATCAATGAAATAAAAGAACTCATTCTTCAAATAAATAAAAAATGAATGTCCTCTTTAAAAATTAGCAATGTTAGAAAGGGAGGGGACAAATCACCAAAGTCCAGAGTTAAACAATGATATCACTACAAGTCCCACAACCAATAAAATGATAAGAAAATATTATCAGCAAATTTATGTTAAAAAATTCAACAACTTAGAATAAATGGACTAATTTCTTAAAGCCCAAAATGCACCAAAAAGCAACCAAGATGGAAGATATAATCTGAAAAGTTTTATAATCATGACAGATATTGAATTTGTAATTTAAATTTTTTTATTTATTTATGATAGTCACAGAGAGAGAGAGAGAGGCAGAGACACAGGCAGAGGGAGAAGCAGGCTCCATGCACCGGGAGCCTGATGTGGGATTCGATCCCGGGTCTCCAGGATCGCGCCCTGGGCCAAAGGCAGGCGCCAAACCGCTGCGCCACCCAGGGATCCCTTGAATTTGTAATTTAAAAGCTCTCCTGAAAATTTCAAAACTCAGATAATTTCACTGGAGAATTCTACCAAATGTTTTAAAAAGTATTAACACTGATTGTAACCACCTCTTGAGGAAAATAGGAGGGAATATTTCCAAACACATTTTATGAGCCAAAGTTCATCAGACAAAATTATACTAAAAAGGAACAATATAGGCTAATATACCTCATGAAGTTAGACTTAAAATCCTCTTCATAATATTAACAAGTGGATTCCAAAATTAAAATAACCAGACACCATGATCAAGTGGAATTTATTCCAGATATTCTAGGCTTGTTTGGTATTTGAAAATTCACCAAAGGAATTTACCATATCAACATCTAAAGAAAAAAAAAGGATATCTCACATCATTTGACAAAGAATTTCACAAAACTTAACATGCATTTATGTTAAAAATATTCATCATGGGGAATAGAGGGTACTTTCTCAAGTTGATAAAGAGCATCTAGAAAAATACCTGCAGCTCACATCACACCTAACAGTGAAAGACTGAATGCTTTCCCTCACAGACTGAGAACAAGGCAAGCATGTCAGCTGCTGCGCCTCCTACCCAACATTACATTGGAAGTCCTTGCTATTGCAATAAGGCAAGAAAAAAGAACAAAGACATACAAATGGGGGAAAAAATAATTAAACCTGTCTTTATTTGTGAGACACGATTGGTTACATAAGAAAATTTCAGACTCTGTGAGAAAATTCCAACAAATAACAAGTGAGTTCAGCAGCTCACAAGGTACAGAAACAAGATGAGCACTCAAAATCAACTGTATCTCAGTATACAAGAAATTAACACATGGACACTGAAATTAAAAATATAATCCCATTGCTCTAAAGGAAATAAAATTCATGGTCTTAAATCTAACAAAATATGCAAAGTATCTGCATCCTAATATACATAGCATGTTGATATATAAATAGACCTAATAAATAGACTGATGCATGGGTTGAAAAAGCTAACATAGTAAAGATGTCAATTGCCCTGATATTGATCTTAGATTTAAGGTAATTCTTTTTTTTTTAAATTTAAGGTAACTCATATTAAAATCCCTGCAAGGTCTTCTTAGATGCAGATAAGACCTATGTCTTAAGTATATTCTAAAATGCATATGGAGGGCAGCCCGGGTGGCTCAGTAGTTTAGTGCTGCCCAGGTTGTGATCCTGAAGACCCAGGATCAAGTCCCACATTAGGCTCCCGGCATGGAGCCTGCTTCTCCCTCTGCTTCTGCCTCTGCCTCTCTCTCTTTCGCTCTGTATCTCTCATGAATAAATAAATAAAATATTTTTAAAATAAAATAAAATGCATATGGAAAGGGATAGAACTTAGAATAGATAAAACAATTTTGAGAAAGAAGAGGAAGAAGAGAGCAGTAGAGACACTCTCCCCAAGGTCGACCTCACCCTGCACTGTGGCAGAAGAACATAGATTCCTGGAAGGGAACACAGAACCCAGGTGAGCTTCTATACAAACATATCAAATGATTGTTCACAGAAGCACAAACTAGGTGAAAACAATTGAACACCATGAACAAAAGCAAGTGACCCTCAATCTATACCTCACACTTTATGCAAAAATTAACTCAAAACTGATGACAGACATATATAAGATGTAAAATTATAAGACACTTTTAAAAATGGGAGAAAATCTTCTGGATCTCTGGCTAGGCAAAGGGTCCTTTGACCTAACATCAAAACCCTTTCCAGCAAAGGAGAAATTGATAACCTGTGCATTATCAACTTTAAACTCTTGCTTGTGAAAGACTTGATGAAGAGGGCGACCAGACAAGCCATAGACCCAGAGGAAAGATTTGCAGACCATGTATCTGATAAATGTCAGTGCTCAGAATATTTAAAGAACTCTCAAAACATAATAGTGAAGAAACCAATGACCAATTATAAAATGAGCAAAACACAGAAGAAGGCATTTCGCTGAAGAGGACATACAGGTAGCAAACAAGTGCATGAGAAGATGCTCAGCATTGCCAGCCAGCAAGGAGACCTCACTGAGGACCCGGTAGGGAGGCTAACACAAATAACAAAACCAGTGACAACGTCAATACTGGTGAGGATACAAAGAAATTGGATCACTCAAATATTGCTAGTGGGAATGTGATTCTGGCAATTTCTCAAAACTCTAAAACTGGACTTCCCCTGTGACTCTGCAGTGGCCCTTCTGGGCATTTACCCCCAGAGAAATGATCAACTTCCATGCACACAAAGATCTGTACACAAGTGAGTGTTCAGGGATCCCTGGGTGGCGCAGTGGTTTAGCGCCTGCCTTTGCCCCAGGGCATGATCCTGGAGACCCAGGATCGAATCCCACATCGGGCTCCCTGCATGGGGCCTGCTTCTCTCTCTGCCTATGTCTCTGCCTCTATCTCTCTCTCTCTCTCTCTCTCTCTCTGTGACTATCATAAATAAATAAAAAATTACAAAAAAAAAAAAAAAACAAGTGAGTGTTCATAGCAGCTTCATTTCTAAGCCAAAAACTGGAAGTAACTCAAATGACCCTCAAAAGATCGACAGTTAAATTGATGGTGGCCCATCCAGACCATGGAATCCTGCCTCACAGAAACCAGAACTGCTCTGGATGCACACATTATAGGTGGTTCTTAAGGGAATCATCCTGCAAGGAAGAAGCTGATCTCAAAGCAGTCATACGGTATGATTCCCCATATCTACCATTTTGAAATGAAAAGGTTGTAAAGATGCAGAAAAGATTAGAGGCAGGTATTGTGCAAGGAGCCCTGGTAGGGGGGGCTCACCTTCAGTGGAAAGGGTCCTCTGGATGGGAACATCCTGCTCTCGATCGTGGTGCTGGCGACTCACACCTGGTAAAATTACATGGGACTGAACACACATGCACACACACAAGTGCAGAACAGGTGGGAGCTGGCTAGAACCAGTGGATTGCATCAGTGACCATTCCAGGTTGTGATGCTGCTCTGAAATTGCACGAGATGCTTCCTTGGGGGTAACTGAGTGCAGGGCACATGGAATTTCTCTGTAGTATTTTTTACAACTGCACAATTATCTCAAAATTAAAAGTTTGCAAAATAGAGCAATTTTTTTTGTAGTTTGCAAATTAAAACCGTGATCATTAAGCTATAATTGATTAAATAACTGTGTTATAGACTTTTATTATAAAATTCCATTTGGTGGATGAGTAGTAAAGATTTTAACATAATGAAACCTAACAACTGTGTACTTCTATAAAACACAAAGCAGAGTTTTGACTAGGTTTAAAATTTGCAGTGAGTTAAAGAAAGAAATGTCAAATTAAAGTTGATAAAGGTTGAAATACATGATTAAGTCTTTTTTGTAAGATAGAACTAAATTTAACATAGATACTTACTTTTTAATATTTGACTATTAAGAATTGTCTACCTTCTGCTTAATGTTTGATACAGTTTTGGTTTGCATACAGTTTTTTTTTATTGAAAATAAAAGCTAGATAAGTTCATACTTTTACCAGCTCCAAGTGCAGCAGTGCCTAGCTCAAAGACAATGCCCCTTGGCCTCTGGAGTCAACGCCCTAATGCAGGGAAGCACTAGAGTCTGAAGGAAAGCAAGTAATTCTAAAAAATTCAAAGATAAGAGATTAAGTTCTGAAATACAATTATAAAGTGATTATAAAGAGCATAAATTATAATAAAATGATTTAAAAAACACTATTCTAAAGTGATTTCAGATTCCAAAAGTAGTATTTTGCTGTTGGAAAAATCAAGAACTAGAACATAACCAGAAACACTCCGCCAAACATCACTGGCATTTGTCATTCACTTCCTGGGTCGTTGTGGTGAATCAAGTGCATCAACAGGAGCATGTCCTCTGAGGTCACAAGTTACAGGGCTCACCGTGAAGTATTTGTGCCAACGTGGCCTGCTTTCATCATGTGGCACAATTTCAAAGTCTCCAGTAGCTTCAGTTTCTTGAAGAGCTTCAGCTCTGAGCATCACTAGTGTTTACTCCAGACCAGAAATACTCCAGGAACTCAGTGAAAGCTTGGTGTTTGGTAAAGCTTGGGTTTTCCCAACCACATCTGCTGGAATGGGTAGGACTTTTGAAAAACAGCAATGTAGCCCCACGGCCTGGAGGATCGGACGCCACCAGTGTGGTGATAATTGGGAAGACACAACAGGTAAAAGGAGTCACTGCAGGATGGCCCTATCCTACACGATGGTTTTTGGGAACTCTGGGCTTCCCAACTTTGGTGAAGCATCTGGAGGGCAGCAGTCTGATGAAGCTGCAGTAAGTCACCCGCTAAAGAAATGACAGGTGGACAATAGGCTCTCCCAAAACGGGGTTTTGCTCCATTTTGCTTTGCGTCCCTCATGGTCACAGGAGCTGTGCTTTCATTAACAACCATGTGTATGCCTCATGCAAATCCTTTAGGGATCGCTTTTCTCCATGTAGGGCTTCTCATGGTGGTAACGGTCCCTTGCCACCCCCACTGCTGAGCCCAGGACCTCTGTGCTGATGTCTCCTGCCCATCTACCTCGCCCTTAGACGTGCGTGCACCAGCTTCTCCTACCATCACACCGAGCGTGCTGGTGTCGAGCATGCGTGCCTCTGCACATTGTGGATGGCTGTTAACAGGCAGGGAGTATGCTGCAAATCTAAAGACACCTGTTACGTGCAGCGCAGCACAGAAAAAAATTATAGCCTCACTAGAATTAGCAGGAGTGGCTAAGAAGGCTCAGAAGTGGCTCAGAAGGAAGAATGAGAAGCAATTAATTGTCTTCTTCTTTGTGCCATGAATCAACCCAATCCTCAAAAACCATGCTCTGCAAACTGTTTCATGCACACCTTCCCATCTGATGAGCAGCAAGGCCAGTAGTTGTGAAAGGCCGACAACCACATGCAAGGTTAAAGAGAGCTTGTATTTTGTTCAACTCAAAACAAGAACCCATAGTGCTGAGAACAAACAGATCTCCCTGAAATGCTCCTGCCCCTAAGTAGGGACTTTTTCCCAATAAAAGACTAGTTTGAGTACAAAGTCAGTTTCTGTGTTCCAGGGGCATGATGACGGGGATAGAGCTTACCATGGGCCAGGTGGCCTTCTATGCCCTGTGACGTTGTCTTGACCAGGGGCCAGTGTGCTGGCCCAGCATGAAGTCACTGGCCTGTCTCACTCATGGGTGGCCTCACAGAACAGAGCTTGTGGTGGATATTTTATGCAAAACAAATTCAACAAATCAATAGTTTTTGTAATTCACTCAAATTGTGCATGTGGAGTTAATGCTTCCACTCTTTTTTTCTCTAGTCTGCACATGGAAAATCAAGACTGATGACTCATTATATGCTAAAAAAAAAAAAAAAACTGTGACATCATTATAAACTATTACTAGTAGATCTATTTACTTTCGGAAAGACCAATATTAAATTAGAAGGTTATTTTTGCTTCAAAATGGCTGTGCATTTGGTGGAAGAGTAATAGATGTCCACGACAATAACTTGGGAGTATAAATATATCTAACCAAATTCCAGTTATTTGGAGCCACACATATGATGCATTAACCACCTAACCCCTCATCTCTCTTTGTCCACCTTCACTCCTACCATCCTCCTACCATCCTCATTCTGCAGCCCACTTGGACCGTGATTGTCAGCAGTGTTCTGCATGAAGGACGGACAGAGGCACAGAATGGAGAACCCGTCACCTTGCTAGCCATGCCCAGGAAGACTGTGTGAAAGAAAATATTGTAGTTGTTGCAGGAAGGGCATTTGGGGGACTCATGAGATTTTCATTTTCATGGTTCCAAAGCTGTGGGTAGTCTAGGTTATCAACCATCACTGTTTTCATGAGGTATCCTTACAAAAGGAGTGGCTACTGGAAATATTTTTTTTAGGACAAATGATGTTTGCTCATGTTGGGAAGAGATTGTGTACATGTTCCTGGCAATCCTCCCAGCGAAGGTTAGCACCTATTCAGGGGGTAAGCAAAACCCCTCAACAAGGGAACAGCAGAGGCGTCATCGATGGCGTCAGAGCCTGGCTCTGGGGCCATCGATTCTGCTCTGTCACCAATGAGTGTGAGCAAGTCACTCACCCCCTTTAGACAGTTTTCTCATCTGCAAAGAGGGTCTGATGCCTTTGCTTGTATATGTGCAGGAGGCGATGAATGAGCTCTTCTCTTGCCTATGGAGGCCCAAGCAAGCCCCTGGAATTCAGAAGTGTCAGCCAGTATCCTCCTTCACTTAAAATAGTTTCCAACTAGAGTTTAAAACTCAGCTTCCAGGACATTGGAAAGGACTGCTCAGTGAGGGCTGAATGGTGGGCACATTCCCTTCAACACAACATGAAGCAGCAGCCAGCTGGGAAAGCAGAGGAGCACCGGTGCCTCTGGGAGGTCACCACAGGCACACTACCCTCACACTCATCCTGGGCACCAGCTTTAACCCTGCTCAAGTGCAAGTCTTCCTAAATGACTATTGTGCAGACCACAGGTTTTGGCATCAGAAGCAACTCTAGTAGAACCAGATCCTTACCACCGCCAGTTAGGGGAACTCAAACTCCTCAATCTCAGGGACCCCATTGTTACTGTAGTAAAATTTATAATATGTCCCTGTGGAGTGTGACTTTCATTTTAAAAATGTGTGTAAGGTGTCAAGATTTTAACAGCAATTTGGTGATGTACCATTGCTCCATTCCTCCACCCCTGCCAGCCACGCCCTGAGGGGCAGCCAGGGAAGAGTGAGCTCTGTCTGGCACAACACAAAAAGCCTGACTGTTCTGAGCAAACGTGCAGAACGTTGGTCCCCAGTGATGCTCACACTATCATCCCTGAACCTGCGAGTGGCCAGGGGACTGGGGCTGTGGACAGAATTAAGCATGTCCACCAGAAGACCTGGTACTGAGGGGGTTCTCCTGGATTCCAGGGTGGGTGGGGGCCTACCCGGCAGTGAGGGTCCTTCAGACTGAAGAAGAAGGAAGGAGGGACTGTCAGAGATGCCGTATGTGAAGCAACCCGCCATTGCCGGCTGTGAGGATGGAGGAGATGCGAGGTGAGCACGGGAGGTGCCCACAGGAGCCAGGAGCAGCCCTGCCCTGTAGCAGCCAGGAGGAACCAGCCCAGCGGACACCCTCCCTGGGGCCTGGGCTTCCCACATCAAACACATCAGCTACAGATGTGAAGCAGCACATTGGTACTAATGCGGTGGAAGCTGCTATAGGAGACACGGGAGTCACACGGCAAAAGGGCAACATGTAGATGGACTTGGCAGGAGGCACATAGTTGCTTTGGGTAAAGCTCGGGCCCTCCCTTCATGCAGTTTCAGAGACACCCCAACAAGGCACCTGCAGAGTCCCTGGGCTTCTGCGAGGATGCTCAGGAAGTGGCTTGGCTTCCAGAGGAGACAAGAGGACTCAAGGGCCCAGAGGGATGATAGAGAGCAGTGCTGGGAGCAGAATGAAGAGCTGGGAAGAGAGGCCAGTGACTTGGCAGCCACCCTCGGTGCACCGTGCGGCAGGAGGCCAGAGCCCGGGGACCAGTGACAGGCCTGCTCTGGTCGCCTTCACAGAGCAGCTGGGATGGCCTGTTGGTCTGACCCAGGCGAGACCCCTGCCCGAGCCCTGGAGCTCCTCCCGGCCACGCTGCGGACAGTCCTTGCTGAGCAAGAGGCTTCACGGGCCCACCCTCCACCAGTGCACCAGTGGGCCATGCAACCATGTGCCATGATGGACACACGCATGTGGCCCCACTAGGAAGTGGCAGGATGATTGAGGCCCGTGGTGTGGGCGCCTGGGATACGGCTGCAGTAGCTGCGTGGGATCATGATCACCTGGTGGTTCAGAGTCTAACCTGGAGCCTGCTGCTTCCCCATCAGTAACAGGGTGATTAGTAGGAGACACAGCCTGGTGAGGCTGCTCCCCAGCTTCCCCTCGTGGCCCCAGCAGCCAGGGGACACCAGGTGGCAGGCGTTGGAGGCCAGGAGCAGGCGGGACGGGACATGGACCCGGAGGAGGGGCGGGGCCGAGGACAGAAGAGAAGGCCGCAGGGACACCCAGAGGGATCAAGACAAGGCAGGGAGGGGGCATGGGGAGGAGGGGGACCGTGAAACTTGTCAGCTGCCACAGAAGTCTCTATTTGCATAATATCTTAGACAGAAATTACATGTTTCAAAGCACAAAATTGTATGAAATTCTACCATATTTGTGGAAAATTGAAGAGTAGAAACGCAGAGACGCCCACGCTTTCCCTTCCCACTTTTCGCCTGACGAGCTGCTTGTCTCTGCTCAGCCCCGACGTGGGCCTGCTCACCGCTGTGGCCACGGCCCTTGTGCAAACTCTCCTCTTTCCTGCCTCAGGTCGCTCGCTGACAGTGGAGTGGCTGGAGAGGACGGAGGCTGTGAGCGCAGGAGGAGGCCTGAGTCCACGATGCCGAGGGGACAGCAGGCCCCAGGGCTGGTGGTGGGCACCAGGCAGGCCGCACAGGCTGTGTGTCCGGGGCTCCGAGCCGGCGGCCAGGCCTCAGGGCTTTGCGGCCTGACACGTGGCTCACCTCGCAGCTGGGCACCTGAGGGAAAGAGCCTGGTCGGCACCGACGCAGCGCCCACCGCCTGAGACAGCTCGGGGGACCTAAACCAGTGTTCCAGCCCCACACAAATGACACTGGCGAGACTCTGGGGGATAGTGGGTTCTTCTGGCAATGACATAGGTACCTCCGCGCGGGAGGTCGATTCACTGGAACAACCAGTTGTTTCCCTGCCACGGCCTGAGCCCAGAAGGGTGCACGCAGAGCCGCAAGCTGCACACTCCAAGGGAAAGAAGGAGGGAAGGCCACGCAGCCATCATGTCCCCCACCCATGAAGAGAAAGTGGGAGGCAGGGTTTGCTGCTGTCTGCTTCCTGGATAATTACTGTGTCTGTTGGATGGTGTCAGAGGTGTCGGCTCCACCACCAGAGTGTAAAAGAGCTCAGCACAAACACAGATGTGTGTCTGACCGTCCAAAGTAGCCTGTCACCCATGAACACAGCAAGTGGCTGGTTCGTGGCATCCCCAAGGATGGGGGGTCAAGGGATAGGCAGCAGCAGGCCCACCCCTTTGGGAGGGCAGGTGCATCCAAGCTGCAGCTTCCCCGATGCCCAGAGTTTCTGCACCTCGCGCTGAAGGGCCAGCTGGGGAACAGCGGCCTCTGTTGCTGAAAGGTTCTCTAGCTGCAGGGCCGACTGGTGAGCCAAGTGATGCTGAGGTCCCAAGCGTCAGCAGCAGCATGGCCTTGTCAGCGCCACCCCAGCCGGTGTCCCCAGGACTCAGCACCACTCCCCAGGTCAGCCCCGCAGGTGACACTTGGGGGCCCCGGGGCCCGCGTGGGGGGCGCGCCTCCACAATGACAGGATACAGACCCCCGGGACACACCGTAACGATTGGAACAATGTACGAAGGTTATTTTAGAGCCTTCGGAATCGGTTCCTACCAGTCGCAGGTAAGGTCAGAGGGAAGGCCCGTGAATAGGGTCAAGTCGGGCTTCCAGACAGGTTGGGTTTGATGGGTCTACAGTAAAGTTTTCCCCAAGGGCGGTGAGCATTTACTGAACTTTCTCGTCCTTTCCAGGAGCTCACGGCCAAGGGCGTGCTCCCTGTGTCCCTGCCTCACTGGCTGCCTGGCTGCCTGTGGGCTTACAAAACCCTCATGAATGTCCCACATAGGAAAAAGCGACAGCGCGCATTTTCTGCTTATCTGTCAAGCTCTGGAGAGAATGCATGGCTGCTGGCACTTGGAACCCAAAGAACTGAGCTCGCTCTCGTATCAAGTTGTCTTTGGGACAAGGATTCAGCACAAAGGCCGTGTGCGTTCTCCCAGTGGAGCTCGTGTGGCGAGGCTGACAGCCCTGGAGAGCCCACTCCATGGGTGCCTTTCACCGTTGGCAAGGTCTAGCAATCCCTTCCAAGGCCAAAGTTCACGTTCCCTACATTGAAACTGTAGTTTCCCACCCAACACAGAGTCTGGCCCAAGTAATATTCACTAACAGTACAGCACCAGGCATGCAGCTGGTGCCTAATCTGGGTTAAATAAACACGTGCCCTCTGCGCCTTTGTCAAACCAGACTTTCACTTAGTTTGCTTGCTGGGATATTCCCCAAAGTCAGGAGTATTGTCTCTCTACATGCATCTGCCAGATTTCTAGTGACCATTTGCTGTAAGAAGAGCTCTGTTTTGGCATTTAGTGTATTGACTGAGATTCAAAATTAGTATTGATTGGTTCTGTAATACCAATAATAATGAAAAAATTATAAAGCCTATTACCTTCAACCTGAGGGGTAGACACAGGTGTGCGGTGCACTCCCAGCTCATTCCACAATATACCCCATGTCCACGTAACACTTTCAGGAGTCGACTGTCCATGAGACACAGGCTTGCCCTGCTTGGTGTGTAGGCACCTGCCCTCAGCCTCGCTCAGCCAAGAGAAGCAGCCTCAGGACAGGGACCTGCTCCAGCCATTGGACATGATGAATTTCAAGTAACGGAAGAACATCCAAACAAGAGGGCTTTGTGAGACTTTTTCTTCCTGTACAAACATGGATAATTATCCCCAAACTGGGATGCCTGAGTGGCTCAGTGGTTGAGTGTCTGTCTTCGGCTCTGGGCGTGATCCTGGGGTCCTGGGATCGAGTCCCACATCGAGCTCCTTGCAGGGAACCTGCATCTCCCTCTGCCTGTGTCTCTGCCTCTCTGTGTATCTCTCATAAATAAATAAATAAAATCTTTAAAAAAACATCCCCAAACTGAAGGACTCCATGAAAACATGCCTTATCCATCTAAGGAACACCCTCAGAAGCCAATGTGCCCTGCAGGTGTTTGATGTCCTATAAACATATTGGAATTGCTACTCCGGACCCAGGCTTTATTTCGCTTCAATATGTAACTCTTACTTTATACCTACTTGGGATTTTTTCTGTTTGTCATTCCAGTCTGGACATGTAAGTCAGAGAGGGCCTGAGGAGGAGATGCTCATCATCTGACATCAGTCGCTGTTTCTTTTCATCTGAAAGGGCCCTTTGTTGCCTGGGGATTGCCCAATAACTGGAAGGCATAACGAGAGATGAGCGTCAATACTTCCAGTGTGAAGCTTTGGCTCGGTTTTCATGATCATGAAAGAAGCCCACCACATCCAGGAAGAACTGACTCCATGCAGGAAGCTTCCTTATTTGTCGACCAAGTGCATTTCCATGTCTGTTCATATTCAAACCACTCTTCAGAGT
Organism: Vulpes lagopus; assembly: GCF_018345385.1. Classification (NCBI taxonomy): domain Eukaryota; kingdom Metazoa; phylum Chordata; class Mammalia; order Carnivora; family Canidae; genus Vulpes; species Vulpes lagopus. The sequence continues at coordinate 57,488,779 of NC_054847.1, forward strand.
GTCCTCCACCTCCTCCCTCTTCTGCTCAGCTCTGCAACTGTGTCTCTGCACAGCTTAGTCATCTATCTTTCCTCTCCATTTGCCAAGGTTATCGCTTTCTTTAAGACCCAGTACCTATCTCACTCACCCTTCCCACTGGGACCCCCGTCTGGTGAGCAGGCCCTGAGCCTCCATGGCTCCATGGGCCCCAAGGCATCAGGTGGGGCTGGGGCTCACTCCACAGACTTTCATGAACTTCCCTGGTGCAGGCTGACCCCAGTGCACCCAGCAGTGCCAGGAGCTTTGTGCCATGTCTGTTTTAAGGCCAGCCACAGCCAGAGGAGGCCAGAGCTGGCTCGAAGGAAGGCATCGTTACTTCTACTTGATGGAAGCAGGAGCATTTCGGTGGAAGTAGGAGGATGACTCCCTGCTGTCCACCACAGATGAAAATCCAGACTTAAGTTCCATTACTGAGTGCCAAGGGGAAGAGCCACTGAAACAGGACCCAGACCCCACAAGAGAATGGAGCCAAATGTGAAGCCAGAACAAAATGGGGAGTTCAGGCCATTTTAGTAATAGATGACATGTCCTAGGTGGTCGATCAGATGGATGAGTCATCTGATAAAGTCCCATAATGACAGTGGGGAAGCTGCAAGGTGCATGGAGAGACAGCTATAGAGCACAAGCACACTGGGCAGGAGCCATCACCCTGGGGTCGCCCCACGGGCAGCGTGGCTCAGAGGTGCCAAGGACCCCCAGGCGGCGAGTATGCTGTGAAGGGAGACAGAACGCCTGTCCACAGCAGCGCCACTACTTCCTTCCTCATTTTCTAAGCTGACCAAACCCCCTTAAATAGACAGTCTTTCCTAAACGAAGCGAATGCCTTCAATCTGCTTACAGCTCAGTTTTGTCACTTGGGAGCCATCCTGTTTCTTTAAGCTGTCTTTATAAATCTTAGATCTGATGATCAATTATGAATCAATGTACACATTTAAATTCAAAAGCCAATGTTGTTCTCCTGATTTTCAAGATCTTAAGAGATGCCTCATTGTCACGACAGGGGTCTGAGAATAAAACACAAACACTAAAGCTGAGGCGGGCTGTGGGGAACCTTGTCACCAGCTCGGAAGCCAAGGAAGACGGTGCACAGAGGTAGGTCCAGGGTGTCGGGCCGCCCAGGGCAGGTGGTGCCTCTACCGAGTTCTGAAAGTCAAATCCATATTCTCTGAAAGAGAGACATTCTATTCAAGGTGCGCAGCACAAAGATGAAGAGTGGACCCAGCTCACAGAAGCAGGTGAGTCATGGGGAAGGTTTCTGGGGGCTCCTGCTTCAGTCTCCAGGCCCCTGATGGGTGTGGGAGGTTTCCAAACTGAGGAGATGCATGGCCAAGAGATAGGACAAGAGAAGCCCAGGGAGAAGGCAGCCAGGAGCCCTTCAGGGGTCACACAGGGCTGCCAGGACCACACATGACAGGCTGGAGTGGGGAGTTCTTATAAAACAGCAGAACTCCCGGTACTCGGGTACTGAGGGTGAAGACACAAGAAGGGTTGAAATAACCTCTTAATGGCCCCATTCCTTCTGAGGCAGTCACTCAGCCACTCAACGATGTCTAAGGACCCAGCCCTAGCTTGGCAGGTAGTGCACCAGAGGATGCAGGCATGGGAACAAATCCTACAGCAAAACGTGCAAACTCAGCCGATGACCTGAGCGAGAAGCAGCTGGAGAGAGCCTTGCCAGCATCTCTGTGTGAGCACACCAGCCACAGGGACCAGAGGACCTCCTGGCGTTGTCAGGCCAGCCCCAGCTGGAAGAGCCATGTTACCTGGGTTATTTTATCAAGGTGTGTGCCTGGGCCTTGTCTAGACTTGCGGGTTCAGAGACCCTGGAAGCTGCACTTTGATGTTTAACAAGCACCTCAGGAGACTTTAATTGTCAGGGGCTGGGAGGAAACACTGGTGGCTCCTGCTAGTCTGGGGAAGGGGGAAGGTGAATGTAGTGTGGGTGTGTCAGTGTGTGAGAGTTGTCAGTGTGTGACTGTATGAGTCCACATGTGTCTACCAAACTCCATCAAACCCCACTAAACCTCACCAAACCCCACCAAACTCCAAGCCCTGCTGAACCTCACTAAACCCACCAAACCCCACCAAGTCCCACCAAACCTCACCAAATCCCACCTGATCCCCATCAAGCCCACCAAATTCCACTGAACACTCCCAAATCTCACTAAACCTCACTAAGCCCCACCAAACGCCACCAAATTCCACCAAACCCCATCAAACCCCCCCAAATTCCACCAGACCTCACCAAATTCTACCAGAACCCAACAAAAGCCTACCAAACCCTATCAAACTCCACCAGACCCCGCCAAACCCCATCAAACCCGCCAAATTACACCAAACCCCACCAAGCCTCACCATACATCACCAAATCCCAGCAGCAAGACCAAGAGTTCCTTTCTCAGCTTTTCTTTTAGAAATAAAATCCCTTTCAAATATATGAATTAAAAGATATTTGTGTTAGTCCAGTGCACTAAAGGCCTTTCCGTCTTGACAAGGTGTAGGGTTCCAGATTGTCTGTGACACGGTAGCTCTATTGAGACAGCAGGAGCAAGAGGAAGAAGGTGGAGATGAACCCTGGCCAGGGACCCGCTGTGGCCACCGCTCAGGCAAACGCTCTAACGCTGACATACACTTAGGTCTCCTGAAATAAAACCATGACACTGAAATGTATGTGGGAAAACACGTGTGCAAATGAGGATAAAAAAGTAATTTCAAACATTAAGATTTCCTAAAAGTGAGTGGATTTTAAAAATACATCAAAATGAAACCAGATTATTTGCAACGGAGCGCATGTGTAGCTGTTTGTCTCCAGGAAATACCTGCAGGGGGAAGGCGGGGAGCACGCAGCACCTGCCGCTTAGCGGCTCTGTGCGCCAATCTACCCCCGCCGGCCCTGGCCACTCACACTGAGGGAAATTTCATGTTACAAAGACTGATGGAAATGAAGAGCTGGGTAATTATTAGCTTTGTTACGAGCAGATCAATCATGTGCAAGCGAGGTTCCCCCGTCAGGTGTCGCCTTCCCTGCTCCGGGTGGGTGGGCCGCCACTCGCTTGGGCGCCAGGCCCCAGTGGGGCTGTTGGCAGTGTTCAGAGGCCGGCCCTCCCATGTCATCAGGACGTGTATCATCGTGACAAATGACTAAATGCCGTATCTTACCCAAAGCAACGGCTGTCTGGTGGCGGGAGGCCATGCCTGACCCCCAGGCACCCAAGGCCTCATGTGGGGAGCGCCTTCTGCCCCCAAGGCCAGGGTGGTAGTGGGGCTGTGCTGGGCAGCTGCGGAACAGGTCTTCCTTCCTGGGGTAGGAGTCCAGACTCCATCCCCACTCACAGCTTTGGGGCAGGGGGCCCCTTCCCAGGTCTACACTCTCTGCAGCCAAGCTCTGCTCTGAGACACTGCACAGTTTGGGCCCGGGACTCTGGGTCCTGCCTGCTGACCCCAAGGGACAGTGTGGGCTTTCAGAGGCGATTGCATGACCACGGAATGCCCCGCTGTCTCCAGGGACTTCAGGGAACTGGAAGCCCCGTCCCCCTAGCACCGAGGAGATCTCACACCCACCTTCACTCCCCAGGCCTTCCTCACACCCAGTGACCAGCCAGGGGGACCCAGGCCTCCACATGAGGCCACGTGAGACCAGCATCCTCCAGCAGTGTCCCCGGCATTAGGCCAGTGTCGCAAGTTCCCTCCCAACACAGCCCCTCCTGCCAGCCCAGGGCTCCCACAGCTCAGAACCTGGGAGCAGCTCCCTAGGACGGAGAAGGTGGTCTGCAAGATGAGCCGTAGCCACAGGGCCGGCCTCCGGGAGGTCTGTCCTTGAGTCATTCGCCCTCATCTGACCTGCCGCAGTCAGCCGTTAGTTTCTTGGGGGCAGGAATCATCTCCATTCAGGCACGTTCTAGGGAGAGCAGGGCCCCTGGACGTCGTGCCCCTGGACCATCATGCCCCTGATCCAGGCCTGACCCACAATGGGGCTGCAGAGGAGGGTCATGGCCATGGGCCCCCAGTGCACTCGGCTCTTAGAAAGCATCACACCACCTGCAGGCACGCCTCCTACTTTGTGACAGGCACCCAAGTAATAACCCCTCAGAGAAAATAACCTGGAGCTTCCTCAGGGGGAAACCCCCAAGTTTGCACTGGCCCAGCAATGACAGAGGCTGGTCATAGGGACCCAGCAGGAGGGAGGTTCTTTCATGCCCAGCGGACCCCTCTCATGACCCATGTGGTCAAGGCAAAGTGCACCCGAGTGTGACCTTGAAGGCTGGTGCCAACCGTGAACACGTGCCTCTCATTGCCTCCCTAAAGCTGCTTCTAAACACGAGCCAGTGAGTGACGTTTAGCGTTCCTCACAATTGTCTAAATCAGTACCCAAAAGGCTATTTTGACTGAATGCAGAGAGTTTTCAAATAACTGCTTAAAATGTATCATGTTGTATAAAGCCCCGCATCTAATCACATAATTCCTAGTGAAAAATAATGTAAAATTTTTGCTAAACCTATAATTTAAAAACTCACAATGAACTAAACTTCCACCCAAATGCCATGTATCAGACAACAAAAGCTTATGGAAACATCCGAATATTCATGATCCAAATATTCATGCAAGCCTCAGAATTGTTTTGACAAATTGCATACACAGTCAGAATGTTTTTGGCAATAGTGCCAACCAGCCACGTACGTGTATTTATGTGAGCAGACCCAGTTTGCTGTGGTTACACGCTCGGATACAGCACACGTGATTACCAACATCAAACTCTCACCTGTGCCCTTTATGCCCATCATGATAATTTTATTTAAAAAAAAAATTTGGCTTTGAGGATAAAAAAAAAAAAAACAAGTATGTCTAAACCCAAAAATGGAAAGATTCCAAGAACAAGTTGAGATTAATATTTTTCCCCGTTAAAAAGAGGGCAATTTTTAAATACTTCAAGAACTATCTAAAAATCCACAAATTCTTTTCATGTTTCTCTGACAGGAGACAAAAGTAAGCCGAGACCATTTTAACAAAAATATGGTGAATTCAGTCACTGACAGAGTTTTGAGGTGTTTGTCACTTCTTCTGCCAGAGTTTACAGCTGTAGCGAACAGTCTGATGCAGCTCTAATTTCTAATTATGACCTAGCAGGAATGGAGGAGGTTGTCAATTTTACTCATCCCGCGGTGAGAAACAAAACGATTCTACTTTCTGCTGCCAACCAAATCATCCTATTCTTCAGCAAGACTAAGAATAATCATCTAAATAACAAAAAATCAACAGGAGTGATGTACATGTGAGGAATGGCGACAGTCTTCTCTAGAAGACGCATTCATGGAACCAGAAGGAAGCACCGAGGTTTTCCAGAAAAGGATTCTGAACTTCTCATGGCACGGCTCTTCCTCCCTACTCGGAAGCATGTGGGGCCCGGAGATGAAGCATGCCACCCTACAGTACACGTCCAACCCGATGGCATGCACGTGCTCAAAGGCTTCTCGTTCCCTCTCACAGTGCACATCTGTGCCAGTGGACACACTGGGCCCTCCCTCAGTTTCCAGTACGGCAGGCCAAGGAGGCCATGGGGGCTGTGGGGGCTGTGGGGGCCATGGGGACCGTGCTGGGGCAGGGGCGATGTGCCCCAGCTGGTTTGTAAAGAGCAGAACCAGGACAGGCTGCTAGGGCTGGCGATGGACTCACATTTCCTTCAAAACAGAAGAAAACGGGCGTCTGGGGGGCTGTCGGTGGAGCATCCGCCTTCAGCTCAGGTCGTAATCCTGGGGTCCTGGAATCAAGTCTTCCGCTGGGCTCCCTGCTCAGCAGGGAGTCTGCTTCTCCCTCTGCCCCTTGCCCTGCCCTTGCTCACTCTCTCTCTCTCTCTTTCTCTCTCTTACTCAGATAAATAAAATCTTAACAGAAGAAAACCAGCCAGTGACTTAGAAAGGCAGCTCCTGAAGTGGACTGGCCGTCCACCCAGAGCTGTCCACTGCGGCTTCCACCCTCATTTGTCCCATGCCCAGTGCTTGACAGATGAGCTGGGTGCCCAGAGACCACCCATGATGCCTCAGCCTCTGACGGGCCAGGCAGTGAGCATCAGCCCCTGAGGCCAGGGATCAAGTGTCAGAGAGACATTCCAATAACTCAGTGTTGCTCCCTGAACGGAAACGAATATTCATGGCAGGGTGGATGAAGCAGATTAAATATTTATGCTGAGAACATCTCAGAGGGGCTCTCAGTTGTGGAAACACCCGACTTGCAGTGCCTCTTCTTACCCTAAACCCCTTACCTTCTTGCCTTAGCAGGAGCAGGTGCATGTATGCTCCTTGGGAAGAAGACAGCGGGCAGGGTAGCAGCCGTGGAGGGACTTCCACTGAGAGGTCTCTCAAGGGAGCACACAGTTCTTCCAAGAATGGGCTTTGCTTGTGGGAACCTGGCCTCACTGCCCCCAGGACACCCACTCCCCAGACCCAGGACACAGAGGTGCCCCAGGGAGCAATCCATGAAATTCTTTTGCTCTAATCAGACTCACAGGCCAGCACCCTCATTTTACTTTAAAATAAAAAAACGAAAAAATCCAACTGTCCTGAATTTTCTCAAATTAACAATTTATATATGAAAGATTTGAAAGGAATCTATGAGAATGTCATGAGAGTCACCCAAAGAGTTATTCTGGCATATGTAGCCTCGATTTTCCAAGTGAAGACGGCATCTGGCAGTCTCTCATAGCATCCACTGAATATGAATTGCAGACTCACTGTACCTGTAAAACACCAGGAATGTACCTTGTTTGCACAGTCAGAAGCCTCCATGAAGATGGTGGTAAATTTGCAGTGAGGCCTAAAACACACACTTCCTACTCACGAGTGATTTGTGTGCACCCTCTTCATGCCCAACAAGCCATCTGAAAATTGTTCCTGGTGTAGCTTTCAGGAATTGGTTAATTTGGGCACTTTAACACAAGGGTATCCGGTTACACTAAAGCATGACCTTACTCCGCATGAGGTATCATAAATGTTACACAAAAGAGCTCCATTCACAAGGATGGTGGTGGTGTAGTCAGTCCGGATAATCAGAGTTTACTTAAAAGTAAGTGAACACAGAATCCATTCTCTTAGCCATTTATTCTAAAATTAGAGTCTTTCAGCTGCTTTATACGAGAGGCCACACAGCATGGTTACGTTGTAAAGGTAACAACCCAACAAGAAGATGTATAAACAAAGGAAGCATTAGGGAGGAAAGATTAATAGGATAATCTAAAGCGATATGTGCTGCACCACATTATGAGGAATTATTTAAGTCATAATTTCCACCCGGGCTACGTCTCGCCACAGTGAAAATTCTCCGTACACTTAAAGCACAAGGCTGCAGGTCTATTATTCTCACTATAAGGTTTACTTAGAACGTGGTTCTGGCATTTGAGCTGGGCCTCATGTGCGTGGACATCTGAAGTTAAGAAAAGCATTTGTCTTTCCGGTAATCGGTGCCCAAAGTCCCAGACCATAGGAAGATTAGTAAATGGAAATGCTAATGTTTTTGTCATTTGCAATGGAAGTGATAAATAACAGTTGCAGACGTTGATACATAATCATTCTCACTGAATCTGCTTTAGCATGAACCTGGGAGCATGGGAGGTTAGCATGAGAAATGCACCCACTCAGGCTGAACTCACCAGATTGAATCTGACCCAGACCAGTTTCAGGGCCTGCAAGATGGCCTGACCATTTCTCTTTGGTGGGCTGAGTCCCAGCAAAGCACACAGCTCAGAAGTTAAGTCACAGACAGGCAGTACTGCACACTGCCACTCACCAAGGAAGGACAAGACCTCCAGGTGACCAGAAACCCAGGCACTGCTAGGTCAAGGGCTCAGGGTCCTCAGGACATGGTCCCTCTGCACGTAGGGTTCTGGCTTCCCCTGTGTGGTCTCCTCCGTGGGCAGTGCCCTCCCATTCCGGGGGGCTCACAATCATCATCTTAGCAACTTAAGGAGAAAGTGTGTCTGTTTCCCAAAAGTTCTGAAGAAGCCGGGGTGGGCTGGCTTTGCCTGGGCCATGCCATGTGGCCTGTGGCCCACCTCTGAACCAACCTCTCAACATCCACAGCCCAGGCTGGGTCCAGTGCTCCCTCCTGGAGCCAGGGCAGTGGGGTCAGCCACCCCAAATCCACATAGACCTCTAACGTCAGTGAAAATGGCAGCATAATCACCTCCAAACTCATTTCATCTGTAAGAGCAATGAGAAAGCTACCAAAAGGTGTCAGAATGTTTTTTGAGAACTCGGAATGAAGCAAAAGTTTGCAGGAACAGGAGGCATGGATTCGGGGAAAACCACTGTAATGGACCCTATCCCCAGCCTCCTGCCAGCTCTACAGCCTGCAGTCGGGGTGGGAAACAGCACAGAGGGGAGCCCTCTTAAAACCTCATTCCCAGAGAACTACTGTTATCTGACCTGTCTGGTCGCTGCCCCACGTGTGAGCCCGGCTGTGTATGACCTGACTTGTCAACCCCAGTGTGTACATCTCCTCCACCGCTGGGGTCTGTGTGGCTTCTCTTGTAGCACTGTTCCTTCCTTATTGGATTTAAAAGACAACTGCGTAAAGCAGTAATCAGAACTGTGATGGTGGGCACACTGCATGAAGGCATAATTTGTATGAAAAAGGGAGGGTGAAGGAAAGGGTAAGGCTTTTGTATACAACTGAAACTAAGTCAGTCTTATAAAGGTTTTATTTTTGTTCCTATATTCCTATTTTGCTGGCTTTTGGGGGGGCCAAACAAATATTTTCTTGTGTATCATTTTAATTTCTTTCCATTTAAGAAAAAATTTTAGTCATTTTCTTATTGGCTGCCCTAGGGATTCTAATTTATGTCTTAACTGATAAAAAAAAATAGTTCAAATTAATAACCAACTTAGTTTCAATCACAAATAAATTAAGTTAGACAAGACACACAGAAAACGACTAGTAAAATGGTATGCATAAATCCAACCTTATCAGTAACTGAATTAAATGTCAATGGATCAAGCACTCCAATTAGGAGACAGAGATTGGCAGGAAGGACTAAAAAAAAAAAAAAAAAAAAACAAGATCCAGCTGTATACTGTCTACAAGAGACGCACTTTAGATCAAAGATACAAATAAATTGAAAGTAAACAGGATGGGAAGAAAGATATACCATGCAGATGTTAAACAAAAATGAAAGCTAGAGTAATTCTACAAACATCAGACAAAATAGACTCCAGGACAATTATTGTTACTAAAGACAAAGAAAGATATCCTACAATGATAAAAATGTCAATCCATAAAGAAGACATAAATATTATAAACATACATGCACCTAACAACAGAACCCCCAAATATGTGAAGCAGAGACTGACAGAATTGAACGGAGAAATAGACAATTAAACCCCCATAGTTGGAGGTTTCAATCCCCAGCCTTCAGTGGTGTGTGTGAAAACCAAGAAATGGGAGGAAATGACAAGGAAATGGGAGACCTGAACAACACCGAGAACTGACTGGACCCCACACATGCACAGAACACACCACCCAAAAGCAGCAGAGTGTACATCCTCCCACCTGCACTTGGAACGTCTTCCCAGACAGACCAAATGTCAGGCCATGGAACAGGTCTCAATTCATCTAAAAGTATTGAAACCATACAAAGCATGTTCCCTGAGCACCGTGGAATAAAGTTAAAAATCAAAAACAGGAGATTGGGGAAATTTCCAATACAAGGAAGTGAAACAACACATTCCTAAACAACCAATGAATCAAAGAAGAATTCACAATAGAAACCAGAAAACACTTTAAGAAGAATGAAAATGAAAACCACAACTGACAGAATTTACATGATGCCATAAAAGCTGTGGCCAGAAATGCACAGCTGCGAATGCAATGTAAAACATCTCAAATCAACAACTTAGTCTCAATTTAGTTGGGAAACTATAAAAAGAAGAATAAAGGGGATCCCTGGGTGTCTCAGCAGTTTAGCGCCTGCCTTTGGCCCAGGGCATGATCCTAGAGTCCTGGGATTGAGTCCCACATCAGGCTCCCTGTATGGAGCCTGCTTCTCCCTCTGCCTCTCTCTCTCTCTCTCTCTCTCTCTCTCTCTCTCTCTCTCTCTCTCTCTCTGTGTGTGTGTGTGTGTGTGTGTGTATGTGTGTGTGTCTCATGAATAATTAATAAAATCTTAAAAGAAAAAGAAGAGGAAGAAAGTAAACCCAAAGAAATGGAGAGAAGAAAGTAATAGAGATAAGAAGGGAAATAAGAAAATACAGACTAGAATGACAATAAAAAGAAAAAACTAAAGCTTATTTTTTTAAAAGCTAATTCTTTGAAAAGGTCAATAAAATTGACAAATCTTTAGAGGGGCTGAAAAAAATAGAGAAGATTTAAATTACTAAAATCAGGAATGAAAGAGGAAACAGCACTGCCTGCCTTATAGAAACACACAGGATTCAAGGAATCCTATGAACAACTGTATGCCAAAAACTTAGATTACCTACATGAAATGGATCAATTCCTGGAGAGACACAAATGATGCCAGGAGTTGAAAATCTCAACAGAGCTCTCTACTAAATATAGAGATTGAACTAATAATAATAAACTCTCCACAGAGAAAAACCCTGGCTCAGATGGCTACATTGATGGTGTCTACTGAACATTTAAAGAACTAACACCAGTCATTTAGAAACAACACAGAAGAGGAGGTAATGCTCAATTCACTCTAGAAGGCCAGCATTACCCTGGTCCCAGAACCAGACAAAGACATCAAAGAAAGAAAACCACAGACCAGTCAACACTCGTTATGAATACAGTTGGAACACCCAAAGAGTATTACTGCCAAACCAAATCCTGCAATATGGAAACAGCATCAAACCGCAAAGAGGATTTATCCCAGGAATTCAAGGTTGGTTCACATATGAAAACCAATCAATGTAATACCCCCTATTATACACTAAAGGACAAAACCACATGATCCTCTTAATAGATGCAAAAATAGTGTTTGACAAATTCAAGACATTTTTATGATAAAAACATTGAAAAACTAGGAATAAAAGGTATCCTCCTCAACTTGATAAAGGTCACCTATGAAAAACTTGCAGCTGACATCCTATTTGATGGTTAAAAACTGAAGCTTTCGCCCTATGATCAGAAACAAGGCAAGGACAGGCACCCATATCACTTACATTTGACACTGTACTAGGGGTTCTAACCAGAGAAATGAGGCAGGAGAAAGAAATAAAAGGCATTCAGATTAGAAAAGAAGGAGTCAACCGATCTCTATTTGCAGATAATCTGATATTGTGTATTGAGAACCCTAGGGAGTACACCTTCCAACACACACGCATGTGCTCTTAGAGCTAAGGAGCAGCTTCGGTGAGGTCGCAGGAAGGGGAAAGGACATGTAAAGGAACAGAGGTGCTTCAGCATAAATACACAAAGCTTCGTGGAGGACAGGACTCAAAAAGCAAAGAACTGAAGTGGAGATGTGAGCTCCACCAGGTGCTCATGCCCCTAGACCATGGTTCGTGGAGGACAGGACTCAAAAAGCAAAGAACTGAAGTGGAGATGTGAGCTCCACCAGGTGCTCATGCCCCTAGACCATGGTTCATCATCTTCTCACCCATAGAAGAGAACTCACATTGCATAATGTGATTAAATCCAATGACACATGGCATCAGGCTTCTGGTAAATTCTCAGTCAGTGTTAGTTCTGCCATAACTTCTTAAATAGAATAAAAACATACTCAATCATGAAGTTCAGCTAAATGGCAGATGTGTGGCTGCTCACAGGGTGGCCCTTCTTAAGTACCATGCACATTCTTGCATCAGATGGAAGCCTGTAGGTAGATGTGATGGCAGAACCGTTACTGAAAACCCTTGCAAACACTGCGTGTCTGTCATGTACGGTCCTGTGTGGGCTCTGTACCTTGATCTTTTTTTGTTCACAACAACCCCAGAGGGTAGATTCTATTAATATTTTCAATTTGCACATGAGCAAAGGAATGCTCCAAAAAGCGAGCTTCATTCATTAGGTGCAAACCCAGTCTTTGTAATCAGGGGACTGTCAACCCACGTGTTAATGGGCTCCAACTGATCCCAGAGCAAGCAAGGTGCCCTGCTCAGGCTCTGTCAGCAGAGGCAGTGGGGCTGTCTGAACAACGTATATACATACTGCATCCTTGAGAATCTGGCAGGACATACGCTGACATTCCTGCCCTCAATCTGGAAGGGCTTTGGAAAACATCTGCTGAGCCCTGCTCTCTAATAAACACTCACTTGTAAACTGTTGTCTGTGCCAAGGCACGATTTGCCAGGGTATGATTTTCTTCTATTAATCTACACCTCATGGGCTTCCTTTCCTAATTGATTTCTAGGTGTGACTACACAGGTCCCTTCGGGTACCTGGAAGCTCCACCACCTATGTGGCATGAGAATTTAAAACATGACCTCTACTGGAATCCCCATAATGCTCTTCAAAACGCTTGCTGACCTAGGGTGGAGCCTAGAACAGCGTGGGTGTCCAGTGCTTACCACCATGGCCACAGCCTGGAGGGGTCCTACAGGTCATCTCCATTGGAAACACACTATCATGGGACTGGGGCAACAGATGGCAAAGCTGCAGAGCTGAGCTGGATGGGCCATTGCTACACACCAGTGGTGTGAGCATGGCTCTGTCTGCTTTTCCAAGATTTCTGACCGGAGAGGGTTGTCCCTGATTTCACCACAACAGCAGCTGGTTTCCACCAGAGCTGATGAGAAGAAGAGAAGAAGAGCAGCGCAGAGTACCACTGCAGATGCTCACTGCCATGCTTTCTTCAGACAAGGACAGAAGGTCTTTGCATCCTTTGCAATGCAGGCAACATCCTCTCCCATCAGGCAGTCTGGAAGTCAGAGCAGTAAGCGGGGAGGAGCACAAGCTTCTCATTTGTACTAGATGCCAGCTGTCAGTTAAGTGACTTAACTGCTGAGAACCTACTTCCTCATCTGCAAAATGGGCTTTGAATGCCTAGCACTCATCATGGTCATGGAAGCTAAACCTCTGGGATAAATATATATGTTATATTTTATATTTTTATATATATTATATTTACTATATTTATTTATATAAATGTATAGATAGATATAGATATATATCTTTAACAGAAGCTCACTCCATGATAATATATGGCATAATTAAATCACTTGGTCTTAGTTTCCCAATTTAGAAAAATGGAGATAAAGTCTTCTATGTTGGTTGCATTGCAGAAGTTGAGACTTTGCACAGGGGTGCTTCAAATAGAAGCACCATAAAAATGCACGGGTAACATTAATTCATCATTGTAGTACTATATATTTTCCCATAAAAATGTTTTAACTTTTTTATATTTATTCTTAGCCTTTCTCAAGTATAAATATGAGGAATCATGCCAAAACCCATGTGTAAGGAACTGCCATAAAACAAAATTAGTAGGTGTGACACAAAAGGAGAGAAAGAGAGAAGGAGAAGGAGGAATAGAACTTTCATGTGTGCATTGTGAGAGAAGCTTCAAACTTTGACAAAGCCACTAAGGAGAAGTGCATCCTGGTATTTCTGCAAGATGCTTTTGTGAACAAGAGCTTTCAAATAATTTATAAGGTAAGCCCAGCAACTAGAGAGAATCTTCTGTTCTAGAAAGAGAAAGGAAATAAACACACAAATACTTTGAAAGGGTTCCATGTACTCTGAAGTGATGGCAACGCAAATGATCTAGTGATATTCTTTTTACATCAAATGAGCCAGAAGATCACAGACTAAGAAACACTTAAACATGATTTTTGATTATAATATAATTATAATTTTAAATTTAATTTTAATATGATAATTAATTGTACTTTGCCTTTAATATACTTAAACTGCACTTAAATTGCTTACTTAAGCATCGGACTAGTCGGATAGAAAACATACTCTGGCCCTCGCCCCTGGCTGCAGAATTGCAGACATGCAGTTCAATGCCCACCGGCAGAGTTCTGTGGTTGGTTTAGATTTTCTGAATAATCATGCTAAAAGTAATTTCATCATTTTCATATCACATTTGCACCTTGCTGAATAAAAACAAAGAAACAATGAAAAATATTGTAAACTTTAAGATGTCAAGAAATGTGATAAAGTGACTTCAAACGGAATCAGAAAATAGATCTCAATCCTTAACTTCACAATGACTAGTCAATATGTGGAAAAAAACCTGTCACGGCTTATTTAAGTTCAGACCTGAGAATTTTTTCTGTATATGATAAAAAAAAATTTAAGAAAAAACACCGAAAAGGAAATCAAGTATTAGGTTCAGAGGCAAACGTCAGGTTAACCAACAACAGGCCATACATACAGACCCTTATGAGCGGTTTATGAGTCAAGATGGAGAAAACCTTTCTGTGTGCCACTCACCCCCCCCCCCAGGAGGACCCACAGACACAGGCAAACTTGCTTGGCGAGAGGGGTTCTCACACCAAGGACACAGGTGATGGCTCACAACCTCTCCCACACTGTCTGGGTGGAAGTGCAGTAGCTGGTGTTGATGTCAACGTCGTGTCCCGAAGGACCCCCAGTCTGAAGCAATCGTGTAATGGGCTTCTCTCCAGTGTAACTGCTGAGAGGTCAGGAGAGGCATCGTTAAGCGGATGATATCAGTAAGCCCACCCCTCTGCTGAGCGGTCAGTCCACCGTGGCACAGATGCTCCTGCTGAAGCAAAATTCTACTTTGGATGTTCGAGCCACCCTGTGGGTCGTCAGAAAAGTCTCTACATTCCATGCAGGTGAAGGTCCCCAAATCCCCACTGGTGCAGATATGTGTTTCCAAAAGCTATCTTCCTATCTGCACCAGAAATAGCCCCTGTTGTTAATGCACTTCACAACACATATGCCACTGTGTATATTTTTCCTGAAGATGGAGAACTCTTTGAGGATAAGGGCCATATTTTTCTTTATTTGAGTTCACAAAACCTAGAACACAGCCTTATCAGCAGCGGTGCGATTCAAATACTGGCTAGACAAACAAATGCACATTGCTCGGCCATATCCATAGCCCATACTCACCAGAGCAGCGTACAAAACAAAAGCAACGATTTCTGTCGCCAGGGCTGCCAACTGCAGATTTAGGGTGAGGAGCAGTGACCTCTCTGCTCTATCACCAGCTGGTGACAGAGAAGGACGCACGGCTGTGATGCCAGGATGGGCACACCCCTGAAAGATGCTGCCTCTGTCATGTGTGCACCCTCGGGACTGAGAGGATGTTTCCCACTGTCAAACCTATGAAGAAGGGAAAAGGTAGGTGAGTTGGAGGGAGTCTTCTCAAAATGTGGCAGGGCCACGTCTTCACAGAAACATTGCAAAGGAGGCTCCATTGAAGGAAGAGGCAGATCAGGGCTCATTTCCTGGCCCAGAAGAGGTGATGCTCTGTCCTCCTCATTTCCCTGGGCCTGTCCTCAGCCCACTCCTCGACCAAGGCTGATACTTAAACTCCTCACAGGGAAGACAGGCCCTTTCATGTAGCCTGACTTGCTTGCTGCAGGGGCTTTGTGAGGGTTTTGGTCACAACGGTCAGTGCAAAATAGCCACGTCCACAATGGGAATGAGACCCGGAAGCCACTAGGCTTACATGCATTTTTAAAGGTCAAAATCACTTTTTTTTTCTTGGCCTTTTTTTCCTCAACAACGTATTGGGCTTTGCTGCCTCAGGCTACAATCTGGAATATTACAGAGAAGAAACTGATAAAACAAAGAAATCTATTCTTTCAAAGCTTTTGACTGGATAGACCTACACATGGGTCAACAGGAGGCAAGAGGAGAATGGAGAATGCCAAGAGAGTGGAAATATTAGGAGAAAAACTGTGTTGCATATTTTTCCAGGTATTGTGATGCTGGAGTACTAGAGTGATGACCCTAATAGGATCTTGGACTCTACCTTCCTCAGAATCCCAACCTTACACGACTGTGGGTTAATTTGCTTTTGCTACTAAGTCAGGTGTTAACAGGCTCACATACTCCCACCATGTACACTCTTGTCTCCAAACCATCATGGAGATCCATGGAAACGTTGCCTGAACACCGTCCCATGTGAGGCACATGGAGACAGCCCTCTCTCCTCATTTCTCTGGGGCTTCCCTAGCAAAAGGTGGCGTGGTCATTCCCCAACCCACAGCCCTTTTACAAAGACTGAGCAAGCCGCATCTCCATGGTGCAATCCCCAAATCCCAAATGGGCACCCCCTCAACTCCATGCTAAACAGGAATATACATTTTTACTCTGCTAAGTAAGAGCTTGAACTATCATTTTATACACAGGCAATCAAAGTTGGCTTCAGTGGATTATCTAAGTTTTACAATTTTGCCAAAACAGGAAAAAGATTTTTTTTCTTTAGCTGTGATTATAAAATACTCTTCTTGGTTTATTTTTTTTTATTCATTCATGTTTATCAGTGGTAGGAAATTGAGTAGGGGGTGAGGGACATTCCTATTTCTACCTTGACCAACAAACTGCTTGACCTCCTGCAGCTTTTCCTCACTTCTCAGTGGCCTCTCCTGCGGTGGGAAGAAGCATGTAGGAGAGTGGGAATGGCTCGGGCAGCCAATCCCAATGGTCGGTCCTGGTGGCAGCCTCACTGCAACATGCTCTCTGGGAAGTGGGCCTCTGGGACCTGATAGAAATCACCCAGAATGACCCAACGGCATTTATGGACATATTTCATACATGAATTCTTAGGCCTATAGAGGCTCAAAGCAATTTCATTACATGGAAATCAGTCTACATGTGATTGTCACCAGGATGGTCACCAACTGTGGGTCACAGTATGAAGATCTCCTGGAAAACCACACTCACCAGCCTACTTAACCTTTCAGTATCCTTCACACAGCCATGGCACACTTTACGGGTCTACAGTGAAGACATGGAGATGTCTTTACAAACTACTTAGGCCCAGACGTGGGAGTTATGTAACTGGGACACATTCATGCATTCGTCTCACACACACACATACACACACACACACACACACACACGGAGGTGTCCCCAGATCAACCCAGGATAGTGATCGTATGTGCACGTACATTTACCCAGATCCTGGCTCCCGCTGCAAACCATTCTGCACCCAGGCCGTACATGGCCTCAGTGAGAATCATTAAATGTCACGCAGAACCCAATGGCATCGCCATGTGCACATCACCAGGAGACTCCACGGAGAAAGGCAGAGAGATAAGAAGTGGGAATTCATCCTACACCAGCAACGGCAGATGTGAAGGCAAAGCTTTCAGTGCCTGCCCCGTGTCTTTTCAGTGCCTGCCCCATGTCTTTTCAAATATCATCCTCCATAGAAGCATAACAGAGCATGTTGGCAGCACTTTGCAAAATGTGCAAGTTTTGATTCACGTGAGTTTCACTGAATGACTCAGCAGTCTAGGCTCATGCGGCCCCACAACTATTGGCTTTCTTTGTGCATTCTGGTTTGTCCTACATCGGTGGCCAAACTGAAGTTCGGAATTCACTTGGGAAGCTTTGCTCAGCCATACTGAGTTGGCCTTGGATTCAGGAGGTTTTCCTGAGCTCAAATAAACTGAAGCAGAAACCAATGGGAGCTCCTGAATTGTTCTTTTGTAACTTACAGAGTGGAAACTTAAAAAGAGATTTTGAGGCAAATTCTCCTCTAAATCTCCAGGAAACGTCTCATCTAACACATTATTCTGTGCTCAGGATGCTAACCAGGCAAAGGCTCAGCTGCAGCACTAGAGGACTTCACTGGACTTGTTCTAGCATGCTCATGCACAAGCCTGGGTAAAAGCAGAGTCACAGGCCCAGGTGGGCCTACTTTCAGATGCTGTGGCACCTCCCAGATCCATGGGACCTTGCCAACTTGGTTTTCCCAGAGAACATGTCCTGATGGTGGGTTCGCCCCATGGAATCAGCCAACATATGGAGTGGGGCTCAGTGCCCCCAGCCACAGTCCACCATTATTGAGCCCAAGGCAGTGTGGTGAGACTCGTTGTTATTTAGGATGCTAGGAATAGCAGAGAAAATCCAGGTGATCAGAGTGCATTAAAATGACGGTTGAGTCCTTTTAGAAGATCGCACTAGGTGGTCATCTCCTGGTCCATGATCTGTTTCCAAAGGAATGTGAGGCAGTAATATTGCTCATGATGATGATGATGAAGATGATGATGATCCCAAGGATAAAGAAGGTGCTCCACATGTCTCCTCCAACAGAGAGACCAGTTTGGGTGTAAGAGACACAGAGAGAGGGGTAACCCTGCCTTCAGCCATGAGTTCTAGGGGGTACTGGTTTCAAATACTGACCCACCACTCATGAATGCCAGGGCTGGAGGTCAGAGGGGCTCATTCGCTGCCACCCTGATTCACTCAGTGTTTGCTCAGAACACCCTAGTGCCTGATGTGCTAGGAAGAGCTGTGGTGGGTGCTAGCAGCTCCACTCCCCCACACGCCCAGACATGAGTTCTCCAGCCTCCCCAGGGGTTGTCAGGACCCAGTAAATATCACAACACCCACAAACTCAAGCCACAGACCAGTCTCTGCTCCCTGATTTTCCCTGCTGGGTGCAGGGGGGAAGCTTCTGAGAGCTGCCAGGGCCCCAAGGCCCCAGTAAATATCACAACACCCACAAACTCAAGCCACAGACCAGTCTCTGCTCCCTGATTTTCCCTGCTGGGTGCAGGGGGGAAGCTTCTGAGAGCTGCCAGGGCCCCTCCTGTACATGTCTGTTGACAAAGACCAACAGGGGCACACTGACCTGCAGGGCTGCAGGAAGTTCCTGGCTGTCCCTTCCCTCAGTGCCAGTGCCTGGACGCTGCACAGCCCTGCTGGGTCTGCTGCTTCCTGTGGCCTCTTCCCACTCCCTGAACATGTGAAGCCTCCCCTTCTGGGTGGACAGAGGAAAACCCACTGCGAATCTTCATTAAGGTGAATTCTCCCCAGGATGCTCTAGCTAACACTCACGTGTGCCCAGCTGATGAGCCTCCAAACCAGAGTCCTGCCTCACCGGACATTGAAGAGTGGCCAAGCCAGTGACCAAGGCCTCAGGCGAGGACAACAGGGATGCATACAGTCATGCTCACACATACACAGGCATGCACGTGGACTGCCATGCATGCACCTACATGTGCATGAGCATGCGTGTGTACATACACACACAGCCACGCATACACACAGGCAGGGAGTGCACCCTCATACCACCACCCATTCACTGTCCCTCTTAAGGAGTCATCATAAGTAGTATGTTTCCACTTGGCCAGTGGGCTGGACTGGAGGACAGAGAAGCAGCAAACATGACCATCACCTTGCCACAGGGCTTCTTTTTTCTGCTTGACATATTCTCCTGACACCTGCAAACTCCTCTTGTCTTGCACAACCCAACACCTGAGATGAAGTTTTAGGGCACAAGCCTAGCATGTCAAGGAAGAGTTGGCCCATGGAACTGGCAGTGTCTGTCCTTTGTCTATGTGGGATTAGGGACATTTCCCATGACAGCCAGGATTTTTCCAATGGAGACAAATGGTCACTGGGGACCCTGCTCTGTCCGTCTGACTCTTGTTAATACATTTCTTAATGGAAATGAAGCCTATTTGCTTCCTAATGGAAAAAGAGGGAAGGAGAGACAACACAAGAAAGTTGAGGTCAAGAGTCGGTTATAATTTCCTCTTTTCAAGCTTCCTGTGTTCACCAAGCTGCCCCCTCCCATCCATGGCATTCTCTGGGGCAGCCATGCCCACTCACCAATGATGTTCTTTACTGCCTCCACTACTCTGAGAACCTCTGAAAAGTCAAGTCTTTTTTTTAAATATTTAATTTATTTGAAAGCAGGAGTACACGTGAGCACATGCGCACGAGGGAGACAGAGACAGAGACAGAAAGAGAGAGAGCACAAGCAGGAGGAGGGGCAGAGGGAGAAGGAGAAACAGGCTCCCCGCTGAGCAGAGAGCCCCACAGGAGGTTCCATCCTAGGACCCTGGGGTTATGACCTGAGTCAAAGGCAAACACTTCACAGACTGAGCCATGCAGGCTCCCCTAAAAAGCCAATGATTAAACTTGCTTTTCCCCCTATTGCAGATTGCACACAGCTACATACATGAAAATGAACATACTGCCTCACCCGTTCAATGTCAGCTCTGAATGCTTCATCTGTCCCTAGACCCAGAGTGCTCTGGCACACACAAGAGGCAAGGTTTACACACGCACACAGAGAGACACAACAGCGCCAGCTTCTCTGCATGGTTGTGTCCCGCCTTCATGAAGTTTTTACATCAATATTGGACTCCTGGAAGCAATCAAGTTACTAGCCAATCAACCAGCCTCTGAATACGGTCACTATGCCCTTGGTGTTCCCCCGAGCATTGGAGAAACACAAAGGGAGTGTATTCAGTGTTCTCTGGGCTCCAGAATGATGGGTCTGGTGGAGAACACCAACCTAACAGCTGCAAACACATAAATGGCAGCAAACTGATAGGCTGATAATCTCAACCCTGAAATCCTAGGGAAGGTTGTTCTGAGCCCACCTGTGTGGGAGAGCATGTTCCAGGAGGAGTCAGACCAGGAAGATTGGGCGATTTGGATTCATCTGGAGACAAGGACCAGGCGTCAAGGGTCTAAGGCAGAACAGAGGAAGAACAGAGGAAATGGTGCTAGTTTGTTTGTATCAGAGGAAGAAAAGAAGAAAGGAAAGTAGCTGGAATCTAGTGATGAGGCCATGGTAGCATGTGGACCTGCTGGTGTCAGACTTCATTTTGCCCAGCTGTTTTCTCCGATGATCACGTAAAGCAAGTTTCAGTGCACACAGATCTGGCTGCACCTACAGGATCCCAAAAATACTTCTCTGCAACCATCCTTCTGCCAAAGCCATGCTGGAGCTGGCCTCCCAGAAATGTTAGTGTTGGCTGCAATGAGATCAAAATCTGATTGCCCCACCGAGGGACCGAAGCCACACACTTACTGGCTTCTCTATCCGAGCACTGCCCTGTGGTCCTTCCACTGACCTTTCCCTCCCGCGCCTTTACAGGCAGGAAGCAAGTCCCATGCTAATTGTGATTGATTTACTGGGTTCCT
This sequence comes from Vulpes lagopus, assembly GCF_018345385.1. Classification (NCBI taxonomy): domain Eukaryota; kingdom Metazoa; phylum Chordata; class Mammalia; order Carnivora; family Canidae; genus Vulpes; species Vulpes lagopus. The sequence goes on from NC_054847.1 coordinate 57,509,842, forward strand.
AGATGCCTGTCTCTGTGGCCTCCACACCAGTGAGCTCTGGATGACCTTGCTGAGACCACCACACAGAGGACGACCATCCACACAGCTCCAGAAGGCAGGGCGAGGAAGGAGCAATTCCTAACAGCCATCACAGAAGTGCAAAGATTGCAATGAAACCAATGAGAAGTGTAAAACCAACCCCTAATTAACTCACTTCCTAGAAGACCAGGATTTACTCGCTGCAAACCCTCACTAATGAGAATTTCAGAGCTGAGAGAAACCAGATGTGCACGATTTTCTGGACAGTGGAGGAAATCATGTAGTATGTTGGGTTTTGTGTATCTTCAACCTATCGATGGCACTGAGAGCACTCAGAGCAATAATCAATAAGTCATATTACCAAAATCCATAGCTTACCATTCTAAAGGAAAATCAATCACTCTGTTATAAGCACACTGGTTGGCAGATTTTATTGAGATTTTTTTGTTCTCTGATGTTAGCATGATGATTCTGTTTGGTGCTCTCTTAATTAAAAACAGACGGGATCTACAGAGAACAGTCAAGCTCTGCTGCACCTGGTCACACAAGAAGATGCACAAATATTTGTGTTTGTTTTAGCATATTGCTAATTTATGTTTTGTGTTGCACTGATTACCTGAATCCTACCCCTTAAACAAAACAGACCATGACATCCTAAAGGATATTAAATTATGAGGTTGGCTACTATCCGTCCATGTCATAACATAGATAAGGGATATAATTCATTACACAATTTTTTATTTATAGCACACAACACGTCATGCTCTATGTTAAGATTCGCACGAAAAGCAAATTAAGAATACATTTTGACCACTATGAATTTATTATAGATATCCTTGATATCCCATAACTCTCTCCCTACAGCCCCTGGGGTAGTCAACGAGATCCTTTGTTTACCATGTTGCTGATATGAACCGAGCCAGATACCAGTAACAAATACCACAAGTACAGGTAGGTTAATAGCCATCATTTTATATGTATTTCAAAGGAAAGTTCCTTAGATAGGCCTAAATAAAAAATTCAGGACATACTGTTTTTAATGGTTTTTGATTTTAAAAAAATGGCCTCACGTGCTCCATCCCGTGTCTACCCCACAGAGAAGCTACAAAGTACACCCCATCCTAATTCCTTTGGCGTCAGTAGGGTCCCTTTCCTATGGAGCTTGCCTTATGCCAATTAGCTACTTAATGAGGCTGCTTCTTTGTGGCCCAGCCTGTGCACGGGTCACAAATCAGGTTTGCTCTGAAGCCGCTCCTGGACTATTAGACCTCCAGGGCATTCAGTAGATACCGTAATTTACGGTGGGGTTTCCAAAGGAGCTTCTCTCCCAAATAAGCAATGATTTGGCCTTGAGGGTCTGGTCCCACCACCACAGAAGCTGAACAATCAAAACGCGTTGAGCTCTGACAAGACCACATGACTGCCCCCACTCCCCGTCTGCACCCCCCACACCCCTGTCCCAGGTTTCCGAGAGAGCACATGGAAACGAGGAGCCAGGGAGGGCACCTGGCCCAACCCGCGGTGCCCCAGGCCCTGGAGAGCCCCAGAATCTCTTCCCTGCCTGTGCCACCAGGACACCCTCTGGACCCCATCCTCCAGCCAACCTCAACTCAGGACATCATTGCACGTCTCACCTGAATAAAATCAGGAGATGTACCAATTAAAAAAACATTTAATTGTGTAATGAGATTTTCTAAGATAGGCCGAAAGATGAGCAAATGCAAGAACCACCCAGATCAAGTGAATGTGGAGTTTAGACGGGGTTTGCTGCAGATGTTCAGGGGATGGCTCTGCGCAGGAACATCAGATCAGGAGCTAGCAATGTCATTCACATCAGCTAAGTGTGCATTTCCCCCGATGGGCTGAGGGCAGCCTGGCTATTTTTCCTACACCCCTTGTTTGGTCTTCACAGGTAGGCATCTCCCACATTCATAAGGAGATTGGATCCAGTTGGGATCTCAAGGGAGAGCCAGGGTTGTCTTCCCACAACAGTGAGGGTCTCCACCTGCCTCCTGAACATCCTAACAGCACAGCCCCGCCCCGTCTGCCCCCCTGCACCACGAGGACACATGGACAATCCCACCCGGGCCTGGACACCTGTTGAAAGCCACCTAGAAACGTGACATGGTTACTTAAATGCCTGAGTCTTTTCTCCTTGCAGTTCAAGGGGTCCAACCCCGCCCCCAGGCCCCCGTCAGAATTTTATCTCCAAGTGTCCCCAGGTGACTTGATCCCTGCTTTTCCTACCTACGGCAGAGGGTGCCTCCATCCCCTGAGCTGACGGTGAAGATATATTTGAAGGATGCCCCATTTTCAGATAACCAAGCAGCACCTGGAGACATCAACACACGGGAGTGGCTTTGGAACTCGAGCATCCCCGTGGGAATAAGGCTTATGGTGGAACTGGGCGAAGGTGGGAGGTGCCGTGGGCAGCTCCTGGGACTCAGCGACCCCTCCGAGGACGCACAGCGCTCCCGCCCCCTGGGAAGCCCTGTCCTGGAGGGCCACCCAGGGCCCCATGCACTTGTGCTCGACCCTCACGCTCCACCTTTCCATTCTGGGGGGCTGGAGACTTCAACGTACTGAATTAAGTCCACGTAACAATAAGATGGAGAATTAAAGTGTCTTTGACAGAACAAGCTTAAAGCATTTTCTACCTTTGTGTCTGTTTATTACATTTTCGATGATTGGAGGCTACAGAGTGATTTTTTTTTTCTTTTTAATGAGCTCCATGAGGGCGAGTCAGAGGCTTCCCCTCAGGAAGAAGACCGAGGACAATGCCAGAAAGAGACACATCTCCACAGGTCTTTTTGACTGAACTGCTAGTCTAATTTGGGCTAGAGACCCCCTGTCTGACCCAGGACAATCTCTCACTGCATAACTGAAGATTTGCAGGCCTTCCTCCCAGCTGGCGGCCCCCTCAGGGCCCGACGAGGATGTCCCTGCAAGCGCAGACAGCCCCCAGGGCTAGAGGGCTCCTCCCTGAGACAAAGAAGGGTAAGTGGGATCCCTGGGTGACTCAGTGGTTTAGTGCCTGCCTTTGGCCCAGGGTGTGATCCTGGAGACCCAGGATCGAGTCCCACATCGGGCTCCCTGCATGGAGCCTCCTTCTCCCTCTGTCCGTGTCTCTGCCTCTCTCTCTCTCCCTCTCTCTCTGTGTGTGTGTGTGTGTGTGTCTCATGAATAAATAAATAAAAATATTTAAAAATCAGAGAAGGGTAAGCTAGCCCCCGCCCCATCTGAATAAAGTTATTAAAGCAGTTCGAACTAATTAGCAGTAGCTGAGCCGCACTGCTGCCTGTGCCCCTCTGAGTGACAGGGCCGGTGTCTGACGGGATGTGTCTCCCTCACTCACTGCGGGTAACATCAAGTGCTCCCGACCCTGGTGACAAACGGGCACCGCAGCAATGCCTCTCTCTCCTATTCTGTCCTGTAATCTGTATTCTTGCTTCGTAATCTAATTGGGAAAACACCAAAACTCAAATCCAGTGGCAAGGACACTGAGCCATTCCCACCCAAATCTCCCCTGGACCTGAAATCATTTGCATTATGTTGTCCCTACACTGGGTTCATCTTCTTATTGGGAGTGACGTCTGCTTAAGTGAGATTGTCCCCCTATACATCTGCAGAGTGAGCTGGTGAGACCAAAGGCCCCATTTGGTGCCGTGACCTTCTGTTTCAGACCCAGCAAAGCAGCATGCATCCCGCCACCTGCAGCCAGCGTCCATCTGGTATCTCAGAAACAACCAGGGTGCACACAGCAAAGGGATTACTACACACCTTTTCTGTGACGGCAATACTCGCTGCTTCATTCAACCATTGATTTAGGATTAACCTTTAAGAGCCCTATTCAATCCAGTCTCTACTTTTAAGCTGATATTTGAAAAATAGTACCTTCTGTATTTTAGTAAGTTCTCTATACCAGGCATGGTCTGAGCGCTTGACACGGCATTTCCAGTCCTCAGACTAGCCCTCCGTGGTGCGTGGAATGACCCTGCTGTGTGGATGAGGATGTGAGGGCTGCAGGGGGGTGGGCACCCCACAGCCTGGCAGCCAGGGTGGGGAGGGCAGACCTGAACGGGGACTCCGTCGGCTGAGCCATGCTGACCTCACGGGCACGCGCACTGCTAAGCACACACATGTGGCTCCCGTCGTCGAAGTGCAGGTATACGTGTGATGCATGTTTGTGTATGACTCATGGGCATGTATTACATCAAATCACAGCTCATATAAACAGGCAAACAGAGCTTTCGGAAGGAGTTAATTCATGATTTCTTTACATAGATGGTGTCCTCTGAGAAGTTCAGTCAAATATGATGAAGACACAAACTGTCATGACTCTTCCACGGAGGGTGGATCCCATTGGCCAGGGCAGTTTCCTTCCAGTGAAAATCAACACCTTGTAGTGGAAGCGGCCATAGGCCCTGGACCAGACCTTCTGCACAGAGACATTCTCACCTGCTGGTGTGTTGGCTGAAGTATGTAGTGTGAGCGAGACCTGACAATGTTTTCTCGTCGAGTTTCACCTTCTAATGGTCGCCAGCAGGCGTGCCACGGACCTGCCCAAGAGGCTGTAAGAGCAGGTACTCAGGCTCCGCTGTTCCACCCAGGAAGATGGCATCACCTACGCCCCCCTCTGCCCCCGTTCATCCCCCCAGTGTGGCAGATAGCCGCACCACGAGCTTCGTTTTATACACCGTTTGAACAACAAACTGGAAAATCTATCAAGACTACATAGGTGCCATATTAAAATGAGACTTCACAGGCACCTGGTGGCTTCATGGCTGGAGCATGTCTTTGGCTCAGCTTGCGATCTCAGGGTCCTGGGGTTGAACCCCGTGTCGGGCTCTCTGCTCCTTGAGGAGTCTGCTTCTCCCTCTGCCTCTGTTCCTGCCCTGCTCATCCACTTGTGCTCTCTTTCTCTCTCTCTCTCTCTCTCTCTCTCTCTCTGTCTCTCTCTCCATCTAATAAATAAAATCTTTTAAAAATATGAGTGTCCCATGAAAACTCGTTTCAGCCACCATCAGGGCCCGTGGCCACGTCACCATCAGTCATGAGGACCCGGCCTGGCTCCCACAACAAGAATGAGCCTGAGGGAGGTTAGGACAGGCTCCTCGGTGACAGAGCGGAGGCCCATCAGTGGCCATGGTTCCATCTGAGAAGCCAGCCAGCCACGTGCACGCAGCCTGTGCCCGGCAGGCTGGCCACGTGGGCCCTCCTACCTCAGTGAGAGCACCTGTGGGGGAGCCCAGCGCCTCCCACACCCCGACTCAGGGAAGGCTGGAGGGGGGCAGGCCGGCCATCAGAGAGGAAGTGGCAAGGGCAGGGAGTCTCTGCTCTCACCTCCATCCCCATCGGCAGCTAGTTCTCATTTCCATCCTGGCGTCTCAGCCCAGCCCCCACTAATCCCCACTGGACTCTGCACAACTGACCTTTAGTGCCCAGAGCACCCCCAGGTGAGTCATCATCCTCACTGTACAGATGAGGAAGCCCAGGCCCGGGGTGTTTAGCTAACGAGCCCCAGTTTGCAGCCCAGGAAAACAAGGGCCGGCTCTACAGCCCGACATGCCTGCTCCAGGGCTCCCCACCGCACTCTTACCCACACCTTCTCATGCCCCACCTTTCTGCCCTTGTAGGGACAGGCCATGCAGAAGAAGGGAGGATGGGAACCGGGGGGCCGGGGGCAGCCCTTGCCCAAAGGAGAGCACGCACCATGCTCTGCTGCCCCCTAAGTCCTCAATGGACAAAGGATGAGGAGCCCCAGGAGCCATGGAGATGGGGCCTTCTGGAAGCCATCCCGAGCCTGGGCTGGTCTGCTCCCAGAGTCAAGGCTCGTATCTCCGGCCACCACCTCTCATACCAATGTCTAGACAGGTCAGAAGCATGTAGGTAATGTGTGCATTTAGGGGACAGCCTCCTTGAAATCACATCTCCATCACAAATCTCCAGGCTCTGTGAATGTCAAACAGGATCAGCTCCTACCACTCAGGAACACCCACATCACAATATCTCCCACACCCACCTCCCCAGGGGTGACCAGGCCTCCGTACCTCCTGCTCCTGCAGGAAAGCACTGTCCCCCCAGGGCTCAGGGAGGGAGGGAGGGCCAGCCCCTGCACCCACTGTCTGTGGCACACACACACAGTCCAGTGCTACATCCACTTCCTATCCCGGGGCTTTCAGAGCAGTGGCACAGGACCCATGTCTGTAGGCGAAGGCCCCGCAGGAGAGGCTCAAGCATCGAGGGGGCCTCCCTGTGGACACTGGACACAAAGCTCAGGGCAGAGGTGGATGCCAGGATGCCATGTGATGCGGTGCCATTGTTCAGCCCCTCCTACTGTGTGGGCACCAACAAAGGGGCTCCCCGGGAGCTCGTCCTGCCCCCATGGAATATTCCAGAACTCAGATGCTGTGGCGCCAACACAGCCTCGCATGCTTCCTGTCGAATATTTTAAGTGGATAAAAAGAGCACAGCAGACACCTTTTTTTGGATTCATAAATAGGCTCCCACCTCATATTACAGGCCTGAATTTAATTTGTTTGATATTTCCAACACTAACGATGCCTATTTAAGACATCCTGTTAAAAGTTTGTAACATTAATTTAATGGAAAAATGCCAATATCACTCTGAGAACTCTATTAGGTTTTCTCCCTGTTAAATTAATGTTACTAACTTTTAATGGATGCTGTAATTAGATGTTATTATTAACGGGAATATTACCCAAATTAAAATCAGACCCAGCCAGAGACACAAGGTACATTTACAAGTGCATAAAGTCTCCATGTCTGGACGTCCCATGCACGCCTGTGGGGCCAGATGCCCAGCCTGCTCCCCTGGGACCTGCCCCAGACCAGGCACCCAGCACTGAGGGCGTGAAGCGGCTGCGAATCCATGCCAGTGGCCGGCCCCCTCTTAAGAGACCAAGCACTGGCCCCCCACACGCTGCAGGGGGCGGGGGTCATCTCCCAATTTCACACTCAATTTAAGGGTCACTCTCCATCCGGCCTGATTGGGTTCGGCAGTTTGAAATTGATTGTTTGGGTTGTAAAGCTTGCCTGCCTTCCAGCCAATTTAAGAAAGAGGCTGCTAAGCCATCAGCTTATTATGAGCTGGGGAGCAGAGACAGAAGGAACATCATGAATTCGGAGCTGTCGGCCTAACCCTGGCCCAAGCTGGGGCCATGGAAAGGCCTATCCCTCGGCTTCTGGGGATGTGCCACCACGTCCTCTGACTCAACACCTCCTGCTGGCAAAGGCCACCACGGCCATAGGAGCGAGGACATGGACGGAGAACCTGCCACCCGCCACCTGCCCCTCACCATCTCTCCTGCTATCTCACCGTGAGGTCTGAGGACCATACTGAGAACCCAACTGTGTCTGACCAAGAACTCTTCCTGCTTGAGAAGAGATTTGTCTCAGAGACAAAGCCAATACAGGGATGGGGACCCTGGCTCTCTGTCAAGATGGAGTATGAGGTCCCAGCGAAGCTGTGTCCATACACGCCTAGGGTCCCTGGGTAGAGGCCACAGACAAAGTCCACTGATGCCCTACGTGGCTGTGGTCATCACACAGACCTGGCTTCACAACATCCCATCCAAACACCAACCATCCATGCTCCTTGGCCCTGGGCAGGGGAAGCAGGCTGGTCAGAGGATGTCCAAGTCCCCCAAGGAGGTGACACGTGGTTCATCCGAAGGTCTCTCCCTCCACTGGGCCCACCCCTGGGCCCCCCAGAAGCGACGCGTGCACCGCACCATCTGATGCTTGGTGGCTCCTTCTCAGTCTGCATGTGGTATTGCTGGGGTGTGCCTGCCCATCAGCCTGAGAGAGAACTGCCTGTACCTTATGCATCTCCTCCCACTGAGCCACACCCAGGCAGCCAGGAAGCGTGTGGTCATTCTCACCCACAGACAGACAAACATGTGGGGTGTGAAAAAGAGAAGCTTGGACAAAGGAGAGCAGAGAACGCTCCCTGGACTCTGGTCAGTTTGCAGTGTTGTCATGAGAGGCAGTGCTGAATTGTGGTGCCTTAGGAAGAGATGACGAGTCTCGAACCAGAACTCACCTAACCTCCCAGGAGCCAGAGCTTCCCGGGGTGCTGCTGCCCCTTCCCGTCGGGGTTCTGGCCTGGAGGTTCCTGATGAGGCCATGTGGGCATGCACAGGTGTGACCCAGTCCTGTTCCCTGAGCTCCCCATAATTGGGTCGTCTGGCCCCTGTGCCTCAGCAGTGGGTCAGGGTGGGCCTGGCTCAGGAGGCCAGCCTGGGGCAGAAGCCAACGCATGGGAAGGCAGAGGATTAGCAAGGCCCCATGGCTGGACAGCTGGACGAGGCATGCCTCTGCCGCCCCAGCCCCAGAGCAGCTCCCTCCATTGTCCCAGCCGGCAGCATGGGCATCTGCAGCCTGCCTTCAGAAACGCTCAAACCAATGCACTCGTGCAAACTGTAGGACGTAAAAGTCATCAATGTCTTTACAACTGCTCTTGGGGAAAAGTCAAATCGATGTTAAAATCATGAACTCAAAAGTGACTTCTTTCCTTAGTGAGTCAAAAAAAAAAAAATTCCATAGATCTTTGAACATCATTTTTAAAAATCACATTTTCCTTCCCCGATTTGGTTTTGTGAAACTAGGGAGAATGTGCTTCTCTAACTCACAGAGAGAACCTCTGGGTGACCTGGTAACTTGAAGTTCCCATGAGTGGGTAAACTTCCTAATAAGCACACAGGGTGGCCCACTGGTGATCTTCCAGTATCTACTGTCCAGTCAGAGCAGATCCACGTGGCAAAGGAGCCTGGGCTTGGGGCCAGTGTTGCATAGTTTTCCATCTTATTCAAGGGTCCTTCCAGACTCAGTCTCCTGGTCGGTGCAATGGGACCGTGAAATAACTAACATGCAGGCTGTTCTGAGAACAATGACGCTGACATGACGCTCCACAAATGCTGGCTATGATTCTTGTCATTATTTTTATTAGTGTCTATCAGTTATTTTGTGTGTGTTTATGAGCAGAGTTAGCTACAGACACAAAAACAGAGCCCAAGTGTCAAGGAGAAGCCCAAATACTTCTCAACGACCGATGATAAACTGTTGCCTAAATTAATGTGAATGCATCAATGGGCTGTTTTCTCTGTTCTTCGGACTGCATTTGAACAGTATGTTAATGGAGAGACAGAGGAGGAGGCTATGAGAAAGAAAATGTCATAATCTATTACTGAAAAAGCATCCATCCTGAATAATGCTGATAATGCAAGGACGGTTCAACTTATGGAAGTCAACCAAAGTCGCACAACATAACAGAGTGGAGGTCCAGCAATCCATGAGCATCTCAGACACAAAAGAGCATTTGAAAGAGCCCAACATTTACTCTCATGAATAAATAAAAAACTCAATAAACTAGATGTAGAAGGAAGTTTTCTCACCTAGTAAAGAGCCCACAGAAGACCCACAGCTAAAATCATCCCTGCGGCAAAACATGGGGGCTGAATCAAGGGCACCCACCCTCAACACCATGTCCCGCATGGCTCTGGGGGTTCCCACAGAGCACTCGGGTGAGAAGAGAAGCAAGAGACATCCCAGGATGGAAAGCAAAATAGCTACTACTGAAGGGTTCTCAGGGAAGGGAAAGGTGAGCTCTAAGGTCTGGAAGCAAGGACGGGTCAGAGCCCCAGGCCTGCTCGGGGTCATGCATGTGGACTGGCTTCCACAGTGGTGCTGGGGCAACTCAGCACATTTGCTCTCACCACCCTCTTCTATTCCTGAAAACTGCACATGTTGTGTGTACGGATATACTTCAATCCACAAAGAAGATGCTGACATTATTCAACATCTGTTGCAGTTGGTCCATTTCCAGGAGCCAAGCAGCCAGACAGAAAAATAAAATAGAAAAAGGGGAAGACTCACTGGTGTGTGTCCACTCTCAGAAACCAGCATCTCACCGTTGCCCACAAACAAAATCTCCTGCCAGGCTAATACAAAAAAAAACCTTTTCAATGACGTGTGTTATGCAACTGTTATCAATTATTCCTTCAAACAGTGAACTGAATAAGACAGTGTCCTCTTCTCCACCTTCTGTGACACATGGTTCCATAGAATAATGCTCACATCTTTCACTTCAAACATGCTGGTCAGTCCGTGCAGGGATTTCCACTCGGGAAAAATCCGATTTCATTCTTGACAATCATTTCTGGTTATTGTTTTAAGTGCAGCAGCTACGTCTAGCCCTGGGAAGACACCAGGCAACAGGGCGCTGGCGCCAGCCTCAGGAGGCAGAGGGACCTTGGCATTCCCTCATCCCATCAAGTGCTAGTCTCCCAACGGTGCGACGTGGCTCTATTTATAAGTGCCCAAGTTTGAGACGCCAACCGAGATGCTTGCCACATTTGCTCCCCTTTCCTGTCTGCTGCTGTGGAATTCTATCTCTTTCCCAAAATGAAGCTTTAGTCTTCAAAAAAAAAAAAGTGATTCAGAAAAAATAGCATACAAGTGGGTGTGGTCTGTGGCTGGCTTCCCTGTCTGAGTTTGTATCACGGCGTCTGATCCTGTAAAATGTGCTGGTTCACTCACACGTTCAACCATACTTGCTGGATGTATATATTGCGTCTGAGGCTGACTAGTCCCCGAGGGCCGGCCATACTGTCCAGTCAGTTGCTTACGCTCCTGTTGGGCAAAGCTTTTGAGTGCACGCTGGCACATGCCGCGCTCGTGTGCTATCAGGTGACCCGTCTATGAACCAAGCCATCGTACGCAAGGGTTAAGGGCAGGGGGTGACATTAGGGTGTGGGTCCCTGACCACAGAGCTCACAGAGAACCTCTGATCCTGCTCAGTTCCATCCTCATCTTGCAGTGGCCTGCAGCTGGCCTGTCCAGACTTTCTGCATTCATAGTGGGCAGGGGGCGGGAGGTCACTCGGAGCTTCAGGGCTCACCAACACTCCAGGGTTGATGCTCAGAAAGCAAATAATTGCTACGGGTGGCCTAGCCTTGCTCCAGGACCAAGGACCAGCACGTTCTCACCAGGCTTCAACACCGCAGGGTCTGATCCAAGCAGAAAGGATCCTCCTCACTTCCTTCAGCAGGTTCCGGGATCTGACAACTGGCTCAGTCCTAGGATCTTGGTTTTGTTAGGGGGCCACGCTCAGCCCCTTACCTGCCCTGCTCTCTTTTCATTGTGGATGCTGACAGGACCCTCCAGGATGCCTGTCCCTTTCCTGAAGGGGCATCTTGTCCCACCATTACCTCACTATAGGTCAGGCCCCTTGGCTGCAAAAGTCAGAACTTTGCTGAAGGTCATGGAAACCTGGCCCCCTGAGCACCATGGCCCAACCTCTCCCGCTTCCAATGGCCAACACCCCTACAGCTAATAAGCAGCCCATCGCTGGACCGTGAGGACAGCCTCCACCAAACATTTCAGCAATTTAGGTCCTCCTCTCACAGGGTGTTCTTGTGGTGGATGGCTATCTTCTGGGCCTTCCCATAGAACATGCTCCTGGGGGCTCTTCTGGAACCCACACAACCTATGAGTTGGAGCCTGCCTACCTGCCTGAGCATTTACTCCCTTCTTCTACCATCTTTGGCCACGTAGGGCTCTCCATCTTGCTTAGCACAGGGGTTACTTTCTCCAGGCCCTCAGAGTAGGTCTGCTCTGTCCCCAAGACACCTGGGAGTCTGAAGCATGTCCTCAACTACAAATTCTTGCCCACCAGCCTGACACTCTGGCTCCTGAGACTCCCAGTGGCACAGCAAGTTCATTCTTGTGGCTTCCGTAGGGGAGGATGTCTTCCTTCCTTTTCAGGTCAACAGGTCCCTGGATGAGCTATATTGGGACAAACCCTAGCCACTGGCCAGCAGCCAAAGTTAGAGTGGCTCTTGGGGGGCACCCCCTGCCTTGTGGGGGTGACACTGCTGCAGTGTCTTCACTCATAGGAAAGGTCCTACACAGAAGACACTGAAATCCAGCCCACAGTTTCTGCTAGGAGCAGTGCCTGTCTGTATCCTCCAGGGCTGAGGCCAGCTAGAGATACACTCACTTCATCATTAAACTCAGCACTTAACATGCAGTTTTTCTCCTCCACACCCTGATGGATACACAGCTCACAGTCTTCTTGAAAAGGGTGCCTCCCCCCAAAAAAAAAGAAAAGAAAAAGTTGCCTCACTTTCCTAAGATGGCCGTAATACGTCCCCACAAGCTGGATGGCTCAAACTGGCAGAAATTGATTGTCTCATGGTCTGAAGGCCAGAGGCTCGACCCAAGGTGTCTACAGGATTTCTTCTGGAGCCCACTGGAGAACACGTTCTCCACCTCTTCCAGCCCCTGGTGGCTCCAACCTCCTGCTTCCATGGTCAGGTGTCCTCCCCTCTTCTGTCTGTGTCATCCCTTCTCTGAGTTTATCTTATAAGGATACATGTGATTGCATTTAGGGCCACCAGATAATCCAGGATAAGCACCTCCTCACAAGAGCCGTAACTTAATCACATATACGGTTTGATTGCCATATACGTGTTTGCCATATACGGTTTGATTCATAGGCTCTGGGGATTCAGATGCTGATGTATCCTTCTCAGGGGCCACAACACAACCTGTTTGCTCCACATCTGTGTAACAAACAAGCCCACATTGCTGTGACTTTCCTAATAGTCTTCACACCACCAACCAAAGCCTCCATGACCCTGACATGATGGTCCCTTTGCAAGAAGACAAAGGGAGCTCTTTCTTCTTCATCAATAAACCCTCCATGCAAAACCACGCCTGTGCAGAAAACACTAGAAATCCAAGGAGAAGAATGGCTACCATCCACCAGGTGGCACAGGGACATATGTACTGGTGACCTTTGGAGCAACCTTGACTTTTCGCATACAGGTTGGTGAGCAGGTGTCTAGGCTGGAATGGACGAGCTTTTCCACTGGCAGAGCTGCCCATGGGGTATTTGTCATCAGTCTCCGGTGCCAACTCACGTCCCAGGGCGCCAGGTCAAGTGAAGCAGAAGGAGGCTATGTGACAGCACATCTTGAACCTCCCAAGCTCTGGCTCCCCATCCAGCTCCAGGCTGCAAAACGAGGGAAGGCTTGGCTGCAGGAGGCTTTTCCCTCCTGAGGACAGTCCTAGTCAGGCTGCCCCACCCTTTCCTGGTCATATGTGCCCCTGCATCCGGCAAGGTTTCAGGTCTCACAACCTTGCTGTCTGCAGTATTTCTAATGCTCCCTTCCTGGGGGTGTGGGCTCAGCCCCGAGCCTCGCTCCTGTGTTCCTCCTGCCTTTCCTGGTAGCTCTGCGGCTCCTAAGGACCAGAATCCTCCTGTTTCTCTCAGCACACACTTCACTGCCCGCCCTGCGGTCTGCCCAGAGCCTGGCCAGTGTTCTCTCCTCCAGCCTTCACAGCTCCTGACCAGCTTTCCCCAAAGGAGCATCCCTGGCACCTGTGGGTGGGAGATAATGCTTTGCTGCTGTAAGAGATGCTCTGTGTGCTCTCAGTCACCTCCTGACCTGTGAATGCTCCCCCTGGGAGCCGCCTGAATGTTCCTGCTTGCTGCTCGGAACAGAATGATAGAACCTAGAACCACAGAATCCAGAGCAGAAATTCTGAACTTCATGGTGCTCCCTCCACTGGCTGGGACCCTGCTCCTTGCCTCCTTCTGGATCCAGGCTGGATCCCTATAGGATCTGGAACAGAAGCCCCAGTCCATATGTTTGAGAATCTGAGTGAAATGGAGCCTGGGTTTCCCTTTCTGCTCAAGTCCCAGGGACTCAGGCAGCCCCGATTTGTCCTGTACCCTAGTTTGTCCTGTACCCCGGTGAAGGGAAATGACCAGGGCAGACTTCCAAGCAGAAGGACCGGAAATGACCCCTTGGAGCTGTGAGCCCTGTTTGGGAAGAGCCACTGCACGATGTCCATGTACTCAAAAATATTGTCAGAGGCCCACTAAGACTCGGGTGGCCCTGGAAAATAGTAAAAGTGAGCTGAGAAAGAACCTGCAGGCCAGAAGAGCCTTGAGGTTGAGTCTATATGGAGGAGAAGTGAATGGACTGAGCTCCAGAGGGGGGAGAGGGACACCCTACTCAGTCCCTGGACACCAGTGTCCACACAGGTGCTGTGGCCCCGGGGGACATAGAAGCCAGGTCTTGATGGGGGTAATGTTTCCTGTTTTCTTAAATCATCCTGGATGTGCCGCCATCTCAGGAGCTAGAGTCTTACCTGGAGTTTGAAATAACCCTGGGTTGTCCCTTTCAGCTGCCAGCCTTTCCGTGGAAGAGTGGGATCCAGCAGGTGGCCAGAGTCACCTGACTGGTCACAGGGCCAGCTGAGATGAGCAGGGGGGTCTCACCATCAGCCCCTGGGAGACACGTAGCAGATAGGGGTGTGGGATGCCCTCCACAGCCGGCCCAGCAGTGCGTGGAGCCGGGAGGCCCTGCAGGTCCCCACAGTCTACTGCTCCCTGGAGAACAGGCTACAGCCCAGTGCTGTATTCCCTACAAACTTCATGATAAACCAAGCTGTGTCCATGCCCCAGACCCCAGGCTGCTCTTCTGCTGACACAGGAGGCCCTGGTTTGCTCACCCAGAAGTGAAAGCTTGAGAGATGCTAGTCTCCTCGGCCTGGACCATGTCTGAGTGAGCAAACATTTGGGCGTGGGCATAAGCTCAGTGTTTTGGGGCTTCCATCAACCCCATGCTGGTACTGGCAATTTAGTACAGAACCACTGGATGAAAGAGTCAGAAATGAGTGCAGCATGTCCCTATATCCCTCCCCTCATGCCTGAAATGGCAGGACCAGGTGGAGACGCAGGGTGCTTGCCCAGGGACATCCCACTGCCTGCAGCCAGGATGTGCACTCAGGCCACCACCATAGGGCAGGAAAGCAAGGATGTGTCCAGGTGGGGGTGTCCAGGTGGGGGTGTCCAGGGCCTGGGAGAGGCGGTGCCTTCCAAGGTTGGCTGGGCTCCAGGCCCTGGGCTGCCCACAGGAATCCTCCTGATTCCGGGGGGGAAGAGCCCGATTGGTGTCTAACCACTCACAGGGATGGAGACGATCAGCTAAGAAGACGGACCCTCCCGTGAGGACACCCCCTGGCTGACTCAGGGGTGGGGGGGAGAGGGGAATGAAAACAAAGCCTTTAAACATAACACAGGGAGGCCATTCTCGCAATCAACCCCCAGCCACCCTACCTGGGGTGGCCTCCATGGAAATGAGTCTGAGCATTGGAGGAGTAGATCGGAAAACCAAGTGTTTGACCAAATCGGTGCTTCTGATTATGTAACTGTGCAGGGCCGGCTTCCAGGGGAACATGCCGTGCCGCAGACAGAGGTTTCTACTCCGCCGAAGCATGAATGCAAACCGGCATCTGCAGGAAGAACATTTAAGGGGACCCCGATGGCTTCGTCCATGTGTGTGGAACATATGTTTGGAAGCCTATTAAACAAAAAGCGCAGAGCAGCCTTGTCAGAAAGTTTTAGATCAAGCACTCACTCTTCCTGAATATTTTTTAATTGGTCAATTAGTTCTGTAAGTGTTTGGGGGAAGCATTTCCTCAAAGGAGCAGTGTGTACGGGTCTGTTTGAAATTATCTTAGATTCGGAATGCTTATCCTTCCAGTGGAAGTTTGGGCTGTGTCTATACACGCTACAACTGGCTCAACTGTTTGGACTAATTGGCTGGTCACCCACCAGGTGTTGGACGGGGAATGCCCATTGATTCACAAGAGTGATAAGTGGGGCATCAGCCCTTCACTCAGATGACTACCTAGTGACTGGTTTTCCAGTTGAGGAGTTTAAACCACACTTGCGAAGACTGTGAGCCAAAGTGCAAATGCAGAATAATAGTTTTATTTAAATCTTTCCGCGGACATATTTTAAACCTTTATTTGAAGCTACGATCACACAGAGGCCCGCAGCACAGGTAGGAGTGGCTGTGGGATCCCATTAAGACATTGGTGCTACAGATGCATCTTGAAATCTTTACTGAACATTTATATTCTTTATGCTAATTATTCATGAGCAGATATTCTATCTGAACCATTACAAACTGCTTCCCTTTTCTTTAATTGGATTTTATTAACTTGCATCTATTGTTAAATTGAAACAATGACACAAAAAGTAGAGAAAGAATAGACTGAATGGCAACCCCATTGTGGTGGGTAATTTGAACAGGTGGGCAAATTGAAATATTTAGTGAGTTGCTTTGTTTTCACTTGCATTTAAAAGTTTATAATGATCCAATACTTTTCCAAGTACAGATCCACATATTGAGTTTGAGTTTATCTGCAGATTTTGCACAGTGAAGCCCTGTGCACGTAACTGAACACTTCAGTCAGGAGGAGACACGCAAATGGCAGTAGGTCCAGGAACACGGGTACAGGGGGAGAGACTAAGTGTTGAGAAAACGAGGGTCTATTTTTTTCTGAAATCGGCTAATCTATGACCCAAAAGTGAGGAAGTTTGCTTTGATTACCAGTAGGTTGGTCGAGGTTATTGTGTTGGTGTTTGAGGACACAAGTAAGAATGAAGACGATATGAGCTTGGTCCTATCACAGATTTCATGGCGTTACGGGGAAAACGTGTCAACGACCCTCTACCAACCTGCACAGAGTGGCTTCGGTAAAATTATGTGGCGCCACATTCCCGGGACGAGGCTGGGTCACCACTCTGCACAGACCCTGCAGCTGGGAGGCCCAGCGGGAGCTCTGCCAACAGGGCCCGGACACCCGGACATCAGGACTCCGGACACATGGCCAGAGAGGGTCACAGTCGATATGCAGGAAGGTGCAAGGGCTCTCAGAGCACACTGCCCACAGGGGCATCCAGGAAATGGGGTGTTGGGGAGGTCAGCCCCAAGGGAAAACCTTCACCAGGCACAACCGTCCTGTACCTTGGTCTACACGGCACAGGTAGACACAGCAAAGGAACACGGTGCTTGGGTTGCTTCTTTGTTTATAAAGTGAAATTGGGTCCAACTGGTGCCCACTCATCAGCAGAGGTGTCCCAAACCCCAGGCCCCGTTCGGAAACTGTTAGGACCAACCATGTGCTGTAAACACCCAGGGACTCACACGACCACCCACAAATTCTCGATGAAACTGCCACTCATTCAAAGACGTTTCCTCCCTTTCCTGTAACAAACAAACAATAACAAAAATGATGGCTCTGCCTAAAAAACCTACATCTTCTTAGAGAAATGTTTGACACTTTCATGGCTGTTTTCCACACTTGCATTTGATTCCTGGTTTACCCGTCCTTTCTCTGCCGTGAATGATGGGGAACACTGTGCTCACCATCCACCTGACTCCGCTAGCCTGTGTGTGGCTCCCGCCGAGGCCCCGAGAGAGGGCAGGCCTCCAAGATGGTGGTGGCCACACCGCCACAAGTTCTTAAAAGGGATCCATATGTGACATATATATTAGAAAAATATGACAAGTTAGATGATCGAAGATGGTACTGTCCTGAATTTTCCCTGGAACGTGCTCCAAGTGCGCACTTTTAAAAAAATTTCCAAATTTCTTCCTGCATAAACAAATAATATATAATATAATTATAATTATATAATATATAATAAAATAGGGATCCCTGGGTGGCGCAGCGGTTTGGCGCCTGCCTTTGGCCCAGGGCGCGATCCTGGAGACCCGGGATCGAATCCCACGTCAGGCTCCCGGTGCATGGAGCCTGCTTCTCCCTCTGCCTGTGTCTCTGCCTCTCTCTCTCTCTCTGTGACTATCATAAATAAATAAAAAATTTAAAAAAATGTAAAAAAAATATATATATAATAAAATAATATATATGTATATACAATATATAAAATAATAAATATATGATACATGCCATATAATTATATAGTTGTATAATTATATACTATATAATAAAATAATGTAAACATCTTCCCAATGATACAATCATGTTTAATCTTTGAACTTCAATATCAACGATGCTAATTTTTATAATCAATTTTCCCCTCTGAAGATAAATCTATGTAACCACAAGACAAACACTGCATTTTCAAGGAATAGTCTGGAATGGAAGGTTCCCTGGAGCTTCTAGCCAAAGCCTGGCGTCTGGGTACATGACCACACGTAATAAAGCTTCATTCCCACCACAAATCACTTTAATAGTCTTCAGCGTAAAGGTAATACATGATTTCCCCACTTTTTAATAGGAGCCATTTAAAATGCAATATTTCCCTGTATTCCAAGTAGTTTGAGTGACTTAATTTCAAAGTTATAGAAACTGCTATGTTCTCACTCTGTAATTTAAAAAAAAAATGTTTTTGACAATAAATAGCAGTTGAAACGAGTCAATTTAGCAGTGACAAAGAGTGTTTTCAAATATAAATGCAGTGTTCAAACAGTTATTTTAACAGTAGACTTGTCATGTTGATGTAGCTGGGCATCATAAAAATTGTTTAAAACTGTAAATTTAACTGTTAAAATTAGCAGTTACACTGTTGGCTGCTAAATACCAGTTAAAACAAAGCAATAATGAACCCAAACAACGTCAGAAAGTGTGCATTTCTTTTTCAGACATCACCTTTTTTGTCATTTATGATTGTTTTTCTAAAGCACAATATAGAATAATATTTTGAAAAAAGAAGGGAATATCCTGGGAAGTCTGTTAGCAAACCAAATGTTCAGTGAGCATGGAAATGAGGGACCCAGCCTCGCCAGCCGGGACGCCCACGGAGGGCGTGAGTGAGAGCTGACCGGTCGCTAGGCCTCCCCACACCCAAAGCAGTATCTCCTCTCAGGCATGACCTAACCACATGCAGCGTAAACTCCATGGTTGGAAGAGCGAGATGGCGTAGCCCTCCCAACTCACCCAGCTTTGCAGCTATTTATGGGGGAAACGCCCTTTGTAAGTAATGATATTCCCAGAGAAGCAGCAACCCTCGGCGTTGAGGGTGTGTGGCTCTGGCCACTCGAGGACTCCTCACAAGAAGCTCAGCAGTTGTGATTTCTGACTGATGCCTTGTTAGTGGCTCGGGCATTCCAGGTCAGGATCCTGTGGACCACATCTGTCAAAGAGTCCCAAACCCAAGCATGCTGGCAGGAGGTTAAAACAAGCCTCCCAGGGAAACAGGATGGAGGCCCCTGAAGAAGTTGAAAATAGAGCTAACCTATGACCCAGTAATTGCACTACTGGGTGTTTACCCCAAAGATACAGATGTAGTGATCTGAAGGGGCACCTGCATCCCAGTTCACAGCAGCCATGTCCACAAGAGCCAAACTAAGAGCCCAGATGTCCATCAGCAGATGACTGGATAAAGGAGATGTGGTCTATATATATGATGGAATATTACTCAGCCATCAGAAAGGATGAAATCTTGCCATTTGCAATGATGTGGCTAGAACTGGAGGGTACTATGCTAAGTGAAATAAGTCAGTTAGAGAAAGACAATTAAATGATTTCACTCATATGTATAATTTAAGAAACAAAACAGAGGATCTCAGGGGAAGAAAGGAGAAAATAAAACAAGACAAAATCGGGAAAACAGACCATAAGAGACTCTTAATCACGGGAAACAAACTGAGACTCTTAATCATGGGAAACCCTTGGAGGGGAGGGGGGTGGGGGGACAGGGTCACGGGGTGCCAGGCATGAAGGAGGGCATGTGATGTGATGAGCACTGGGTGTGATATAAGACTGAGGAATCACTGATCCCTACCTCTGAGACCAATGATACATTATGTGTGAACTAAATTGAATTTATTTATTTTTTTTACTGACTAAATTGAATTTAAATAAAACATTTGGATAAGGCAAGCCCCCCAGAAACACACACATGCACACCCACTTGTAGTGTTTGCTGTCTATGTGCTATAAACACTCCCAGGGAGGCCAATGTGGGTATGAGCTTGATGGCTGGCAAGCAGGTGCACACAGTTGAATCATGAAAACCTGCTGCCATCGCATCCCACACACTGTGGACAAAGTGATATTACCACTAAAACCACCCAAATTCCAGGTGTCCCTCAGTCATTGCTCGCTCGGGGGTTGGTGGCCGTCAAGAAACCGGGTTCTGTGTCCTTCCCCTGGCAGTCTCCAACGGCAGGTGCGTCCTCGGGGAGGTACAAGTGTGGACACCAGTCCCACTGTGACCTCTGTGAACCCCTGCGCACTCCCCTAAGCCCCCTGACAAGAGCCTAAGGCTGCCCGTCCCCAGCTGGAAGGGATTGCTAAACTGCACAAAGACATCACTTCCTCCAGGAAGCCCACGCCCGTGTCTCTGACTCCGGGATGCAGTCCCTGTGCTCTCAGTAAGATGGTCTGGGCAGCTTGGGGAACAGGCACACAGCCTCAGCAGTACAACCTGGGAACCTGGACCCACTCCCACTGTCATCATGGGAACGCTGAAGTGTCTCAAGTCAGACTGTGACAATTCAAAGGGCGTTTCGGAAAAGCCAGTGTCACCGCAGCCTGGAGTGGAAAATGTTCCGACTTAAAGAAAGAGGCCAAGCCGGGGGTGCAAAGAACGAGGGGGTGTCCGCAGGGACAACAGTAAGGCTCTGGCAAGCCCACCTGGTTCTCAGCCACGCTCAGGGAGGCTCCAGGGCAGAGCGGCCTGTAGGGGGCTGGGTTCCCAATGACACCGCGGTGCCTCCTCCATCGGGTGACACGATCCAGGGTGGGCTGCTGTAGGACCAGCGACATCTGCCAGTCAGAGCTGCTGGGCCCAACAGCAGAGGAGGGAAGGCAGACACGGGACCCTTCACCCAAGGCCTGGGCGGGGGGTGGTGTGCATGGAGCCTCAGGGTGAGGGGGCAAGAAAGGCAGGGCCCTCATGGACAGGACATGGCGGATGGCCGCTGCGGATGTGAATCCAAATCAGGGACACAGCCAGAAGTGCGCTGGGAAGGCGGCCTGCAGGCAGGAGCTGGTGGGTCAGACGTCCCTGAGTAGGTGAGCGACCCCAGGGCCCAGGGCTGAGGGGTAAGTGCGGGGGACCAGAGGAACACAGCCAGAAACCCGAGGCAGTCTGGGTGCCCCGCCACCACTGGGAGGGCTGCTGCCCACCGGGCCTCAGCTGCCCAGTGGCCTCTGAGGTCCTGGGGGAGCATCTGTCATATCTGTGTCCCCGGCAGTGGGGGCCCAGCCCTCACCCTCGTACTGACCCTAGGGTCCCCTGAAACCATCAAATAAAAACTGAAACTGTACACCCCTGGGCCAGGGAGGAAGACGCTCGAGGACATGAAGACTAACAATGATGCTGTCTCTGCAGTTGAAGTGACATTTCTGCCCATCAGGTGTCTTCAGCACGGGACCTGCCCCAACCGTGTTCACAGGAGAAGGACCTACAATGGCCCCCACATATTACGGGCAGACCCCATGGGGCGGTCAGTCATCCACACTCAACAGAGGGGGCCTCCCTGCTGGACGGGTCAGCACAGAGCCCACCTGAGCCCCTGACAGCTAACCAACCAACACTCAGAATGCTGCCGCCACCCTCTTGCCCAGTAGACACTGCACTGCTTTCCAGGAACGCAGAGCTCAGTGATGGGTGCTGCTCCCAGGAGACCCGGAAGTCTCTGCCAAAGCCTCCAGGAGAGGGCATGGGTGCTCTTCACACCCACGACACCCCGAGTGCCATAACAACCAGCAGGAACATGAAGAAGCGGAGCCCAGGAAACCAAGAGCCCTGGAGAACGCCATGGCATTTGGTGGGACTGGATTCAGTCTGATGCCCCCGGCACAGCAATCGCGGGCCCAGAACACACAGGGTTTGCATTTTGCACCTTCTAGTAAATCAGAAACACTTGGAAGTGGGGCCGTTTGCGGCCAGACAGGGAGCTGCCACCACGTGAGGAAGCTGGAGGGCCTGAGTCCCTGGGCTGGGTCTGTCCCCGCAGAGTAAGTGCCCGCCATGAGCTTGTCTCCTTCCTGTGGGACAGATACACCTGGTCCCCCGCTATCCCCAAGGACCGCAAGGGTCAACCCGTGTGATGAATATTAACGGTGCAGAGCCCTCCAAATCAGAGTGCATGTCATTAATCATCATCGTATTGCAAACCGTCGTAAATATGGGGCTGTGCTGAGATCAATGCAGGAGAAATGACCCCGCTCTGAAATGTCACTTGCCCCCTAAATATCAATAGGGCCACACACACATATGCAGGAGTGAGCTCACTGAGTGTCACTTACCAGTTACTAACTAGTAACTATCTGAACACAGTTCAGTGATTTCTTCTAAGGCTGATGGGAGTTGGATGGGCAGCTGCAAGGGAAGCTTTTCAATAATTTTTGGCATAATACTAAAGCATTAAATCTGTTGTTTTATGTATGCTACGGAAATGTCAGTGAGTCAGCCCTTCACGTGGTAAGAGTAATTCTGTTTAGCACTTGGCCATGAATAGAAGAGAAGAGAACAGGGTCAAACTTACTGGTTTAAAAAAACGGACTTTATAGCTCAGGCAACTAAGGTCCCTGGAGCCAAAAAAGATTTTTCACAAATCAGCTCAATATTTTATTCAAATTCACTTGACAAAAAAATTCAGTTGCTCTGTTGACATGAGACAGTCTGTGCAGCGCAAATTTCACATTCTCAACCACAATCAAAGGGAATCACGTCATTTAGTGGCAAGTGTATGTGAGCATCCAGCCCCTCCCCCGTTCCCCAGAGGGCAGAGGTGACTCCAGGGGCAGTCAGACTGTGACATGGTAGTGAAACGGGAGAAGTCAAGGATTTGCCCGGGATGCTGCAGAAGGTGCTACAGGGTCAGCATCTCAGCTGCTCCTCTGTGGCAAGTTTCTCTGGAAGATGGAAGTCACTCCACCTCCTGCCTGTCTGGGACCCCTCCCCAGAGCCGACCTACCAGCCCGTAATGCCCAGAACAAGTTAAGTGGGCACACCCCTAGGTAAACCTCGTAAATGTGTCATAGTGGCCGACAGGCCTAGGGGGGGAGTGTCCCCGAGGCACGACTGGTCATCACAAATGCATCCCAGGATGTTTGCCATGTCCCTTCCGCAGCCCTGAGAGACCCAGGTCTTATCAGATTGTGAGACAGAGAACGAGTATTTTGTACTTTTTATTATCATATAAAACAAGCATTAGTCCTTTCACAAAGAGCTGCTACATGTGAGCGCTTGTAAATAAATGTAAGGTAAAAAATATTTTTTGTTAATGTCTCTGCCTCATCAGGCTCTGTGATTCCATCAAAGTCATCCCCTTAAGCATCCCATTAAATGGATGGCGCACACTGCCCATCAGATAGCAAGACAGCCGAGGGGTCCCCAAGAATGATGCGGCATCTCCCCGGACACGTGCAGGCAGCTGGTGGCTGTGGATGCCAGTGCACTCACGGGAGGTGGGCAACCGTCGTTCCACACCCGCCAGACACCCCCCGGACGCCTACACACTGACATCCCAGGGCTCCTTCCCAGCAAGAGTGGCGAGATGTCAGCAGGATCATCGGGAGTCCCCATGCAACCTGGCCGAGGCTCAGGCCACCCCGAGTGCGCACCGTGGCCACCTTTGCTGGCCGGCTGGTCATGCTCCAGGGCACAGACAGGCCTTGGGGCCCAAATCCTCACTCGCTTCTTCTTCTCCATGCAGGTCACTTGGTGGCCTATGCCTCGCTTTCCCCTTCTCTTCCCGCGGGTAGTCGGTTGGTGGCGGTCGTGGCTGGTGTTGAGTCCTCCAGGTGACGCCCCCTCCAAGAACGGGGGCAGGCACGGCCAGCACCCTCCAGGTGGCAGTGGGGGACCCAGCACTAGCTCCTCTAGCGGACTAGCGGACACCCCCCACGGGCTCAGCCCACCTACGCCCTATTCTGCTGGCAGAGAGACCCGGTGGTGTCACCAAATGGGAAACGTCTTCTCATTTTTAACAGAACATGAAAGATCCCAAATTTCATAAAATGTCCTGTTTGCACGCGTGAAGCAGCGTAACCCGGTTTGAACTCTATTCCTCCCTCGTCTTCATTCGTGGCTGAGACCTCCGGCCAGTGCTCCCACCGCTCCCGACCGCCACCGCGGGGCAGCTCGGCCGCTGACTCAGGCCGTCCCCGCAGAGCCAGAGCCAGGACTCGGGGGCGGGGCAGGGCCCGCGGGGGTGCGGGGTAGGGCCGTGGGGAGAACTGAAGGCACAGAAGCCCCGCTCCCCACCCGGCAGAGGGGGAACCGGCGGCCGCCCAGGAGGGCGTCTGCCCCTCTGCACACCCCTCCGCCCCCACCCTGCCCGCAGCCCCCTCGCTCAGCCCACCATCCCCGCACCTGCCCCAGACCGCGTGGCTGCGGCGCTGGCTTCCTCGGGAAGGCCCGGTCCCTCCGGGAGGGCCGCGGGCACCTCCTGGCCTCCCGGGCTGACCGCAGGCTGCCTTCCTCTACCCCGGACGCCCCACTCCTTCCCGGCTCCTCCCCGGAGGCTGGACGCGGGTTGTGTCCGGTCGGCCTCCCCTGTGGCTCGGCCAGGCTCCCTTGGTTCCCTGCCGGGCACGGGGCTGTGTCTACACCACAGCCTTGTGGCAACAGGTCCCAGCCATCCTGCTCGGGACCCTGTGTCCCCCGACAGACGCTCCACGTCCAGCAGCTCCACGTGTAGCCCAGGCCGGAACCTGATGGGACGAAGCAGTGAGTGTCACCTGGTGGTGGGATGCCCTCCCCACAGGCCCCAGGTGCCCCTGACGCCCCCGCCACATCCAGTGGATGTGGTTGGTATATGGTTTCGATCAAGTAGACACACTTCTTCCCTAAACCATCCAAGCTGACACTGGGCAGTGTTGCTCTGGTGGCTCCCACCGCCTTTTCCCCACATCCTGTCACTCAGACTGTTTGACCCGAAACTTCAATTTAACCAAGTCCTGAGATGGCCTTCATTTTAGATAAGGAACCAGTCGGTTACACGGGGTGAGCGGCCCGCGTCCCCCTCCGAGTCTGGGAGGTAGACACCGCTCCCTCCGCCTGCATGGACGTGGCCATGGCTGCCCCAGGGCTCGTGCAACCCTGTCCAGCGCATCCTTGCACGTCATACACACCAGTAAAGGAAGTAGTAACGTTCTCATCACTTTTGTAAACCCCTTGTGTTCCCGGGGCCTCAGGACCTCACTGCAGAGCCAGGCCATGCCCACTCGGTGGCCCCTCTGCAAAGGCGCATCCTCCATGGGCACCCAGTGCTGCCCGTCACCGCTCTCATCAGAAACTAGCCCGCGAGGGGCACGGATTCAGGTGCCAATGGTTGTGGGAGAATAAAGAAGCTGACACACAGGCTTGTGGGTCCTCGGTCCACAAAGCACAGTGACCTCAGCATCCAGGCAGTACCAACACGAGGTTTAAACTGCAGACTCGAGCATGTCGCTTCCATGAGGCACCTCTCATGGCTGGGTAAGCAGGTGCGAGCTCAGAGCCGGGGGTCCCCTGAAGGACGGTGGCCCTGACCCACCTGGCCCCCTGCGCTGCCCGCTGCAGTAGCACTGGGCGTTCCTGGCGGCGGTGCCCTCCGGGCGCCGGGGCACTGGCTGCTGGGGACCTGGCAGCCTCCTCTGCAGGCCCAACACGCTGGCTGCCCGGCCAACACAAGGGACCACTGGGAGTACCTGAAGGGCAGGGCGAGCCGGCGAAGGGTAAGATGGGTGGCTCGAATTCCCCACCCATCACGGGGTGGTGAGTGGGCCCAGCAGTGGTTGATGGAGTATTGAAGCCTCCATCTCCCATCTCCCGCCTCCTTACAAATGTCCGCGGAGGGGCCCCGCGCGGCACTGCCCAGGAGCCGGGCTGGCCCGAAGCAGAAGTGCGCCTTCTGGCCTGCCCCTTGCTCCCGCAGCAGCGCAGTGACCACAGCCCACGGCCGCTTTCCCCGCGAGCGTTTCCCTTCCGCTGTCGGTGTTCCTTCCTCCCCGGCGCTGCCAGGGCTGCACCCGCAGGTCGGTGCCGGGCTCCTTCCCTCCAGGCTCGGCCCCCGCGGCCCTCAGGCAGGCACCCCTGTCTCAGGAGCTCAAACCAGCCACTCCAGGCTCCCTTCACAGAACAGGCTCCAGCGCCCTTGACGTCAGACACTCACCCAAGTTACCCAGCGGACGAGGAGGAGAAGGAGGAGGAGGAGGAGGAGGAGGCCTCCCCGGCCACACGGCGCGGGGCCTGCACAGGACGTGCCCCCCGCCAGCGAGCCCTCGCCCCCGAGAGCACCAAGGGACGGTGCAGGGGCTGGGCCCCATGGCCCCACGTGGGGTGCGGGCTGCAGCGCGCCCGCCGGGGCCCCTGCCAGGCCGCGTGACCCCCACCCTCTGCTGTCCTCTCCCGGGGAGCCCGCAGTGACCCCCAGCGGCCCTCCCTGCTGACCCTTGGGCCGCTCGCGGGGCAGGGCCCAAAGCCCCCGCCTCTGCCCGCACGGACGCCGGACCCCACAGCCAGCACCGCCCCCGCCCCGCTCGCTGGCTCTTTGATTTCACGTTTCCTTTCTGAATCCATTAATATTTTACGAGACCACACAGAGGGCGCTTGCTTCCCTCCCTCTTTAATCATGTAATGTGCTGTAAAGTATCATCTAGTGGGGGGGGGGGGGTAGGAAGAAGGGGGGAAGCCAGGGTCAGATGAGGGCAGTGGTCTTGGCCACTCTCCCCGGTGCCAGGTGGGCTCGTGGGTCACAACAGCGTCCCCACAGGACCACAGCTTCCGGCAGTGCCAGGGCTCATGGCTGTACCCCGGGCCTCCCCTCCTGTCAGCTGAAGCCAAGGGACCCAGGCTGCGGCAAGTCACCCCCCACCCCGTGAGCCTCGCTGTACCCTCCCTGCTCGTCTCATACACCCACCCCCACCCCTGCACCCCCATGGGCCTGGCACTTGTCTCTCACATGGCTCCCGTTCCTGCTGTGTGTGCACACTTCCTGCTCCCACGGGCACCCTGGCATTGCTCACCCCTTTGTGCAGGAAATTGGAGGGATTACCCAGATGGCCCAGCAGGAACCCCGGGAGCTAGTGTATAATTGAGTCACTGCCCCAGCACCCCTGTCTGTGTGTCACGGCACCATGGCTGCCGGGCAGAGGACAGCTCTGCAATGTAGACAGCTAAGGTGAGCAGTGAGGACAGCTCTGCAGTATAGACAGCTGAGGTGGGTGATAGGATGTGCTTGCAGACTGTAGACAGATGACAACATTCAGATTCCATTTAAAAGAACAAATCCCAATCATGCATTTTTAGTTTAAAATGAAACATGTGCTAGACTTATGGAATTCATGGACAAAAGCGTATTGTTTCCACTAATCATCCCAGGTTTCTGGGTCATGTAATTGTGGGTCATCCTGCGGATCAGATCCTGGTGAGGAGGACATCACCCACTGGACAGGAGGGCCGGCTGTCCCCCACAACTGGGGCAAGGCTGTCCTTGTGCACTCCACCCACCAGGCACCTCACCAGCAACCTTATGACGAGCAGGGTGGTCACACCAACGGGGGTCTACACCAACAGGGGTCTACACGGACGGGGGTCTACAGCGACAGGGGGTTTCAGGGCGCTGAGAACCCAGAAGCAAGGTCATAGGGAGGCAATGGTGTGACACCAGCCCAGGCTTCACGCGGGACAGGGTAAGTCCAAGCCCCTCTCAGTGTGCAGTGGCCAGTCCTCACCGTGTCGGGTGTGTCCTCAGCTGGGTGTGAGTGTGGTGAGATGCAGGCCCCCCTGGCGACATTTGCACATCCCCAGGGGGAGCTCCTCGCTCAGGCAGGAACCTTGGCACTGGTCCACGAGTGTTCGGCTCCATTAGCACTGCTGCATGTCTGCTCCGCGTCTGCTCTCCAGCAGAGGCTCCGTGTCTGCTCTGCATCCACTCCACGTCTGCTCTCCAGCGGAGGCTCTGTGTCCACTCCGTGTCCACTCCGCGTCCTCTCCATGTCTGCTCTCCAGCAGAGGCTCCGAGTCCACTCCGCGTCTGCTCTGGGTCTGCTCTGGGTCTGCTCCTCGTCTGCTATCCAGCAGAGGCTCCGTGTCCACTCTCCCGCGGAGCCTCCCCGGTCAGAGGAAGCGTTTGCAGACGCGTCTGGTAATGTGCACTTGCCTCTTGTGGCAGGAAACATGCATGGCTTGGCCGAAGCCCATTTCCTTTTTTTCCTAACTGTACCTATCAGGGCAGAATGCCCAACAATATTTCATTTCTGGCCTCTCTTGCATGTAGATAGGCATTTCCCATGAGAGGTCATTTTTGTCACTGGTAGAATTTTTGGAAAAGGATTTTACCCAACTGGGGTTCATTCCTCTTTTGCTTTTCACTGGATCTTTCTCTTCTGAACTGGGATGTAAAAGTGATGGCCAGAAATCAGCAGCCATCTTGTGGACAGGAGGCAGCTTTGAAGATGGAACCTGAGCATGCGGTAAGGAGGGCAGAACAGAAAGATAAAAGGAGCCTGTGACACCATGGACCCACGCACCCCACCAGCCTTGAACTGCTCATCCCTGCAAAGGCAAATGCTTAATTTACTTCACCCACGGTGATGTGGGGTCTCTCCTGTTCTACTATGGCCAGTTCCACAGTTTCTAAATGATGGATTGTACTTTTTAATCTCAGGAAGACAATGGACAAGCACCATTATATTCTATCACAGTCATCATGAAGCTGTGGCTAAGCCATCCTGCAACCTCTCATTATTTCAGGGCTGTTTCAAGCCAATAGAATCATAGATCCCCAGAGGGTTAGTGTATCACTCGTCAGTAGTTATGTCTTTAAATAGGGTCTTCTGGAGTAAGGAGTTTACCTATAGCAGCGAAATTTGAAAGCTTGGCCAGCTAACAACAGGGGTACTTGTGTTTGAGAGTCATTAAGGGTCTCAGTAAGTCATGGTTGTGGGCACCACCCTCGCTGTCTGGGTGAGTCCAACCACTAGAGGGGCATCGTGTCCCCAAAACAGGGGACCCCAGGGCAACTGGAGACCAACAGGGGCCCTGAGGCAGCAAGGCAGCCACACGACCACCCATCGAGAACAAAAGTGTGGGCGAGGAGGTTACCTATCACTGGAGTCTGAGGAACTATGAAACGTCCTTTATTTCTCAAATTATCACTATTTACCCAAGAGCTTCGACCACAGATTAATAAATTCTAATAGATTGGGTTTTGGTCTTGTTTTTTTTTTTCTTTCAATCATGACTAATAAACATCAGACAGGCTTGAAAATCAGCCGGCCGGTCTATGGACAGCGTGTGCCTGCCACCAGGAAGGTGGTACAGATGTGCAGGGGCCAGGCCATGGCACGTGACTCATTAAGGAAGATCAGCGAGAGAGCAAAAGAGTAATTTTCTGCCATCCATGAGAAATGCGTGCTGGCAGAGGATCACGGGGACATGCCAAGCCCACTTTGGGAGTGTTGTCCAACTGTAATTGTCACACGGATTTGACATTCGCATTAACCGCAGCAAGGGCTCCCCGTCCAGAATCCCCAGGAACCTTTCAAATATCTGGCATCCATGTGTTGAAGAAAACCTTTCCCGTGGCTGCATTTGTTTATAAGTTATGAGTGAGACGCTAACAAAGCTTTCTGTTGACCAGCGCTGTGCTCATTAACTGGCAACCACGGCTGAGAGCGAGGTTCATGATCGCAGGAGCCGTTTCCAAAGGCAGAGGGGAGAATAAAGCACATCCGAACCGTCATTTGTCTTGCTCTCTGCAGAAACAGGTACTGTGTCTGGTCCTAATTTGAGGAGGGGCTAGCTGCCTCACTACAGAAATGCGATACCAGTATAAACAAACGCATGTCACTGTCAACAGAGCGAGGAATGCCCTCTGGGGGGTCATGTCAGAGGGGCCAGGGCTGGCGCGTGCAGAACCGCGGAATGTGGACTACGGTGGTGGACAGGGAAGGGCCACCCGCCCGGGTGAAGCAGCCGGTGAGGGTCCTGCGTCAAGGCCCTTTGTGCAAAATGACGCCAGGACCCTTCACACACCTCACTGGCCAAAAGGGAGGCTCCCTCGAAAAAATAAAATAAAAATAAAGTCTCCCTTTCTCTAGGACTCTACTAGATGTTCCAACGAAATTCAGAGAAGCCTGTGAAGCTGCAGAATAAAGGATAGAAATTCTCTTATTAAGTTTCCCTCTGTCTGCACGCAAGGATGGTAACCAAGGTGACAAGCGTATCTGACCTCTTAGGGCTGAGAGAAGGAGCAGAACACGGGCCCACAGCGACAGCGGCCACGGAGCTCCTGCCCTCCAGGCTCCCCGAGTCCCACGGAGCGTGGACCTCAGGGACGGGAGGCGGAGAACACAGGCGAGCCTAATTTCTTGCAGCAATCTCCACACAGCTGGGTGTTTCTCGAATATTTTAAAGTGTTTTGATCGTTTAAAAAGATTTAAAGCATTATTTTCCTAGAAATTCTGACAAAATGATCCCACCAAATTAACTAGTTGCTCCAAATTACATATCATGTCATTAATTGCTAATATAGATTATATTTTAATGGCAATCACCTTAACAATCCTTTTATGCAAGAATCTCTTCCGTTTCCCAAATTCCCTGGTAATATATCTTGCTAACAAATCAATGTTATCTCCGTTTCTCAACTTCTGTCTATGGGGATCTTCACCCAAGGAAGTGTGAATTAATTAGAACAATAATTCCACATTAACCTCACAGTTAAAACAAAAATGGCATCACCTTTTGCTGATCCTAATTCACGCCTCACATGTGAAAGTTTATCATTCCCGTAAATGGGGCAGGAAAGCAAGAGCCACGAGCAAGGACCAGGCCATGCAATTTTCATCTTGGATGGACACGTGCCAGGCACGCAACCCAGTAGGGGACGGTGATGGTTAGGGAAAGGCGAGCAGGGGAGCCGCGTGACCTAAGAAGAAGCAGGCTCTGCGGCGGGGCTGCTGGAGCAGCATCGAGGATTTCACCCAGGTCTCTGAGCAGGTCCTGGGAAGTGGACCCAGGAATAGGAATCAAGATTCTGGGTGTCTGGGTTAGGGAGGCAGGGCGCCGAGCAGTGGAGAGGCAAAGTGAAAGGGGCAGGAAGGTACATTAGTGGTCAGTCTGCCTTCCCACAGGACTGGCCATGGTGCACCTGTTACCTGGGGATCAGGGCGGAGGCCCAGGACAGGACCCTCCATGGCCAGTGGGGGGACTTGAGCATCATCATCAGTGTCCTACACCAAGACCAGAGGGTGACTGCCTCACCATGGGCCCTCAATAAACACCTGCCAAATGGTCTGTGGGGCATCCAAAGAGTACAAAGGGGTCAGAGGAAGAAATGTGACTTGGTGCCTGGGTACTCAGGTCCAGGTCAGGAAACGTGCATCCCAGGAGCTGGGTACCCCCACATGTCTCCAGACATCGCTGGCTCAGGTCTGAGCCCCGCTGGAGGGGGGACCCAGGGTCATCACAGGTACGAAGTCTGTCAGTAGATCTGGGGCTGTCAGAGGGGCTCTGGGCTGTCACGTGGGGTCAGCTGGCAGAGGTTGGCAATGGAGTCACCGGCAGAGGTCCATCTCGGAGGCTGCACATGAGCTGCAGGTACTTGTGGCCTTGCAGACTCTCTATCCTCTCTGAAACCAGGTCCTTGTCCCAACTGTCTCCAAGGACAGCATCAGGTAAGCAGGAGGTTCTTTCCCATAACAACTAGCCAATTAGACACAAAACCTAGAATAAACACATTTTCTGGCCCAAACCCTGGAATCCTCCTTTCGGTTTAAAAGAACACTTCCACAGTAGCAGGTCTCAGGCTTGGGTTGCCTCCTCCTCCCATGGAACCAGACCCTAGCCTTGCCTGAGCCCCTGGGCCGCACACACCCGGGTGGCACTGCCCAGCTCCCCGCTGCACCTGCCCTGGGTCATGTGGCCTGGGCCTGCTGGCTGTAGACCACCCTCCTGTCTGCTCAGGGCCCCCCACCCCGGTTCCACCTGTGCCCCCCTCCCTGTAAAACAGAAACAGAAAGCTTGATCTGCAGGAGGAATACTTTTCAAAGCCGTACGTTACATAATCAGGGAAAAGCTCAGTGGAGAAGGAACTATTTAAGTGCCGAAGTTGCATCAACCTGGGCAAAGAGTGTCCAGCTGGGGACCTGGAGGCCATCTGGTCACGGGGCTCCTGCACCCAGGTCACTGAATGTAAAGAGATGAAAGCATTCTGCTCCGCAAATTATGTAGGTTTGTGCCTCAGCCTTGAGTCCATCATGTGTACAATAACAGTCACATGTTACATAGAGTCTTAAATATCGTATTTTCAACTGTGGACAATAGAGTTTGCATCCGGTATAACCTGGCCTCCATAAGGGAAGTTCGCTGATTCTTCCGGTTGACCACCCAGCATTTAGGAACACTCAGGATGGGTCGACTTAGGTCTACGCTCAAACTAAAATAGCTAAGCTCACCCACTTTGAGGAACAGTGTCACAGTACAAGCCATGTCCTTCTCCATCACTGGTTTGGGACCAAGACCAGAAAATGGAAAGTACCCAATAAAGGGTACATGCAGCACTTTCGGAGAAAGACGTCCTGAGTCCAGGTTCAGGTCAGCTGAGGAAAGTGACTTAGCTCAGGAAACTTGCTGCACATTTTCAACCCAGCACTGTCCCCACAGCTACCTCAGGGATGGACATGGTGCAAGAAGCCACCTGGCTAAGAAGACGAGGGAAGAAGAAACAGTATGGGTATGCACCACTGTCTGTAGCTCATGAGCGCTGGCCTGACGTGGCCCCCACCCCAACGTGGCCCCCACCCCAACGGCCGTGACCCTGCTGGCCGACACCGCAGAATACACCTGCATTCCTCTGCCCATGGCCCCCATCACTGGTGCCTCCTGCAAACATCCTCAAGGCTCCTGCCAAGTCCCTGTGTCCACAGTTGGGAACGGCAGTCTGAGCCCCACCTCCAGGGATGGGTGGCAAGACCACGGCCTCCGGCCACACCAGATCCATGGGCCATGCCGCTGCCTTGGCTGCTTCTCCCAAGGGACTGGGATTTTCCCAGTGGGAATGCCCGGGGAACACTGGGAACAAGTGCCTTCATGCTCGCGTCCCAGACTGGCTTCCCTGAGCCTCCACATGGAGCCCGCCCAGAGGCGCCAGGAACTCCAGGGAAGGAGCTTCTGCAGGGGTGAGGAGGGTGGGCACTCCTGAAACCCATGGGTATGGACGGTGGGTCTGCTTACGAGGTCCCCATGGTGGGCCCATGGGCTCTGGTCAGGCCCCAGGGGCATCTCATGGGAGGACTGGTTATATCGGCTCAAGGGCCAGGGCCCAGGGGCTGCTGAGAGCCCACTCCCTCCACTGCCTGCCACCTATATCCCCAGGCCGTGCTGCGATCGCTGCATCCAGGCCATTGGCTCTCAAAAGGAGCAAAATGAGGGGGGGTCCTCAGAAGCTCCACATGTGTGAGTGTGTAGGTCAGTGAGTGACCACGACTACCGTGATGTGGGAGATGCATAGAGCCAGATGCAACGTGGCCCATCCCCAGCCCCGTCACAGGGCAGACACCCCTGATGTGGCCCCGACTCTGCTACGTCCCGGACCCCCCCAGGCAGGTGGGCAGGGCACACGAGAGGCCTGGCTCACCACACAGGCATGACCTGGAGATGCTGGTGCCCGGGATGGCTTTGCAGTTCACATTTTTTTATTGCTTGATTGTTTTGTTTGCTTTTTTGCAGTTGTTTCTTTCAAAAACCCTGAAACGAGGAGTGAACTAGATGATGCAGGAGTGGCAAGGCAGCCGCTGGCCAGTGTGGACCTGCGTCGGGGGCCCAGGTGCAGGAGGGGCTGCCCCCCGATACACTCTCACCATCCTCCATGGCACCAGTAAGCAATGACAGCTGCCATCCCAGGAGGTGGGTATCCACCTGTGCAGAGCACGTCACAGCACTCCCGCTTCAGCCCCACACCCCAGAGGCTCTGACTGTTTTTAACCCCATTAGAAATAGAAGACAGAATGGGATGGTTGACCTGCAGAGGTCAGACAGCTCAGGTCAGCGGGGCTGTGACATCAGGCCGTCAGCTTCAGATCAGGAGTTGTTAGCCACCACACAGAGCCCGAACTGAGTCTAAGAAGTGTGGATCCTCAGATGTCTGATTCAGGACCAGACAGATTGTCACTGCCACAGGGCTTGGGTGACAGTGCGGCACAGAGATAAAGAGGGGCCACACCTATTGCAGATATACAGCACCCTGTGGACAGGACACTGGGGGTTCCCGAACACAGCACCCCTGGCACAGGCGAGACCACCAGTGGGGGCAGATACAGCAGTGACGACGAGAGAGAGTGTGGCTTTATGGGACCACAGGCCTGAGACCACAGCCCCGAGACCACATCCTTGAGACCACATCCCTGAGATCACGGCCCCAAGACCACGTTCCCGAGAACATGGCCCTGACACCACGGCCCCAAAGACGTGGCCGTGAAGACTCCTCTGGAAGGACCAGCAGTAACTGGGAGACAAGTCTTGGGAAGGGAGCTGAGGCCCTAGACTCAGCAGAGGCTCTCCACGCTGCCCCACACATTCATGTTTCTGTGACCACATTTGCTGGCAGACAGCAGGAGACACCAATTCATTCTTATTCTCACGTCACCTGGACAGTGAAGAATCTTCCAGAAGTTCTACCTATAGATTAAAACCACATGCTAAGCGGTTCCCTCTTAGGATTAATTTGTTGTGCTGGGTCTATGAGCACAGTCCCCAGGAGCCCAGGTATGAGGCACAGCCTTTACTGCCTAATGCACCCGTGGAAACAGCGCTGACCTACCAGGGCTCTCACCTTCGGTCCTCTTCCATTCACCCCGTTGTTGGGCCTGAAGTCACAGAAGGAGGGGCTCACCAGAAAAGAGCAAATTGTTGGAAACCTGCAAGAATTTGCTACAGGAAGTCAGTCGGCACAAAAGAATCCCTGAGGCCCTGCTGGCCTTCGAATAAGCATGTAGAGAGACACGTTGGTGGCCACAGAGGTGCAAGGACTCAGATTCCCCTGGAGACTCATGTGAACCTAGACACAGGACAGGGAGGGGGTGGACAGAGTGCAGCGGGAGCCTGGGTCTGTCAGCAGACACCGAGTGTGCGGAGCAAGGGCCACCTCCCACGGGCTCAGTACGAGCATGGGCAACCCCCAGTGCACGAGTGGCACTGCCGAGTCAGCTGGGGTACACATACGCACGCACACGCACGCGGGAGGGTGGGGTGGCATCCAAGTATAGGTTGGTTTCCTGTGGGTGCCTTGCAGTCGCTTGCTGGTCTTCACCCTGATGTCTCCTTCGTCAACTCCAGCCACTGCTTGGCTTTGTGGGAGCCGGAGACGTGCCTCGTGGGCACCACACACCTTTGCCAGAGCAGAGACGCCTCCTGGAGGCCCCCAGGGAGACCAATGCCCCCCGACGGAGCAGCACGGGGTCAGCAGGGGTGCCGGCGCCCAACCTGAGGGCTGTGTCACCTGTGCAGACGACGACGAGGCGCCCACACAGCATCCTCCAGCCCGGCTCAGCGCGCCGAGTGCAGCGGCCTGCTTTTCACCACCCTCCCCCCACCCACCTCCCCTTGCACTACCCCTTGTTCGTTTCCCAGAGTTTCATTCTTTGGGCGAATGCCCAAAAGAGGGATGCCGGGTGGCTCAGCGGTTGAGCATCTGCCTTCGGCTCAGGGCATGATCCCGGAGTTCCCATGACGCCAGCGACGCATCTATCCCACCTCCATGCTCCACGGGACCCTCTCCTGACCCCATGCTCTATCGCAGACTGCCTCCACCCGCAGCCTCTCCCTGCGATGCACTCCAGACCCGCAGCTAGTCTGGTGGCCACCCGGGTCCCGAAAGGCACAACGTGTCAGGTACATGCTCATTTATTTTGAGCAGAAACACCTAGACTCCGGGTCCTCTCCAGATCCCAGCATCTAAGTTGCAACTATGGCAAGAAGACCCCAGGGACCCGTCTTCTCACTTCTGGGCAAGGGGGTCTTCCTGGGCACCATCGGAAGCTAAGGGCACATTACCAAGCTCTGCTGAACCCCGTCCAGGGGCCAGGGAGAGTCCCCAGGAAGTCCCTAACCCTCTGCTTCAAAGTCTTCATTCAAAAATGACATCTCTGCTCAGTTAATCCCAGTTTCTTAGAGCAACAGACTTCGAAAGCTGTACCTACTGGGACACCAATGCCCTAGAGCCTCTGAGGGACGCACCCAGGGCCTACCAGGTGATGCCCTGCTCCTTTGGGTGCTGACCTGAGCACACTGGATATGGTGTTGTACACACTAGATGCCCCCTGTGCACACTGGATACTCCCCTGCACACACAGGATACTCCCCTGCACACAGAATACTCCCCTGCACACACAGGATACTCCCCTGTGCACACTGGATTCTTCCTTGTGCACACAGGATACTCTTCTGTACACGCAGGATACTCCCCTGCGCACACAGGATACTCCCCTGTGCACACTGGATTCTTCCTTGTGCACACAGGATACTCTTCTGTACACACAGGATACTCCCCTGTGCACACTGGATGCTCCCCTGTGCACACACTGAATCCTCCTCTGTGCTCATAATGGATGCTCCCCTCTGCACACACTGGATGCTACCCTGTGCACACTGGGTCCTTACTGCCTTGCACACACTGAATACATGGTGCACAGTGGATGCTACATGTGCAAAGTGGGTTCTGCATGTGCACACTGGATATTACGTGTGCATGCAGATTACCACTATGTCCATGTTAGATACTGTGCAACACCTACTGAATATTCACAAAGATCTAAAACTAAGAACTCTGACTCTATTGTTTTTATAAAAACTGAGAGAAAATATTTGCAAATTATGTATCTGATCCAGAACTTTTATCCTGAATAAATACAGAACTCCCAAAACAACAGTAAGAAAAGAAGCAACCCAATTCTTTCAATGGGCAATATATATCTGCAGGCACTTCACCGACGGTCATCTACAGATCACAAATGCTCAGCATCACTGGTCACCGGGCGGATGCAAGTGGCTGCCACGCAGAGGCACATTGACACAGCTTCAGAGCAGCTAAAATTAAAAGGCAGTCATGCCAAGTGTGGCTGAGGATATGGAGACACTAGAATTCTCCTTCTTCGTTGAGGGGAACGTAAAACGTTCAGCCTTTTTGGAAAGCAATTTGGCGACATCCTAAGAAGGTAAAAGTACAGCTACCCTCTGATGCGGCTTCTCCACTGTTGGTGTTCGCCCGCAAGACGTGAGAGCATCTGTCCATGGCCTGTCCATGCAGTGGATTGTCACGCAGCCCGAGAGTGAGCTGTTGATGCATATGCTGCCACACGGATGAACCACAAGTCATCTTGCTGAATAAAAGAAGACAGGCCAAAAAATAAAAGTGCACACTTTTTTATTCCATTTACATAAAATTAAAGGAAATGATGAAGCTTGCATATACATAGGTCAGCATTGACCTGGGACCCAGAGTCGAAGATGTAAGGGTCGGAGGGAGGAGCTGCAAAGAGTCACAAGGAAACTTGCCGATGAACAGACACGTTCACTATCTGGATTGTGGCAATGGCTTAATAGACATATGCTCATGTCAACATTTGCCAAATTACACATTTTTAATAAATAAATATAAAAATTAAATAAATAAAGCTGTTTTCAAAAGTAGCTTATCTGGGGACACCCGGTTGGCTCAGCAGGTGAATGTCTGCCTTCGGTCCTGGGATCGAATCCTGTGTCGGGCTCCCTGCATGGAGCCTGCTTCTCCCTCTGCCTGTGTCTCTGCCTCTCTCTCTCTGTGTCTCTCATGAATAAATATTTTTTTTAAAGTAGCTTCTCACATACAATGAGAAAATAATTCTGTACTCTACACACAAGCTTGCAGAGTCCCGGTGCGTGCACAGCAATGGGGTCTGTGCCCTACGCTCCAGGTGCCGGGTCTCAGTGTGATGCCCAGGGACCATTTCGTCGCCTTACAGAAAACATCCTCATAGACTCTGGCCTCTTATGACCGGTATGTGATTGTCATCCACGCCACTGTGTGGTCTGCCTCTCCTGCGGTAACAGCACCTCCTGAACCCCCCGATAATTGATAGAGAAGCCATGTTGTTCCCTTCGGTTCCCTTCTGCCTCTAAGAAGAACAAGGTTCAAATGCCCAGAACACAAAAGAATGGTAACAATGGTAATTAACAATTTATGTTAACAGAACTTGTTGTCTAAGTGGCTGAACACACAGAAGATGTTTGCCGAGAGTGGGGGCGAGGGACAAGGAGAAGCCAGAGAAAGAGAGAAGGACTGTGACCTTCTCCACAGAAGGCGTGGACTCCGCACATACAGGGCTACCAGGGAAGCGCGGCCACGACTCACGGGGGCCACTGTGCTCGGAGCAAACCACCTGTGACATCGCAGGAACAAAGCGACCAGCAGCGGGAAAAGCGCAGTGGCCCCCATGCAGACGTAGCCCAACCCCACAGGGTGGGCCCCAGGGTACGAGTGGCCTCGTTCGGTACCAGGATGGTGGGCCCATGTCCCACGTGGCCCACGGAGCCCGAACCCAGGCACTCGGGCGCAGGTGGCTCTACACAGCCCCTGACAGAATTGCGTCCCCAGCCCGCGCAGGTGAGGACATGGCGGGGCCAGCAGAGCCAAGGCCAGGGCCGCTGCGCCCCGCCGGCTGTTCTGTGGGGGCCTGACACCAGGGGCCGCGGGCAGGAGTCCCTCCTGTGAAACGGCAAGCTGCAAGCCTTCCCAGGGGGACACGAAGACAAAGGCGCCCCCAGCCGGGGGCCAGGCGGAGACAGAGCGCACCGTCTCTGTGCACCCGCGGGTCCTCGGCCAGGCTGTGTGCGCCAGCACCTCTGTGAGCCCCGCAGCTAGTGTGGGGGACATCCCGGGACCCCTCATCCCAGCCGCCCGGAGGACGTCCTCCTCCTCCTGCAGCTGACCGCCAGCTGACCGCCCTGGGACGCCCCTCTAGATGCCACCCACCGGCCATTGCTGACACCATCCCTGTGGCCACTCCCCGCCCTCCGCCATGGCCATGTCCCTGGAGCGAGACCCACGCCAGGTCCCAGACAGTCCCCAGCCTGGGCGGCTCACTGGTCATTGGCTGGCCGAGGACTTGCAGTGGGCACGTGTGCTGGGCTCGCCCTGGGCCAGGTGGTGGCGCTGCTGCCTTTAGGCATCTGTGGCCACCTGCAAGGGGCCTCTGGGGCTCAGCCAGGGAGCTGGCCCTCGGAGCTCACCTGGCCGCAGCTTGCTGCCGCCCAGAGCCCACACGCAGTGTGGACGGAGCACCCGCCAGGGCCGTCCGAGCGTGGAACTCAGGCTCGGGCCCAGGTCCCCAGGACTCCCCGTCTATACGATGGAAGTAGCTCACTGGGGGCCGATCCAGCCGCACTTCCGCCCCGAGCCCCCACTCACCGCAGGAGGGAACCACCCTCCAACCTCAAGCAGGGCATGGGAAAGCTTCGTGGTGATTTAAAACGACGCCTGTGCATTATATTTTTCTGTTTCAGGACAAACGCTTTCAAAAACATAATAATGCCAGAGCTCACCTGAGGTCAACGGAACCTCGGCTGTCCCCATTCTGACGGTCTGTGTCTGTAAGCGTGCACACAACGACAGCCTGCTTCCTTATTTCCCTGTAAACGCCTGCCCACCCAGCTCACAGAAGTGCCTCTTGGCCCCGTCTCTGGTGGACACGTGCCTTCATACTCTCCCAGCTGTCCCCTCCACCCAGGCTGTCCTCAGCGTCCCTCCTTCCACATCCCCTCTACACTCTTCTTGCCACCACGACCAATGAGGCTTCTTCCTTCCCACAGGCCACATCCGCTCCAACCCTTCCTTCGACTTCTCTTGGGGTGGCATCCAATATCGAATTCAGTGAGGTCACCTCCATCAGAGAAGACCATGAGGCCGCCGCCCTCCGTACAGAGGCATTAGTACCCTTGAACCGAGGGCACAGACAACCCTCTGGACACTTGATTTTATCTTAGAAGATACGGAGCACCGTGGGGGAAGGTGAGCACGTCGGTAAATGTGCATTGGTCTAACCTGAACGGGGCATTGGCGTGGTCTCTGCAGTGATGATTTGCATTGATTGCACCCAGAAAGCTCGGCCCAGTCACAACTCACTCTGACCTCACCAGCAGGACAGACTCCCCATGCCGGTACAGAAGGTCCTGTCCCAACAAACAGAATCCCCGATACCAAGCCCTTGCACGCACACCAGGAAACTGGAGTCTGCAGACAGTGAGGGACCTGGCCCCACTGCTCTGGTTGTAAGATGAAAGCACGGCCCCACGGCCCCGCTCCAAGCCCTAGCCCGCCCAACGGGGGACCCATGTCCTGACCACAGGGCTCAACCGTGGGCCACTGAGACCCTTTGCGGAACCACCGTGCAGGTGATGAAGGCAGACACAAGACCCAGAGGGAGACAGGCCCTCCCTGCAGACATCTCCACTCTGCCCCCCTCTGTTCCCTGAGGGAGACTGAGGCAGGGGTCCCATCCCTGGGGGCCTACTGTCTCTCCCCCTCCATCTATCTATGATGTGGCTCCGGGGCAGTCAGTCCTTCTGGGCCTTTGTTTCTGCAGATGCACAGGGTTTAACCGGTCGGTTCTCATGTCCGAGGAAGATCACGAGGAAAACACATGACTCACTTTACTGAAACGCGTGTTTTCAAACTTCAGGTGACAGGATTCCCTGACTTATTTTGCTCTCGGCAATTGCTCTCCCTGGGGCCAAGGGCCCAAGGTGTCAACCCCCAAAGTGAAGGGTAGGAAATAGATTTGCCCTGTGCCTTTCAGATCTGAGAGTTTCAAAACCTATTTTTGATAGATTTTCACGTGTGGTCCATGATGTACAATACCCGCATTTGTGCCTTGGAGAGCTACTCTCTATAGCCGCCTTCACTCCTGCTTTCTTGAGTCACACAGAATTGTAGAAACATTTAGAAAAATTTAAACAACTAGGGGCCCCTGGCAAGCTCAGTCGGTGAAGTGTCTGCCTTGGGCTTAGGTCAGGATCCTGGGTCCTGGGATGGAGCCTGCATCAGGCTCCCTGCTCAGTGGAGTCTGCTTCTCCCTCTCCCTCTACCCTCACCCCACCACTCTGCACTCGCTCTCTCTCTCTCTCTCTTTCTCAAATAAATAAATAAAAATCTTTAAAAATCATGCCAAGGACTACCATCATAGTGACTCCATCAAGGAAACAGCAGGATGTTGGAGAGCAGGGCTCCCTGTGCTTGGACCAGAGGAGACACCCTGGATGCTGACACCCATGTCCCAAACGGCTGCAGAAACAGATCAGACCACACACACTCCAGGTTCAGGCGACAGGTGGTTCCATGTTGCTGACACGTTTGTTCTTGGAAGTACCCCGTGGACCGTTCCTGGATGGTGCCTGCTGAAGCCTAAGGAAGAGCAGCATCTGAAGATGCCCGACCACAGTTCCCCAGGCCGGGGGATCGAGGAGGTCACCCTGTCTTCCAGGGCTGCAGTGTGGAGCACCTGAGTGGGCCACATGAGGAGGGCTCTTGGTCAGCAACTTGGGGGCCAGGCATCTACACTGGCACAGCAGATGCTCAGTGGGGCAAGGGGGCAGTGCTGCTGTGTTTCAACAGGAAAGAAGTGCAGGAGCTGGAGACAGAGCCATGTCCATGGTGCAGGCTTCCTTCTGAGGCCACGGGAGCCATAGCGGGTCTCCGAGCCAAGTGTGCTGCAGTCAGAGACGTCCTGAAGGACCATCTGGCCAAAGTGGGGACAGAGTGCAGAGGACAGACAGAGGCATAGGCTAGGGACTGCAGCAGGCAGACAGAAAGAGAGGGGAGGAAGGACTGTGGGCCCATCCCACATGTCCTCCTTCTTTTTTGACTTAGGGTCAGAATCTGCTCTGTGGTGAGACTGGCTTCTCTGCCGCGAAACGCTTGCAATCCAGCAGTTGATTCCAGTGGGAAGATGCCCAGAGCTGGCCGTCCACTCAGGTGCATTTGAGCTCACTAGCTATTGAAATAATCTGGGAGAAAAATAACTTTGAAACATATTTGGAAAAAAAAAGAAAGAAAGAAACATATTTTAACTTAAACAACTTTCATTTTTACTATTTATTTTATGTTTTTGGTAAAAACTATATTAAAATTTGATACACTTCACATATTCTAGTCTCCTAAGTCAGGGGTTGTTAAACACCTGGTGTAGAAGGACAAGTGATAAGTAGTTTAGGCTTTTCAGGCCATTGGTCTCTACCACAGCCACTTTTCAGCACTGACATGGCCTAAAAGAAGTCACAGATAAAATGTCATCAAATAGG
Source organism: Vulpes lagopus (assembly GCF_018345385.1). Classification (NCBI taxonomy): domain Eukaryota; kingdom Metazoa; phylum Chordata; class Mammalia; order Carnivora; family Canidae; genus Vulpes; species Vulpes lagopus. The sequence continues at coordinate 57,551,987 of NC_054847.1, forward strand.
CAAGGCTGTGTTCCAATAAAACTTTATTTACAAAACAAGTCTTTATTTATAAAACAAGCCCAAGGGGCATTGGCCCCCACTTTAATCATTAGCCAATACAAGAGAAATTAAGTAATGATCTTGATTGCAATACGTAGTATTATTAAAATAAAATCCTGAAATATGAATTTTACACATTACACTTGAAATCATTATGGATCACATTGCCTTTGTAGCATTCACCCAAAATTGCTGCCCCTATCATTTCAACTACCCTTGATACTGTTTTGTTTGGGGCAAGTATCTCCACATTTGCTTTCCTGTTTTGTCATTTTGAGGGAATGTCGGCCAAGGTAGGAAACGGGAGGAGACACAGTAACACTATTTGAGCTTGGTTCACATAGTATTTAGACACGTCCTCCTGCTCTAAGATCCTGCCCCAGGATTGCAGGGTCGGCCGCACAGAGATGTAGACCAACTCCACGTCCCACAGTCGCAGCGCTGGAGTTACAGGGTGTGCGTGTGTGAAACGTGGCACTACGCCTGTCAGGGCAGCTTCCACAGCTGTGCTCTCCACCTGAGATTCTCCCCAGACCAGCCCAGAGCAAGGAAGCCCGTTCAGTGGGATCATTTCTGGGTGTGTCCACCTCACACTGCTCAAACCAGTAAACAGAAACCATCACCAGAGGGGAGAATGGAGAGTGAGAAGTCAAATATACTTTGCTTTTGAAGAGATTAAGACGAAGTCACAGAATTAATTTTTCAATGTATAGCTCCTCCTTCAGCTAGTCTGTGCAGATGAAATTATAAAACCACCACCAGATTGCTCCGTTAAAAAAAAAAAAAAAAAGTAGTGAGTTGTAGAGCCAACTAACTGGATGCTTGCATTGCATCTGGGCGAATAAAGCAAAAACACGTTTTCATTTGGATAATTCAAATTTAATTCCCCTCTTATCCCCAAATATTTATTCTCAATTTTGTAAGTAAATATAGATAGCATGGCAAGCACACTTTTGAGTAGCATAAAATATTTTTAAAACCCTGAAATGGAGAAGTAGTAAATATTTAAATACTTTATTAATGTAGAAAAATCAGATAAAATAACTCAGATTCCAGAACGTTTCCCCTGAATTGTTTGATCTAATTTTTTTACGGTGAATGGAGGACACTAAATAATTATCATATCTGCCTTTTTGGATGTAGGTCCTGGCGCCACACTTTCCCATAAAACCTAGGTGTGAATTTGTCTATTATTTATCTAAATGCATGTCTGATTTTTTTAAATTACCAAAAAAATTATTCTTACCTCAGTAAAACCTTAAAACTAGTTTCCTAAGAGAATTTTGAGAATAATAATAATAGTAAAGAAATTCCTTATTTTGGGTCATTTTGTATATGCAGGGCATGAGACAAGGATTCGGGGACTGAGGGAAGCGTTTGGAGGCAGGCAGCAGCAGGAGGCCAGCGAGAGCCTGGTCTTGGGACAAGATCATCTCTGCAAAGACCATTTTCCAAACAAGGTCCCAGTGTTGGGATGTGAACATGTCCTGTGGAGTCACCAATGAATCCATCACAGGATCTCAGGGTTCAACACGAGCAGCCGGGGGGCCGGGGTGGGACAGACAGGGGGGATTCGGACATGAGCAGAGTAGGGTGTAGGGAGAGCAGCGGTGGGAGGGACCGCCATCCTCCCGTGGTGGCTGTGCTAACTGCAAGGTGCTCCAGACAGTTTGCAGGGAGACCTAGAACAGGTAAATGCAATTTTGAGCTCATGACTCAGAATTAAGCGGGAGCCAGAGAAATAGACACGTACACACGTGTGCACACAAACACATGCGTGCACACGCACACGCAGTATCTTCAGCCAACGGGTCAATGAATGGTAAGCGGGTGGAGACACGGGAGATGACCGTGAACCATCATTTTGAGTCCGTTACCACTGGAGGCGCCAGCCAAGTGCATCCAGGAAGAACAAGAAGATGACCACTCAGGATACCCTCTGTCAACAGAAGCCCAGGAACGACACCGTTCCCGGGAGAAACAATCAGTTCTCTCAAATGGAAAATCAAGCAGCCTGAGGATGGCAAGCTGATGCCTGGCGGGGCGAGAGGAGAACCGCAGACCACGAACAATTAGAACACAAAGAGCACGTACCGCTGCCAGGTGTGGAGAAGGGACCCACGGACGGATGGAGCAGCCAGCTCCCGAGCGGGTCCCCGCGGAGAAGGCCAGGACCGGCCAGCCCTGCCAAGGGCACTGTGCGCTCCCCCATGTGGGCAACTACTCCAGGGCCTTCCAAGCCGGGTTCCCTCTGGCCTCTCGGAGCCCAGAGGACACAGGTCAGGAAAAGTGTCTTGTGGACAGTCAAACACACCACAAAGCTCGGAGGACACAATCTGCCCTTCAGACAGCGCCCGACGTCCTTCTGTCACAAAAGCCCCTTCCCCCGACACATGCCTCCCTGCCTAGCCCAGATTTCTCTGGTCAATCTATTGACCTGTCTGTCCTCATGAATCTCTACTTCTCTGGAATACTCAGATCAGGAGAAAATGCTACCTAAACGTGCTTTTCCCAGGGCATGATCTTCCCTTGGGCATTCACAGAGCGCCATGCAGCAAACCACCGCCGCCACCCCCCAACCCCCATCCCCCACCTGCCTTTAGGAGCCTCGGGATCCAGGGCAATGAAAGCATTTTGTTAGTTTTCAAGGTTCACTCGGCATGTCTTGCCTCTTGTTGATGGAAGCTATATTTCTGGTGTCATTTTAATAGTTTCTGTGTGCATTCTCAATATCTTATTAAACTTGTAGTTTGATTATAGGTGTAACGAATAATTGTTCTGTCATTTACATTCTAAGAGAAGAGCATCCGCGAGCTGGAGCACAACCTGACTTCTCATAAATTTTCTTCTTTCACATTCATTTGGTCAGATTCACAAAAGCTTAATGTCAGATGATTATTTCTGGCATTCACTCATCAGCACCTCCCAAAAATCCACCTTAGGATGTGAATCTCAGACGCCGCAACTGGAAGTAAGTGATCATCTTGACATTTCCTGGCTAATGGAGGTTTTCATTTTGTTCTTTTAGTAACACATTTAGTCAGATATGGGCACGATTGTGCATCACATAAGCCGTGAGTGTTTCCACTGAGCTGGAAGTCTGTTCTCACTCAATGGTGGTAAAGGATTTAGCGGTTCAGGAGATAAAACTCACCTGACTCCTTCAAACCACGAGTCTATGTTCTATGGATGTGTTTCCAGTGTCCCCCAAAATCCCTACTCCTGCTGAAGGCTCCAGGTGGCCTCTGGCCTAGGACGAATCGCATATCACAAACTGTGGCATTGAGCATCTGGTCTCCCTGGGTTGTACCTTGATCTGCAGGTCATGCTCTGCGGAAATGACTCCAAGAACTCACCATCTTCTGATAGTGAGGAACATGGCTTTCTCAGGTTCTGATGTTTCTGCCTCATATTTGAACCTGAGCGTGGTGATCTGTGACCATTTGAATGCAAAGCATGAAGTGCATGTGTTAGAGCAAAGCAGAACCTTCTGCTCTACATTCGTTCCCTCTCCTAACCCGGCCTCCGCCCCACGCCACACACCCACCCTTGGTGCAAAACGGCCAAGATACAAGAGTCCAGAGAAACATTAACTTTCCTTGCACTTCCCTTTAAAACACAGGTTTTTTTTCATGTGTGTTGAGATGTCCCGTGGAGCCTGAAGCCGAGTGTGAAGGTGAGACTCCTCTTCCCGCAGACCCAGCCCTCCCCGCAGCTCAGAGCAGCGGCGAGCACCAGGCTGGCCGGGAGCCGGGCAGAACTTAGAGGAGCAATCAAAGTGCCATTTCCCAGAGGGATCAAGGGCTCCTGAAAAGGCAGGGAGTTCACAGATCCTCCCTGAAGAGAATGAACCTGGAACATAAACTCTGCAGGTCGTGGTCGGCAACCGCGGCAAGGCCCCATCCTTCAGAAGCCTTTGTGCAAGCAGGAGGGAGCCCCGTCGGGCCGTCAATTCACAAGGTCCCTGCAGCCCCCAGAAAGCGGGGTGGGTTCTGCCGACGACTGTGGTCCATTTCTCCGCACTGGAATTGGACATTAATTAGCACTTTATTTGCTGTTTGCTCCTTTTTCCACAGATATTTCCTCTGGGGCTGGGACGGCCATTTCCTGTCCTTTCATCTCTCGCCAGTAATTGAACCCCTGGCCTCCCATACCTGAAGGAGCCAACAAGGGCCGGCTCGTGGGGCACCCGGGCTTTCAGTGACGTCGTCATCCCGGTCTCCAAACACGGAGAGAAGAGTTTAAACTGGGCTGACATCTCTGTGAATAAAAGGAAGAAGATTTTGCAAGATATTAAAAAAAATTAATCTTGCACACCTGTATGTTTTTAAGGAAGGGAAGCTTGAGGGTTTTCAGTTTTAAATTTGAAAGAGTCGAATACTTGTAGTTTGAGTAGTAACCGTGAATTAAAACCATAAATAACACTAATTAAGTGTTTACTGTGTACCGGGCACCATTCTCCACTCCCGTGTGATGCTTGCAGAAACCACACACGGGCTGCCTGCTGGAGAGGCAAGCCGAGCATCCTAGCTATGCTACCCACAAAGTGACGGCTCGGCACATAACACATATGTCAAAAAGCCCACAGAACCACTTTAACCGCACAATTGTCACACATGATGAAATGGAACCCAGTCTCTGTGGGCAGCGCCAGGCAGGCGTGTGGGGAGCACAGGCCGGGCAGTGAAGCCCAGCGCTCTCTGTTCACCATGGAAGGCGAGAGTCCCCGCATATACTCTGGAAAAGTAAAGGAGAAAAAGGAAAAAGTGCTTCTGGCACTTCAGTTTTCCTTTAGTTTACTTCCCCATTGCTTCTGAGAGCGTTCATGCAGGTGACGCCTGGCCCTGCGCGGGCAGCCCCGACTCGGATGCATAGTTGCAAGGGAATCCCATGCACCTCACCCATCGCCCTCACACCCTTGTTGTTGCCCTGACCCAGAGAGTGCAGGCAGCCACAGGTGCTCACACTGTATGAACGCGGGAAGTTTCAGGGCCTGTCGCCAAAGAAAACATAAACGGTTCTCCTGGCTGATGTTGACCGTCATGGTGTCGACAAGGAAACCCTCAGGATGAGTCACCCACAATGTGCTCCCACTTGAGGAGCGTGTGGTTTCTCGTCTCTGCAGGAGCAACGAAGACGTGAGAGACTCGGTGCACAGTGCTCCTTCTGTCCACCTGTCCTTCCGTCCATATCAGGAGGCTCGCCCACGAACATGATGCTGCCTGAGAAGCGAAGCGTGTTTTTATGTCAATGTGAAAGAGGGAGACGCTTTTTTAGTGAAAAAGGATGCAGGAAATGAGCTACTTCTGTTCCTCTACATCCTCTTTGCAGCAGCTGCTTCAGCACAGAACTGACCTGCTGGGTGGTTCTTCACAGTCCGGGAAAGGGGTGGGGAGCTGTAGACACCACGGTCTGGCTGTGGCACCTGGCAGCTGCCCCCAGGCCTGGCACGCTCTGTGAACACTGTGGGAAGAGCCCAGGACGCCTGCTCGGTGAGGCCTAGAGGGGGTTCCGCTGAGCCGCGGCCACACACACCGGCTGGCGGTCCTGGGCTGCGGCCTCCGCTGCTCGCCCACCAGCCCTGCCCACGGCCTCTTCATCTGCAGGAGGAGAAAGAAGGAAAAAGTCCATGGAATCAGCCCGGAAATCCAGGTGCGGGCAGAGCCAGCCTCCACCCGGGGCCTCCCAGGAGCACCTCCCTGCCTCTGCCAGGGTGGCCGCTGCCACCTCTCCTTAGGGACCACAAACGATCCTCTTCGTGGGGACGCGGCCATCAGAGCACTCCGAGGGTCTCAAGACCCTTCACTGAATCTGCAAAGACCTTCTTTCCAAACGAGGTCACATTCCGAGTCCCAGATGGATGTGCATCTCAGGGGACGGTGGTTGATGCCCTGCGGGACACAAGGCACAATCTGTTCCTGAAGGAGCCCCCCCAACCCCACCCAGGGTAACACGTTCATTCTCTCCCCACCTCCAGCGCCAGGAATCTGGACAACGGAAGGCTTCCTGCCGTTACTGACTCCCCTCATTTCCGGGAATAAGGCTAAATGCTGTCGATTTTTATTTCGTCTAATCCTCATGATAACCCTGAAAGGAGACACAATCACTGTCATTTTGCAGAACCAAAAACTGAGATTTAGAGACACGGAGTCGCCAGGCACTGGGCACCCCTGCTTGCACAGCTGCCTGGAGGAGAGAGGGAGGAAGGTGAGCACCCAGGCCTGGCCCGGCCCCTGCGGATCCACAGTTGGGCGCCGGTGGATGCTGACCAGGGCCTGTGGGGACCCAGCACCCGGTCTGTGAGGCCACCCTCCCAGCAGCGTGTCGGGAGTGATTGCTGCCCGATATGACTAATGAATTTTACAAGCGAGCGCTGAAGTCACTTAGCTCGAGCAGATGTTTTTACTCTGGGAACTACCAGACCTTTCTGGCCGTTCACTTACCCTTCAAGGGGATAAAACTCACCCTTCCATTATGTGTTGTCACTGGAGCATTGCACAACTTTATCAAACTTTTTATTCTGGAAACTGAATTAATTTTCTGCAAGGGGGTTTTGTGCGGGTCTTTAATCACATTTACTGGGGAACATGTGTACCGCGGGGCTGGAGAGCCGATTACCGTTTCCAGAAAGGCCACTTTCAAAAGGAGATTGCCCTCTCTCCTGAGGCCTCCATCTGAAGGTCCCTGGGTTTTGTGAAGAGGAAAAAATTAATTACTATTTTAATAACGAAGCCAAGCCTGCTGAAAATCCTCTTAGAGAGTAGCCGGATGACGTAATGGCTCGCAGGGGGGATATTGAAACCCGGCCACACAGCCTGCCCCCACCCTCTATTCATCCTCTGTAAGACGATACTGGCTGCTGGGTCGCACATCAGGGAATTAAAAATATAATAATAACACTGTTTTTTCTTGGGAAGGGGAAAAGTTGTGATCTAGAGCAGCAGGTTGGTGGGAACTCAGGCCTGCCTGGGGCTCGTCTATGCCGTCCACAGGGCTCAGGCTCAGGGCGGGAGCCTTGCCCTCAGGTTCCCGCCCGAGTCTCCACTGCTGGGTGCTGGGGTGCAGGGGACCCCGGATCTGCCACAACTGGTGGTGGGTCCGTCTTCTTCCAGAGCCGAGCAGAATACTGGGTTCGTCTGGCCTCCCAGCGCACTTGCTCTGGCTTCTGAAAGAAAGCTTGAGCTTCTTTCTTGTCTCTTTGCACATTTGTCTTGTTTCATTTATCCTGGAGAGCACAAGCTTTGCTCCAGAAGGCTAATTCGGGGTGTCTATCCGCAGACCCCATGCTCTGGCATCTGCTGCACCGGCAGAGGGACAGGGTGCCTGTCAAGGAGAAGGGGGTCCTCAGACCTACAGAGCTGCCTGTAGGAAACCTGGCCAGGTCGAACATAGCTGTTAGCTCTGCATGCTCCCTGCTCCGAGGCTCCACCATGCTCATGGCGTCTCTGCCTTTTGTCTCTGCATAGACCTTCCCGTCACTCACTGGCCACTCCACTGCTTCCCACAGTGACCACACGCAGCACCACCTGAACCCACGACCAGCCCATGCCAACTTGCAGGGCCAGGCAGGCCACAGGCCCTGAAAAACACACGGCAACTCGTGTGCAAGGCCCATGGAAGGTAGGGTCCAGCCAAGTCCTGTGTTCACTGCAGCTGTTGTGTTTACAAGAGAAATGCTAAAAACGACCAGAAAGAAAGTAACAGTGTGCGTTTGTCTGGGGCGGGGGGAGGGGAGTTGCGTGTGTCTGCCTGTGCACTGTGTTCATGTGCGTCTGTGCGTGTCTATGGGGGTGCGTGTGGTGCCTGCATGTGCATCATGTTCATGTGCATGTGCACGTGTGTGGGGAGTGTGTGTGTGCCTGCGTGTGCATCATGTTCATGTGTGTGTGTACGTGTGCCTGGGGCGGTGAGAGTGCCTGCATGTGCACATGTATCTGGGGGATACGTGTGCCTGCATGTGCATCGTGTTCGTGTGCATGTGCACATGTGGCTGGGGGGGCACCATGTTCATGTGGGTGTGCACGCGTCTGTGTGATTGCATCACATCAACATGCTCTTGAACATAAAGCATCCCCCAGACGAGGCTCCTCGGCAGCAGGCCCTGCACACACAGCAGGCCGGGGGGGCAGCTATGGAAGAGAAGAGAACAGAGCGGTCCCTGCCTGTCTCCTCCACTAGCTTGTCTTGGGCACCTGGAGCCAAGTTATTTAAATCTGGGGAGCTCATAAGCATCTCAGTTCACGGCAGCATGCGTGGGGAGAGCATGCATTTCACCTGTGGACATTGCTGCTCCACATCTCGGAGTCGCCCGCAGAAGGAGACTGCGGGACACCAGAACAGATATCAAGGGTGCTACATAGGCCAAACAGCACACGGCCCTGCAGCTGGCAAACAGCACAGGCAGACGAGGACCCCACAGGCCGGGTCTGGAGCCCGTGCACTGCTCAGGGTCATCCCTCTGTGGCAGCCGGGTCTGGAGCCCATGCCCTGCTCAGGGCCAGTCCACTGCGGCCCGCACACCAAAGCCTGCCTACCTCCTGCTCTGTGCAGCCTGTGAACTGAGAATGATATGTAAATAGTTGGAAAAGATGCAGAGAATCACACTTAATGACATGTGAAAACATTCCAAAGTTCAAAACTCCTTTCATTCCACAAAACTTTATCGGCCGCGGCCACGGAGCTGAGCGATTGCCATGGGAGCCAGCCAACCCACAAAGTCTAAGCCATGGCCAGCACCATCTGATCTTCCCCAGACCACTACCCTGTGCCACCCAAGTGCATTCACTACCCGAGTCACACTCCCCTGGTGTTCTCTACACGTTGGCCCAAAGCCTCTCATCCTGCAACTGGAGAGCCAAGCCATCAAGCAAAACCCACTGGAAGTCAACAGAGCAGAGGCTGTGCGGGTAGCTCTCTGACAGGCCTGGTGAGCCCTTCCTCTCCTGCAAGGACAAATTTCTCCGGAGCCCACAGGAGCTCTGTGGGTGGATGGAAAGAAAATGTATCAGATGAACAAATGGGGAAGTTTTATTAGCTGTTTATAACCTGTATTTTTTTCTAAATTGCTAGAGTTAGCATAAAAGAGACGAGTCATATTGATGTGAAGTCTCCCAGTTAGGATTATGAATTCTGTGACAGCACAATTGCCTTGATATCAATATGTTTTTTCATGAATTGCAAAGAAAAGCAGGTGTATAAAAATAAAACTCACATAAAATATAAATTATCATCATGCGAGTTAATTCCATACCCTGAGGACACAATAGCTCACGCACTTTATATTTGCAAAAATGTTTGTGAGTTACTTTTTCAGATTTATTTATTTATTTCTATTTATTTAACACTTTTTTCCCCTCGCCGAGAGAACCCTGTGAGATAGACATCTTATTTCCATAACCGTCCCTGGAGAACAACAGTCGTAAAATGCTATCGGTATTAACCTGGATATTCCTGATAATACGATGCAGAGCCTGTTATCCAAGATATAAACGACACCAAAGTCAGGTCTCCCCTTGAAGAGGGCCGTGGAGGGACCCCTAGTCTCTCCCGGTCGGGGTTGGTGTCTTAGCAGGAGCAGTCGGGAGCGGGGCGGCTGCTGGCTCTGGGGACGGGTCCTGGAGGGTGCCCCCCCCCCCCCGGCGAGGGCACTGTTTGCATGGTCCCTTTTCTGTGGGCGACCATTTCCATGTTGTCTCCACTGAAAAGAGCAGTTTGCAAACCCTTGATGAGCAAATCTCCATCTGTCTCATCCCACAAGGAAGTGAAGGCTCCAGAAACCGGCCCCCAGAATTGCCCAGGCACGGGCCCGGACAGTGTCACTTGGGCCAGAGTCCTACCTGCTCCCACCCCATCGCCGTCACCGAGGTGCTTGTTGGGGGGCAGCTCTGAGTCACTGGCCAGGAGGTCCAGGGACCACGGTGGGAGCAGCAAGGCCTGGACAGGGGGGCCTCCAACAGACGCCCTCCCCAGGCTAGGCCCCGTGATGCAGGCGGCCTCCAGGTGACGTGTGCTCGCTGCTGCCACCAGCTTCATCTCCCACTGTCCCCACAAGACACAGGAATCCGCTCATGCTCCTGAGAATGCCCCCCGTAGGCCATGTCTCACTTGCCAAGATTATGCTCTACGGGGCCCCGTCACCCCGTCATTAGGCCTGCAGGACCCTTGTTATTCTTCTGGATCCAGGGAACTGCTGGATTTGCCTGCGGAGCTGAGGAAACATTCCTGATGGAACAGCCTGTGCTCCCTCTCTCCTTACAGCTGATCCTTAGACTCTTAAATCCATCTTTTTGAGTCTCCTCACATCAGCAGCAGGTGGCCTCTCTAACTAACACTGTCTTGAAGCCATGCTAACCTCACTGATCCGTTTTCCTCTTCCTGGGACACACACAAGCCACCTCCTCTGCCTCTCGCTGGAACCACGTGAATGGGTTTCTGCTCATGGAGTGTGGACGAAAGGTCATGGCCTGTGTGAGCCTCGTGCTCTCAGTTCACCACGTGCCTCAAGGGAAGGACGCGGCGGAGCCCTGGTGGCCCTGAGCAGGAGACAGCAGCTCCCAGACAGAAGGAGCCCAGCACCTGCATGTGTGCAGGCCGGACAGGATGGCAAGCATCTGGCCGCTGCGGAGGAAGGCACTGGCCCAATGGCCCAATGGCATCCCTGACACGTGGGAGGGCCCCTCATGGCAGCTGGCATCACCTGTCCTGACTGGCTCAGGACAGACACTGTGCATCACACTTCCTGTCACTAAAACCATTTTGTGTGTCTCCCAAAACTCTGACTGACTTTCTCCCTCCATTTCCATTTTGAGACCAAGGCAGGGATGTGTGCTGCATCGCCCCAGCCAGCTTTGCTCTCCAAGAGCACGCGATCCATAGTTTTGGACAGAGATGCCAGGTTGCAGTACAGTATGACTGATATGTTAATCACATGCATCTGCTCTGACTACTTCAGCCTAGGGACTCAGGGCAGGCATGACAACATGCTGCAGACCCTCAGCTGACCGTCCAGAGCCGGCTCTCCCACCCACTTGGTGACCCTGGCCACATCCTGCCTCTATTATGCATGACCCTCCTGTGCTGGCACTCCTTGGTAACGGAAATACATCACGTGCACCCCGTAGCATCCAGCACTGCACTCCACTGATGCTCGATGAATATTTAATTAGCCCATACAATATCAATTCTTCCAGAATTCAGCGTCCGTCCATCTTTTTATCAAGAATTCATTTCTTAATTATAATGATCACTCATATCATGTGAACCATAACTGGCTCCTTTTTTCTGACAATATATTTTTAATGAGGTGCTTTTGACCTCTTTGTACCTACAAAGTGCGTCTTCTCGAGAGAATATATCGCTTACTCGGGAATGCTGGCTGCCCTTCTTCACTGTAATATTGTAGAACTAATTCAAAGTTGGAGGGACTATGAGGTTGTTTCTGGACCGGGAAACCCGTCCTGACCTCCGTGGGACCCTACTCTCAGCTGGTGGTGGAGTGAATGACAAGGAGACGTCATGGTTTTTAGAGAAGGGAGCTGGACCGCCAGGTGGTGGAGCAGCCCAGGGCCGCTCTGCCCCTACACACACTGCCCAGGTCCCCGCCAGACCCAAGGGTGTGAACTGCAGGTTAAAGCCTCCAACGGTACGATGTTACGACATTCATCTCCCATATCTTCCTGTAACTGTCTTCACAGACATAGGGATGACTTAAATAAATGTTCTTTTGCGATTCCTCTGGGCCTTCTCACTATGGTGCCCTGATCCCCTCGAGACAAGCACAATGACCTCGATTCCCCCCACACCTTGTCCTCAATTCCTCCCACACCTTGTCCTCACCTGCGAGTGAGGCCCGCTTGCTCCGCTGACCACGACTAACCATGAGGCACCCTCTCCACCCTTCCTATGGTATGGCTGACCATCCCCCAAGGGATGGGACACCATCTCCCAAGGCCAGCCCCTCACCCCCACCTGAGCAGGATCAGCCAATGACTCGCTGCCTTGGTGCAGGACAGCCCCAGCCTCGGGGTGGGCTGGCCCACAGTATAATGTGTGCCTGGGCTGCCCTCCCCTCTGGAGGAGATGGGTTATTCCCACGCTGGTGCCATCCCTGCTCCTGCCACTCACTCCACGAGCATCCCTCCTTCCCTCTACCTGAGAACATGCCCTCCAGAAGTCACCAAAGTTGGTTATCTCCTTCCAGGAGAGCTGGAAGCAAGCACCAGGATGTGGCCTCAACAACTGGACAGCAATGAGGTCTTCCACTTGTGGGGCTGGGCCTGGGGCTGGGGCTGGGCCTGGGCCTGGAGCTGGGATGGGGCCTGGGGCTGGAGCTGGGGCTGGGACTAGGGCTGAGGCTGGACTTCGGCCTGAGGCTGAGGCTGGGCCTGTAGGTGGGGCTGGGCCTGGGCTGGAGCTGGGACTGGGACTGGGGCTGGGGCTGGAGCTGGGGCTGATTCTGGGGTGGGCCTGGGCCTGAGCTTGGGGCTGGGCCTGGGCCTGGGGCTGGGGCTGGGGCTGGGACTGGGACTGGAGCTGGGACTGGGACTGGGGCTGGGGCTGGGGCTGGGGCTGAGGCTGAGGCTGAGTCTGGGGCTGGGACTGGGGCTGGGCCTGGGGTTGGGGCTGGGCCTGAGGCTGGGACTGAGACTGGGACTGGGGCTGGGGCTGGAGCTGGGGCTGATTCTGGGGTGGGCCTGGGCCTGAGCTTGGGGCTGGGCCTGGGGCTGGGGCTGGGGCTGGGACTGGGACTGGAGCTGGGACTGGGACTGGGGCTGGGGCTGGGGCTGGGGCTGGGGCTGAGGCTGGGGCTGAGTCTGGGGCTGGGACTGGGGCTGGGCCTGGGGTTAGGGCTGGGCCTGAGGCTGGGACTGAGACTGGGGCTAGGGCTGGGGCTGGGGCTGAGGCTGAGGCTGAGGCTGGGGCTGAGACTGGGACTGGAGCTAGGACTGGAGCTGGACCTGGAGCTGGACCTGGAGCTGGACCTGGACCTGGGCCTGGGGCTGGGGCTGGGCCTGGGGCTGGACCCAGGCGTCCCCCAGGCGTGGAGGGGACAGCATACAAAAAGCCTGCATCTTCTCAGAAACACAGGCAAGGAAAGAGCATGTGGTCTGCACTCTGCCCTCCCCAAAGCCGCTGGCAGTCCTCAGCAGCAAGCACCCTGGGCGGGGCAAAGTGGGTGCTGTCCACTGGGACACAAGACTACAGACTACACGGGAGTCTGTTGCAGCAAAGTGGTCGTGCAGGGTGATTTTGTGTGCTCTTCAGAAGGGTTATATGATTAGCTATTTCATCTGAAATAGCTCAGATGACAGTGACCTCAGGGGCGTCACCGCCGACCGGCACCATCTTACCACTGAGGAGCACATTTAGGGAGGAAGGTATAAAGCTCGGCTGCAAACAGAGAACCTGCTCCTCAGGTGCAGGCGGGGTAGGGGACGTTCACTGGCACTCTCCACCGTCCAGTTCCCAAGGGCGGCACGCAGTGGGCCCTAGGCAGTGAGTGAGAGGCATCAGCGGTGTCAGCCAAGGGTACAGCGAATGTCCCTGTGCTGCCTGAGACTTCCTCAGCTGCGGGACATGGGGGCGAGGACAGCACTTAACTTCTCCAGTAAACATGACCTGTGTGCTTTCTGCAAGGCCTGGGCTCGGCATTCGGGCAGGGTGGACAGAAAATCCAGGCCAGCGCCTCCTCGCTGCATCCGTGCTGTGCCAAGAACCTTGGTAGTGGGCTTTCATTTCTGTCTGGACAAACTATAAAAAATGCTAAATGTGCAGGAAGACCCAAGAAGGATCTTGAGAGAGGCCTTTGTTCACTTTTTATCTAAATTTCAGTTTCCTGAGCAAGTGTTCTTCAAAAAATCTTTACAGCTCCCACATACAAGTGATATTTCAAGGATCTGGACACCTTGCCCAGGGTCTCACATGCCATGAACAGAGAAATAAAACAAAAATATTAAAGAGAAGTGCTAGTCAATGTTTCCGTAATGATTTAATGGTAGAGGAAGGAAGGTATGCTTGAATGTAATATTCTCACTAAGGTAAAATGTTCACCACTACAAGTATAATGAACGCTGTGAGAGAAAGAAAAAGGTTAACCATTCAGCCTATTTTTACAAGAAAAGTGGATGATGATGATGGGATTGTGAAAAAGTGTTTGTCTAATGAGCCCAAGCCAATGAAACACCTGGTTGACATTGTTCCTTGGGCGCCTCATACTGTCCAAGCTATGAACACGTCCACCCACAAAGGCTGTAATGGGATTTCCTCGTTTGTATAAGTCGTCCTGGACAATGTCATTTCTTTTCATTTTAACTTATCATTTAGCTTCTTGAATAACAAGTGAGGTCTTTCTCTGCCTCCCCAGAGAAAACCCATGGGGACAGTGTCCTGTGCCCCCTTCCACAGACACCCCAGGGATAGGCCAGGGAATGTGTGTGAGTCCCTGGAGGGTGTCCGTATCCTTGACTCTGACACCAGCTACCCCGGGGCAGGAAGACAGGACTTTCAAAAAGACTTGGCAGGAGTGACATAGCCTGCATCTCTGATCCCTGCGACGATTACCGTCTATAAAGTCACAAAACACTGACGGTGCACAACTCACCACTGCTCCTAAACAACACGGGGGTTGGTCCTCAGGTCCCAATATTTTAATCCGTCAGACAATACACAACCTCGCCGTGTGTGTGTTTCATTTTGAAGACACCGCATCTCAAATATCCTGCTGACCCACTCCCTGTAACCCCCACCGGGATGAAGTCCCTCAATACTACGCTTGGCAACCGTCTTAAATGATGCGTTACCAACAAAACGAACAAAAATATGAAAAACATGCACTAAATAGACCCTGCAAAGGGCATGTGTCCACAGTCAGAGAGCCAAACAAGAAGGCCCAGCATCATCTTGTACCACTTCAGCTGGGAACAAACACATCACACAATCACGTTTGCCACTCTGTTCAGTGTCTGCAAATGACAATAGGCGCCCCGTGAGCATTGACCTGGGTCATAGTACATTTTAGTGAGTAAATGAATTCTCAGAGAATCCACAAACAATGAAGTTGAGGTGTACATATTGTTTGTGTGAATAAAACTATATTTGCATATATGTATAGATACACATAAGAGTGCATGTGCTTGTGTATATAACACATATACATATGAGCAAATGTGTATACGTATATGTGTATAGAGGTGTGTATACATAAGTATATGTGTGTATATGTGTACACATAGGAGCACATGTGCACATAACACACATGAGGATATGTGTATATACACGTATGGGCACATTGTGTACATATATACGTGAGTGTATGTGTGTGTACATGTGAGTGTGTGTTCATATACATGCAAGTGCATGTGTGTACATATACACACAAGTGTGTATGTGTGTACAGGTGAGGGCATGTGTGTATATGTGTGTATACATATGAGCATGAGTGTGTGTATATGTATATGTGTGTATGACATATACATACGAGTACATTGTGTGCATATATACACACAAGTGTGTGTATGTACACATGAGTGTACGTGTGTGTACATGGATCTATAACCCATGGCACAGGGTCACTATAGGAGCTAAGCGACACCATCCATCTAAAGCACTTGGCACAACCCTAAAGTGCACAAGCTGGTATATTTTGGACTTATATCATCTCATCAGCATTGTCATCCTCACTATTGTCAGCCTCCTTTAGAGCCACGAGGAGTTAAAAGGTGACTCTGAGAGCAAAGATGTCAGCAATGCGAAGCCCGCAGTGCACTTCCCTACCATCACGAATGGCAGCGTGTGACCCATGGGCTCCATGCCAGGTGCTCTTCACCATTGGCCTTAAGAGGACTGTCTGGCCTCCCTTGTTTGCCCAGGTGATATGCAACCCTGCGTGCTTGGACATGGAAAGGAAGGGAGTCTTAGAAGGAAAATAAGAGCAAATGCTCCGAGAGGGCATGTGGGAATCTAACGTGTCGGCAAAGGGAGTCAGGACATCACCACACTCCCTCAGACCCAGGCCGAGAGCCCACAGCCCCGTGCCACCCTGGCTGACACATCACACTGTCCTCCCCGACACCTGGTCGCGGAGGCCAGCGCTGTCTGCACGGGCACGATGAGGACCAGAGCCATCTGGGTCTGTGTTCAGAAGTAAGGTTGCTGAGCCCCACCCAGGATTTCCTGAGCCCAAATCCCTGCTGGGTGGGAAGGGACTCCTCATGTTTAACATGTTTCTCCTGGGCATCCCCAGTGGCTCGGTGGTTTAGTGCCACCTTCAGCCCAGGGCATGATCCTGGAGACCCAGGATCGAGTCCCACATCAGGCTCCCTGCATGGAGCTTGCTTCTCCCTCTGCCTGTGGCTGTACCTCTCTCTCTGTCTGTCTCTC
This sequence comes from Vulpes lagopus, assembly GCF_018345385.1. Lineage (NCBI taxonomy): Eukaryota > Metazoa > Chordata > Mammalia > Carnivora > Canidae > Vulpes > Vulpes lagopus. Next base: position 57,568,403 of record NC_054847.1, read on the forward strand.
TTGAATAAATAAATAAAAATCTTTAAAAAAAATGTTTCTCCCATTATTCTTACGATCCTAAGATGGGAGAACCTCTGACCTAGAAGAGACAAACACGTTTGACCTATCCCCTTAGTACAAGAGCTTTCTGGAGAATGGGAGACTGGTTTTCTTTGAGGGATATCTCACACTTCCTTGGACTAGAAATTTCAAACCTAGTTTCCTCCTCCAGGAAAATAAATGATTATTGAGTAAATTTATCCCCAAAGTCTATCCTACCTCCCACATTATTGAAAACCACTGGGATGAAGCTAGGTTGCAACTTCCATTTGGAGACGTTGACTCAATTACTCTAAAAGTTGGTCAGCCCTGAGTGCCACCCCTCTGGTGGCCACATGCAGAGCTTTTTTCACTGGCAAGTGATTCCAAACCAGAACCTAAAAACGGTAATTACTAGAGCATCCTTTTAGTTAAGCACTGTTACAAATTATCTAAAATTTAACATAGCATCTTTATCCAAGTTTAGAACCTCTGTGTCCAAAATTATACACCGATGAAAAGCACACAGAATAACAGTCACCTCCCCACATTCTCGGGTATTTTCTAGTGTTCAAAGAGTTCCATGGATCGTCAGCCACTGGATACGATGAACACCGCAGCTCCGTAACAATATAAGAAAACAGGAAACCGTGCTAACTTAACCTAGCATCTGTTGACAGCAGATCCTTGGTTCCAGGATCTAGGGGCACCATGCGCACCCGTGGAGTAGCTTTCTGAGCTGCGACATGTCCTGAGTCACATTCTGCTCAAATTACACATCATGCAGACTCCCCAGAGGAATGTCAGCCCTCTGGGTTCACCCTACAAAAAGCCTAAAGCAGGGCTTTGCACACAGTGGGCATTCAGGACATGTTCCCTGAATTTAAATCACAGGATTCAGGGATGCACAGGTGGCTCAATGGTTGAGCGTCTGCCTTTGGCTCAGAGTGTGACCCCAGGGTCCTGGAATCGAGTCCCGCATCAGGCTCCCTGTAAGGAGCCTGATTCTCCCTCTACCTGTGTCTCTGCCTCTCTCCGTGTCTCTCATGAATAAATAAATAAATAATCTTTTAAAAAAATAAAAAATAAATCGCAGGATTCATATGTTAAATCATTTGATAATTACCTACTGAGGACCTACTATGCACCGGTCTGCTCATCTCTGGGGATCATTATTGAGGAACAGATTTCCTGAAGGCAAATGCAGTCATAAATATGACAAGCAACAGTGCACGAGGACAATCTGGAAGCAGGAACTGGGAAGGGCCAAGCCCAGGCCCAGGTGGGGAGAGGTGTCAGAGTCACAGTTCTCAAAAGTAAGACCTCATTAAAAATCACAACCATTGTTAACCGTTTGGATGCTGATGGTGAAAAAATTTGAGTAAGACATTTTCAAATATATCTAAATAATTTCCTTATCTCTACACTCACTGAACGATGCAGCCTCTGGATGATTTTCTTCCATGGCTTTGTTCTCATACACATCTGAACAGATTATAGGAAACAACTGAAAAAGATAACCAAAATCTTACCACATCCCATATAATAATAAAATGATGTGAGCAAAGTCAAAACATGGCCAATAAACTACATTAATAAATTATCCTGCATTTTTAGTATTCTGTTATCGTTAAAGAAAACCAGAGTTAAGCATGGGACAAGCCTACAGACTAATTATTTGGGGACTTTCTTGGAAGAACAATCCCTTTAGACACATATTGAACAACCATCGACAAATGACTTGACATAACAAAACTTCAAAATCTAGTGGTCTAAGTTTTAGCTAAATTTGATTTTTTAAAAAAATGGTTATGAGAGGATAAGAAAATGGATAATCATTTGTTTAAATTATAGAGAAAAAAATTTATAAATTAATGTCCTTAAATATCTCTCTCTGAAGAAAGCCAGTTCAAAGTACTTAATCAACTGGCAAGTGCGAGCATCATCAATTAACAAATCGGTCTAGTCACAGGTGATTTTTTATGTAAATGCCAGCATTTCGGTAGCTGTAATTCTATATTTTATTGGGACACCAAAACCTATTCTTGCAGCACCCATCTCCTGCCATCGTACAGGAAGGTGACCCGGGAGCTGGATGGCGATGGCAGTCACAGCTCTGCAGGCTGCAGCCTGGGCTCCTCTGCACGCCCCCCCGCGTCTCCTCTGTGCAAGCTCTTCGTGGCCACCTTCTCTAGCTGCCCCCCGGCTTCCACCTTGGTGAAGAGCACAGGGCTAGGGTCAGGCAAGTGGGGTGAAACCCTGCGAGCTGTGTGAATGGAAGCGAAATGTTTCGTGCCTTCAAGTTTACATTTTCTCCTCTGAAATCTATCCTAACAGCTGTCGATATCGGTTCCCAAGCGGGAAGTGGCAACTCCCGGTACAGAGCGAGCTGTCCACTAAGGATGCTCTCACTATGCCAGGTGTATGCTCCCCGCAGCGCCCCTAGAACCGGGCCACCACAGGTGAAGTCTGTCTCTCTCTCTGCTTGGATGGACCATCCCTGGGTCTGTCTCAGGTATGCCCTCTGCCTGTCCCCACGCCAGCCCACTGGGCGTTGGTCACCCCTGCTGTTGACAGTCTGATCACTTTCTCCCTCCGTTAAAACATCTGATTCCAACAAACTCAGTTAGTCCTAGATACTTGCTCCTTCAGGAAGCCCCTCCACTCTGCTCCCCAAGATCACTCGGAGCATAAACACCAGCGCAAAACTGATCATGCTCTGTTTATTCACTCCCAGTTTGCCTCACTCACTAGGGCTGTGCGCTCTGGAAGGACGATGGCTCCCGAGATGCATTTGTGAGTGACCAGCACGTCCTGCTGCATCCAGCACATCTGCATACACCACAGCAGCCATTCTCATGGCTGTAAACCTTGCCACCAGGAAATCCTTCAACATACCTCTTCTTACTGAAATCTAAGCAAAATTTCCTGTTCTAATAGAGGGAGATGGCTATAAAACTATTCTCCATAATTTTTTGAAAGATTTTATTTATTTATTCATGAGAGACACAGAAAGGGAGAGAGAGCAAGGCAGAGACACAGGCAGAGGGAGAAGCAAGAATCCAATGTGGGACTCGATCCCAGATCCCGGGATCATGCCCTGAGCCAAAGGCAGATGCTCAACCGCTGAGCCTCCCAGGCATCCCATGTTCTCCATAATTTATGAATGGTTATCACTGAATCACTATTTAGCTTCCTCTCACTCCAGGGTGAACAATCCCAATTACTTATTTCTTTTTTTTTTAAATTTTTTTTAAATTTACTTATGATAGTCACACACACACACACACACACAGAGAGAGAGAGAGGCAGGACACAGGCAAAGGGAGAAGCAGGCTCCATGCACCAGGAGCCCAACATGGGACTCGATCCCGGGTCTCCAGGATCGCGCCCTGGGCCAAAAGCAGGCGCCAAACCACTGTGCCACTCAGGGATCCCCCAATTACTTATTTCTATTGATCAGACATATGCATGGCTCAGGTCATTACCTTCTAAGTGTTGTCTTCATTCCAACTATCTGATGGGTCACAGAAATAGCCAAAAACCTGGCAACCATTGAGCAGATAAGAACTACCTCAGACTCCAATGCTAGCTGTCCTCAGCTCAGGCTACCTTGGCTTTCTTGGAGGCGTGTCAACGTGAGCTGTGCCAAAATGAGTTTCTCTGGATACTCTGTTAAACTCCGTGTGGAAAGGACCAGTCCTACCTGTACTGGGTCTCCCATGACCACTGGGTATGAGCAGGTGCCCAAGAACAAATGGTGGCACCACACAAAGTCCGCCCCAACTAACATGGCGGTGCTGGTGGGCCCTAGCCTGGAGGCACTCATTGCTCCTTCAGGCACGAAGGTGGGCATGGTCTGATTCACCATAGTCTTGCTACGTGCCCCTATTGCCCTACCAACATCAGCTACATCCATCCAGAGAATAGCAAGTAATGTTTCAGGCTCCAGGTCCCTCGGCTGACCTGCATTTCTGAGGCTCCAGCTTGTGAGGCTGTAACCATAACAGTAAGAAGTCAAAAGGTGGGCCTGAGACACTTCAGAGACATTTGCAATGGGAAGTGGACAAACATTGATCTTCACTTTAATTTGGTCCTGGAAAAAAAAAAAAACAACTGTGGCTTTAAATTCATGGAGTCTTTCCCTAAAATACTTCTCCAGATGGGTATGTGCTCAGTCACGTTTTTCTGTCTTGACTGTTCCTTGTATCAATGGGAGACCTCTTCCTCTCCTTGGCATTCCCTCCCTACATTTGCATAAAATGTTTCCTTAGTTAAATAAGGCTCTTTGAGCTCAACACCGGCTCATTCCGCCAGCTTCTAGAAGGCGTATTTACGTGCACAGTGGTAACTGGAATGCAGGGCTGGCCAACACCTCATGAGATTTTTGGTTTGACTAAAGTCACATTTTTGTGTTGTTGTTTCTTTTAATTCAGTCACCAGGATGCTGATTCTGATTAAGAAAGTTTCGTTTTCAGGAAACAAGCCTTCCCCACTCTGAGGAGACAGGGGATGGACGAAATTGAGAACTTAAGATGGATGGAAAATGTTAAGTAAGAAAGGAAAAGAAATAGATAACAATTAAAAAGGATACAGTTGTTTGTCTTGTATTTCCAGAGCCAGTGAAATGTGTGTGGAGATGGATCTGAGGAAGCAACACTGGCTACGGAGAGTATTTACTTTGTCCTTAGAACTGGAACAGGAGAATCATGCAGAAGTCACTTGCGCATCCCCAGACTTGATTGTCCATTGGGCAAATAGTGCGGACACACCCCCTGTGTTTCCATCCTCGGGCTCCACCCAAAGCCTGTTCTCGTCTCCGTATTCTGGTTTCTCCTCAGCATCCATGAAACTCCTTGAACAGGCCTGGGTGGGTCGTCCTCTTAATCAGAGGTGGGAGCTGGAGTCCCTGGTGCCATCTTGTTCCGAAGGTGCATTTACCCTGTGCACCTGCTCCTGCGCGATGATCCAGGTTGTCCAAACGTGTTGCCTCCAGCATGAACATTTCAGTTAATGACACAGAAGCAATTTGAACACAGATCGGAGTCTCTGTGGGTGACTGGTGGTGAAGTGGGGTCCCCCTACAGCCCCTCGCACCTTGCAGATCATGCTTCTCAGGTGGTAGTGCACGTGAGAACCACCCGAGCAGTGGGTGAACTCAGAGTCCTGTGCCCCACTCCAAATATCCCATTCGGTGGGGTTGGTGAAGTGCTCAAGGAACCTCGTATAAACACAAGGTGCTGGAGGCCAGAGAGCCGCCTCCACTCGGAGGAGACGGGGAAACGCTGCTGTCTGAGCACCACAATGCCGCACCCACGCGCCTCATTCTGCCCCGGATCCAGCCTGGCGCCTTTGGTGTGAGAGACCCACCAGGTGTGTTTCCAGAGACTGAATGGGGAGAGCACAAGACAGAGACGAGTGGGTAAGTGATCAGGAGGGGAGCTGGGGCTGGACTTTTCAGAAGGGCCCCCGAGGTACCAGGTTTCGAACCAGTCTTCCTCACATCACGGGGAATCAGCTGTTCAAGGGACCTCTCTTTGCGCACGAAGGGGAGAGGCCCAAGGATGTTAAAGCGTGGCCCACAAGCTGGAGCTGGAGGGAAAAGATGGGGACTTGGAGCCACGCTGCACCAGCACCAAGGTGCCCGCTCCCTGCAGACAGAAGGGCCCCAAGCATCAGCGAGCTGCAGGCCAACAGCCATTATCCTGAAGCCCAATATCTGACATATGCCCAGAGTGAGTTTACCAAGGAGCCTAGAATTGGACCATATTTGGGGGAAGGGGGACGCTCTAAGGCTTTCTTTAGATCCCTTTCTTAAGAAGACATTTGATTCGGAAGCAAAACAAGAGATAATCTGTGAATAATGCTCTTGGTGTCGTGGAGACAGAAGGAGTGGTGAAGAAACGAGATTAGGCAGGAAAGCGGCGGCACTCCGCAGCCCCCAGCGTCCGGGGCCACCTCGGCGCTGTGCACTTGAGTCTCTGCACTAAATTGCATCCACTTAGAAGAATAGTGGGAGCCGCGGTGAAGGCCCTGGATTAATGGAGCTTGAACAACTTCAAATACCACTGAACAAGTTCTGACAATATCTTGTAAAGTTTCTCTGCTCAGGCCGGGTAAACAGCACACTGTCTCTTTAACTGATTTTATTTTTTTTTCCTTTTCTTTTCTTTCTTTCTTTCTTTTTTTTTTTTTTTTTTTTAGTTTAAAGATTACATTTAATATCTATTTCCCAGCAGTGTACAAACTGACATCATCTACTCATAAAAGCGGAATGCTTTGCTTTTTTAAGCTTCAAGCTGAATAACAAATTGCCACAGATGACAGCGTAAAAGAATAACAGAATGGAATCAAAAGAAAATTCATTGTCAACAGAAACCCCCTGCTGAGGAATTTCAATTTCATATATCTAATTATCCCTGTCAGTTGGAAGAACTGACAAAAAGCATTCTTTGTTCTCTTGTTCTGCCTCCTGCATCTCACTCCCAATTAATTCCGGCATACAAATATGACTAATTGTCTTTGCAGTACTCAAGAGCTCTGTATATAAATGTTCACGAACTGAAAATGATTTGGAGGGTATTCATGCACCGATTTATGATATTCGAGCACAATAGACATGCATAATTCAGGTGACCATGTTAGCGCCCTCACACACCCGCATTACAGAGATGAGGCAAGATTCTCTTTTCACGTCCTTTTTTCATATCTGCTTGGTGACAATAACTCACTTTGCACCTATTAAAAGAGGAAGCATTATATGTCTGCTGTGGCTCATTGAAATTACCATGAACAAGATTATCAGCATTTAAATAGCATATGGGCAGTGAAGTGACTTGGGGGGAGAGGCAGAAAAATATTAGGGACTTCTTAAAAGCACTACAAGATCTTGCTGTGAAGGTTAAAGTCTGGAGTTTTGATTTCAGTTTGTTGGTGGTGCTGTTTGGGAGATTTGATTTGGTTTTTTTCCGTTTCTTTCTTTTCCCTTTTTTTTTTTTTTTTTTTTTTTTTTTTGCCCCTCGGTCTTGATCAGTGTTGTCAAAATGCTTTTCAATTAATGTAGCTAATGCTCTCATTGTCTTCTTTAGTAAATACAAGTACAGGTTTCCCCGGCTTATTTTAACTTAGCAACTTAGTTTACACTATTTGTGGCAACATCTAAACAGAACACAAATGCGATTCAACGCGTAATAAAGAGGAAATAACATTCAAGAGGAAAAATGCTTTTGTCACTACGAAATGAATGTTTCTAAAAGCTACACTTCTCGGCATTTTAGCAAAATCATTTTTGCAATTATAATTTAAAGTTAACTCTAATTCAGAAAATGAAACTTAGAGTCCCTTCCAAATTATGGCGTCTAAATAGTCTGCTAAAATAAATCCACGATTCTGCAACACTATTTAACTGTTAGCACATATGTTTCATTGAATGCCCCATCTCAACATATATTTTATTATCATCTGCGGGTTTGTTGTTTTTTTTTTTTTTGCAAAAAAATTAAAAAATGAAAGCCCGTTCTGATGATAGCCGAGCAGGCTCTTTAAAGTTCAGCGAGTGAATGCTATTCACTAACAAGTAGACATTTTTTGGAGTCTAATCATATTGTCAAGGTTACTAATAAAGGACCAATATGACATTCTAAAGGGCTTAGTATAAATTACCAAAAAAAAGTGCTTTTGAGCGGTGAAAGAGATTTTTTTTTTTTTTTTTTTTTGTAAATTGCTTCTTCTGAATTTTTTTAGTGTGGGAACTTTTAAAAGTGTGCTTCTGGGGTAATTTTTGTTGGGAAAGCAGCAATTCAAGATATATGATCTTTACAAAGACCCATACTGTCAGCCGCTGCTTACCTGGTAGAAACAGCTAAAGGGCCGCTAAGCTGACATGCCCTTCTGTTGTTCAAAAATCCGTTAACTAGAATCCTTCCAAGCTGCAGAAAAGCCCCCCTGGACTGTCCCTCCTCCACATACCCACCCTGTCCACATTCTGGCTCTTAGAGTCTTGCACACATTCTTCCATTTACGCCTATTGCATGATTCACAGAAGAAGAGCTTAGGCACTAACCTCTATATCCAGGGATTGAGGACTAACATGATTTTTCTTTTTTTTTTTTTTTCTTTTTTTTTTTTTAAGTATGGGGCATCAGATTCTCAATACAATTTGATTTAGGACATTGAAGTTGTTTGCACTGGCTCAATGCTGACACAGTAGAGGTGAGGCCGGGTCGTGCCCATTCAGAATCTCTGTCTCTACATTTCTTTATTTCCATAAGGACATAAATACGAGTCTGTGTGCACGTGTGTGTATGGCTGAGCTACAAAAGATGTTGAGATGAAATGGGCACTACATACTTTAATTCATATCTGCTTGGCTATCAGATTCGAGAAGGCAATCCCCATGAAATAGAAATGATATCATGAATCCAAGTGGATCTTAATTACAGACCAAAGTCTGGGACTCACACTCTCTACAGGTACGAGCAGAAATCCCAGCTGCCTGAAAAAGTCTTCTCAAAATGGACTTTCAGTGAAGATGGGGTGATTCTCTAACCTTCCAAAATAGCAAATACCATCACAAGTGGCTTCGTTGAGCCGTCCATCTCTTTGATACAATGACAAATATTCATGAACTTGGAGGCAACTTTCTGATACCTCAAGTTATAAATTACCAGAACAAAACATTTAAACAATACAGTAAATTAAAGCTCAATCAAGAGAAAATAGGTTTGTTTTGTTCTCAAAAGGTATTTAAAGTTACTAGACTCTGAGTGGTGAGTTTGAGAGAGAAAATAAAAGTCTAACAACAATAACAAAAGCATGAAAAGAAAAAGCACTTTGTGGAAAGAACTGAAGCTCCAAGGAAGAACTCACAGAAGCAGCTGAAGGAGCGCGGCCCTGCAACCGCAGCTCCTGACAGGGGCCCCCTCCGTGTGGCACCACATCCAGCAGCCGCTGCCTGAGCTTGGGGGCGGCACAGCCTTCGCACGTCTTGCCAACCAGCCAGCAGTATAGGCTGCAGCAGGTAGCCCTGGGGGCCACCCCGGGCCTTGGATGTACAGCGGGCCAGGAACCAAAGCTCCCGCAGAGCTAGACTGCAACAGGGGAGCAGCCGTGAGCATGGTGCCTGGTGGAGCGCGGTGGAGGCACGCGGGCAGCAACCACCACCAGGCCCAGGGTGCACAGCCAGGAAAAGGAAGACTTCATAGCCCAAAGATCAAAGGAGGCCGGAAGGGGAGGCAGGGCTGATGGTGGAGAACTTCTGTCATGCCTGCAGGACCTGGCTTGGATCCATCTAGAGCACAATGACTTCCTGGAGAGGCCATCACCAATCTGTTTTACCTGCACTCAGAAGGTGCTAGTGCTGAGATCAGATCTTGCAGCAATGACTGAACCTGTTCGAGCAATATTACCTGTGCAGAGGGAGGGGTGATTGCACATTCTGTTGTCTCCTTAGGCCAAGGCTACTGCTTTGTGAAGATGCATTCTGAGAGCCATGCTGTGCTGGGGAAACACCTCAAGGATTTGCACAACCATAGACTGTTTTGCTGGAGGGAATGAAAGAGCTAGTCTCTGTGTTATAGACGAGGAGACTAAGACCCAGAACAGTGGAGGCTTTGCCCAAGGACACCCAATAAGAGGCCAACAAAATCCAGACCCCAAGCTCTTGCTCTTCAATGCAGTGCACATCCCACCTCGTACTGAACTGATGGAGACTTCAAAGTCAAACTGTTCTCTTTGTGAGGCCAGTGGTGCTCCTCACAGGTTTTGTGTTGCAAAGCTGTTTCATCTCCTCCTCTTGCCAAGACTTTAAAAATTTAAGGTTGCAATAGAACAATTGATTGCTGGCCACTCCAGACCATATTGTATTATGGCTGTGAGCAATCTGAGAGCCGATTGTCCAGACCTCGTGGACACAGACTGAAGCTGCAGTGTTAGCTGCGGCTGGAGCTTTCAGTAAAGTGCCAACAATGTTAATGGGACTGAGGCATTTTGGGGATGCATGTAGAAACCAGATGTGGTCCTCAAACACAGGGATGGCTGAGGATCTCGTAAGTCCAGAGACAGAGAGGAGATGCCCTATGTCTATCTCTGTATGAGGTGACTTATTTAGTGACGGCACTAGCAGCACAGCTCTGGTCAGTGAGGCCGTGGCAGTAGGTGGTGTGAGAGCCCTGGGGTCCTCCTGGAGCCAGCCACCTGCCCTCCTCGGGACACCCTGTTAGGTGAAGGGAAGATAGTGATAGTGATGGGGATGGGGATGGCCAAAGCTCAGCTCATTCATTGGAACCTCCCAGATATATTTTTAAAGATTTTATTTATTTATTTTAAAGACAGAGAGCACAAGTGGGGAGGGCAAGGCAGAGGGAGAGGGAGACAGAGACTCCCCACTGAGCACAGAGCCCAGCACAGAACCCATTCCAGGGCCCCAAGATCATGACCTGAGCTGAAACCAAGAGAAACCTATTGAGCTACCCAAGTGTCCCAGAAGCTCCCAGATATTTTAACTGTAAAATTAGAAGTTTGCTTTTCTTATAATTTCTTAAGTGTTTACATGAAGATCATTGCCAGTGCCATTCATATGCCACTGTAACAAAATGATAGAGAGATTCTGAATACCCTTGACCCAAGTTTCACCCAACGATGACACTTTGCCAAGCCGTAGAACACTATTACGATGAGGAGATGGACGTTGCTATAATCCATAGATTCCTTAGATTTCACCAGTTTTACGTGACTTACGTGAGCATGCAGTTTTATCCTATGAGCACAGCCCTGCCACAACCAGCGCAGCGGGGACCCAGAACCTCTCCATTGCCAGCATCCTGGGGCTACCAGGTCATCCCACAGCCTCCTCCTTCCCCAACCCCTACCCCCGGCAACAGCAGACCTGGTCTCCATCTCAGTAGATTGGCCATTTCAAAAATGCTATAGGAATGGAATCCTAAAGTTTATAACATTTTGAGACTGACTTTTTCATTCAGGAAAATAACCTTGAGATCCATCCACCTTGTTGCATGGATACATGGGTCCCAGCCCCGTATTGCTGATGCCCATCCCACAATGTGAGCAACCAGTTATGTCCTGGAGCACACAGGGTTGTTTCTAGTCTTCACTGTTAAAGATTAGGCTGCTGTGAACACGCGTGTATGGGTTTTGAAGTGAACGTAGACTTTCTCGAGGACAGGCGCCCAAGAGTGTGACAGCTGGGACACACATAAGCACAATCCACACATTTAGTTTTGCAAGAAATCTCCATCTTTATTCCCACCAACCTACATCCTTGTGTTTGAGGTGAGTTGCTCATAGGCAGACCCTTGTTGGATCATGTTGTTTTGGTTTTTTTAAATCTTTTTTCCCAAGCTCAGACTTTAATTGTTGTATTTAGACCATTTACCCTTAAGACAATTTACCCTTATGACATATTTGGGCTTGGATCAGGTTGTGTTCTGTGTTTCTCCTACTTCTCATCCAGTCTGTCTCTTGCCCACCTCTGGGTTACTTGAGGGTGTTTTAGGAATTCATCTTGATTTATTGATAGTGTCTTTCAAATAATACTTTTTTAGTTTTTGCTTAGTATGACAGTAAATACATAATTTATCACAGTCTACTAGGGTCAACATTTTACTACTTAGAGTTAAGTATTGAAAACTTAATTCCCCTGAGGTCCCCTTGAGTGACTGTGCCATTTCCTCTGCATGCACCACTTGGTGTTACCGTTGATGCTTTCACAGTCGAGGATGACTTAGGAGACCTGTGGGGTCCTGCACCCCCATTTCTCCTCCCTCTCTGAAGCCCTGTGCCTTCCCATTCCATTTGGAGACCCTCCCTTAGCCATTCTTCCAGGGCGGGTTTCCTAGCAACAAATTCCTTTAGATTTCCTTTATGGGAAAATATCTTGATGTCCCCGTTTTTTTTATTATTATTTAAATTCAGTTAATATATAGTGTATTATTAGTTTCAGGGTTGAATTTAGTGATTCTTCAGTCTTATATCACACCTAGTGCTCATCACATCACGTTTCCTTCATGCCCATCACCCAATGACCCTGTCCCCCCATCCCCTCACCTCCAGCAACCCTCAGTTTCCTAAAGTTCAGAGTCTCTATGGTTTGTCCCTCTCTCTGATTTTGTCTTATTTTTCCTTCCCTTGTCCATGTTCATCAGTTTTGTTTCTTAAATTCCACATATGAGTAAGATCATATGATAACTGTCTTTCTCTGACTTATTTCACTCAGCATCATACCCTGTAGCTCCATTCACGTCATTGCAAATGGCAAGATATCATCCTTTTGATGCCTGAATAATATTCCATTGCCTATATAGACCACATCTCTTTTATCCACTCATCTGCTGATGAGCATCTGGGCTCTTTCCACAGTGTGGCTCTTATGGACATGGTTGCTGTAAACACTGGAACACAGGTGCCATTTCAAATCCTCTTCAGTGTTGAAGGACATTTTCATGGAACCCAGATTTCTGGGCCAACACCTGTCTTCCCTCAGCTCCTGAGAAGTGCCAAGCCCCTGGACCGGGGAAACCAGCTCCGCTCGGGCTTGTGTGCACCTCAAGAGATGTCGTTCCCCTGGCTGATTTCAACATCTTTCTTTCTCTTTAGTTTCAAGAGATTAATTAAAATGTAGGTGTAGTTTTCTTGAATTTATCTAATCTAGGATTTGTTTAGCTTCTTAGATCTGTATATTTGTCTTTTGCCCAATTTGTGAGGTTTTCAGCAATTATTTCTTCAAATACTTGGTCAGTCCTGTTCCCTCCCTTCTCTCCTTCTGGGAATCAATGGTAAGTTAGCTCTTTTGTTATCGATCCACAGGTGCTTGAAATTTTTAAGTTTTTTCAATTTGGACAAATTCTGTTGATCTATCCTCAGGTCCACTGATTCTGTCATCTCCATCTGCTGAGCCCATCCAGCGAGATTTATTATTATTATTACTATTATTATTATTATTATTATTATTATTATGTGATTGTATTTTTCAGTTCTATTTTTCCATTCAGTTCTTCTTTATAACTACTACCTCTTTGCTGAGATTTTCTACTTTTTACTTTTATCCAAAAAAATATAATTCTGCTCCCACTGGAGGGTAAGTGATTGTCAGCAAGGAGCTCAGCCCACAGACTCCACCATGCAGACTTCATGCAGAGGGTGGGGAGAGGCTTGTGTGGGGGACAAGATCCGTCCCCCATACAAGCCTGTTGAAATCCCAGGAAGGAGCAAAGCCATGCAGTTTTGTTGGTGTTCAGCTGGAGTGAGCTCTTCTGTTGGTGGAGCTTCCTTTTTCTAGTCCTTCTGGCTGAGGGAACCTGGCTTCCCTGGAGATTTATTTTCAGCGCTGTTGGCAGTTCTGGTTTGGGGGCTGCTGCTGTGCCCTCTCCATCCCTGAAGACATCGGGCAGACAATAAGGAAACCCAAGGAACTCACTGTGATGTCACTCATCAAGTGTCAAGGTCCCTGCCTGCCCGCCTTCCTCCTGCAGTCTCCTTATGAGAATGTGCTGTGTCATGGCCGAGACTTCCCACTTGGAAAAATAAGCAGTTGGCAGGGACAGAACTACTCCATCTCTGCCAAAACCAGGACACATCCTTGTAGTTTTTAATCCATTAAAATAAAACAGGAAACAGAGAGATGTTACCAATGAGGAAATTCACTAGAAAGAAGAGTTTCTGAACCTCAGAATGCTAACGTCTGAGGATAAGTTTCCTTCCATGGATGCCATCGTGCATTGCAAGCAAGAAGCAGCAGCCCTGGCCCCCACCCATCCGTTGCCAACAGCATCTCTCTCCAGTCCTGACAGCCAGCCACATCTCTAGGCATCGCCAAGTGTCACCCAGGAGCAAGATCACTTCCTGTTGAGAATCCCAGGTCTTGATCAATTGAAAATGTTTTACATACTTCCAGATTTAAATATATCCAGGACATTTTATTCTTCTGGAAAAAATAATGAATTATGGCAAATTTCTTAATGTTACCAAAAATATGGGGCTCCTCAGTCAGTGAAGCATCTGCCTTTGACTCAGGTCATGATCCCGGGGTCCTGGGATCAAATCCCACATCTGTCTCTCTGCTCAGCGGGGTGTCTGCTTCTCCCTATTCTTCTGACCCTCCCCCTGCTCGTGCCTCTCTCTCTCTCTCAAATAATAAATAAAAATTAAAAGGGATCCCTGGGTGGCGCAGCGGTTTGGCGCCTGCCTTTGGCCCAGGGCGCGATCCTGGAGACCCGGGATCGAATCCCATGTCGGGCTCCCGGTGCATGGAGCCTGCTTCTCCCTCTGCCTATGTCTCTGCCTCTCTCTCTCTCTCTCTCTCACTGTGTGCCTATCATAAATAAAGAAAAATAAAAAAAAAAAATAAAAAAAATTAAAAAAATTAAAAAAATACTACTAAAAATTTGTGATAAATAGACACCTTGCCGACACATTGCAGGTCAATATTGCATGGCACAGATGTTGTACGACTCAAGCGCTCTCCGCTGGCTGCCTCTATGGTAGTGAATGCCCATCAGGGATCTGAAAACCTATGCAACATTGGGTGATACACTCACCTGAAACGTTATAAGCTTCTTGTTTATTTAAGCAGTGAGATCAGCTCTCCCCTTGGCGTAAACAGCACCCAAAGTTAGAGCTGTCTTACCATTAGTCTCCAACCCCCTGCCCACCTTGTCCCCATCTCCAGTGTCCCCAGGCTCATCCCCACTTGCACCATCTGTGTGAATGGGACCGTCCCTACTAAACAAACGTGAGAGATGCATCTGCCCCCAACCTGCTACCACAGAAGAGATTTCTACACTGTCATTTATTTAAACTAGTGCACTTCCAGAAGACCTCTGGTCCCCATTCATGAGACGTAACATGTCACATTCATGCAGGGAAAATACACTGACACCCCCTCTCAAGTTAGCTATCAGATCCCCTTCTGTCATACTAGGAGCCAGAACCTAAGGAAATGTATCTATGGGCAAGTGGGAGCCATGTTGAGGAGGTATAGAGAGCCCTACATTTGGGATCAGAAGGCTGAAGCTCACGTCTTTACTCCTAACTCTGTGATATTTTCTTCCATGAGCCCTGTTTTCTCCAGATGCGAGTGAGTATAATAATGTTACTTCCAGGGCTACAGCTATGTTTAAATTAAATAGCATAGGAAAAAACATGTTCTAAACCACACAGAATCATTCAAAGTACATTATCCCTTACCCATCTCAAAATTCCTATACATTTATAGTGGCAGCATATTGAATTATTAAGATGCATTATTATATGTTATTAATCGATGCATACATTAATAAATGAGTTAATAATGTCACCAAAACTACATTTTTTTCACTTTTTTCAAATGAAAGACTTTGTGTCAAGATAAATGCTACGTTTGGCAATAGAAAGTTAAATAAGTCAGGGTCACTGGTCTCAAAAGCTCATGATCGTTCACTCATTTATTCAAACCGATATTCATTGAGCATTATTGTTGACACCTATTAAGCCATGTCAGGTGCTGGCAAGAGATGTAACAGTGATCAAGACAGCCCTCCCCTCAAAGAGCTTACAGCGGTGCTGCTGAGAAATGCAGCCTGTGAGCATCATGGCACAGGACGGGATGCATGGTAAGAACCGTAGGAGCACCAGGCACAGGGACATACCCCAACCCTGGGGAATTAGGGAGGGCTTCCTGTAAGAAGCAAGACTCCAAATACAAATAGGACCTAAACAGGTGAGTATAGAGGGAAAGGTCATGTGGGTAGATGAGAACCAAATAAAATAAGTAAGCATAGAAGGCACTCAATAAACATGTAAGTCTTGGCTAATTTGACTCTGTTGATTGATTGGCTGACTGATAAACAGATAGCCTTTCTTTGCAGGAACCAGAGAAGAGAAGGGAGAAGAGGGGATGAGAATGGGCTGGGATCTCGGCAGCTACAGAAAACAGAAAAGCCCGGATTAAAAACCAGCAGGTATCATGAAGGATCACAGGAAATGAGTACCCAAAAAGAAAAAACAGGACAAACTAGAGTCCTAGCCTCCCCCACCCTCTCTGTCCTAAAAGTACGGGACCAGAACTAGTCTGGAAACTATGCTGTCCAAGTTGTTGGGTGTGAGAGATTCTCACCAGGGAAACACATGGTGGCAAAACTGGAGGCAACAAAGTCAGCACTCACAGAAGCCTGAAACCAAGGTCCTGGGGAGATCAGATCCAGGGTAAATGCAGGAGTCAGGGCAGGAGACCATGTACAAGAGGCAGGCCTAGGAGTTTGGCACCAGAATCTGAGCAGGTGCAGAATCATCCAGAGGGAGAAAGGGTCAAAGCAATTGCCTGAAACACTATGAAGGGGGCCAGCTGCTTCGATGGGTGGGCAAGCGCATCCCGCTCATGCTGGCGAATCAAGAGCATTACAACACTGTGCAGGTGACAGGGAGCTGGGGTGATGGGGAGCTACTCAACCCAGAACCCCAAACACTTGAGAGAAGTGTCCACAGCAGCTTACCTTAGTGAGCACTTCCTGTATATCAGGTACATGTCAAGGTGCCTTCGTGAATGACGTCATCAAATGCTCACGACACACCCACAGGATTCTATTATTCTCATTTTACAAACAAGGAAACTAAGAGAATTGCTAAGTAATTTGTCCAAGGTCACACCAAGTCAGTTAGTTGGCACGGCAGGGACTTTTGTCAAAGAGATGGACAGTTCCACCCATATTTGGACACACAGCAATACACGCAAACTAGGCAAATTTTAAAGAAGAGAAAATCAGAAAATCGCAGCCACAGCATCAAGGGTGTGTAGAATTAAAAACAGATACCGTGCTGTTGGTGGAGATGGAACTTGAGGACTGAGCCCCCCAGCCCCTGTTGCTTTGCTGTCCATGGTCCTGGAGAATTATTGTCCAACAGGCAACTCTGTGCCTCATGGTCCAGGATGACTGGGGTCCTGCCCATCTCCCCCACAGGAATGCAGACCCAGATGGGGAAGAGGAGGAGCCACTGGTGAGGGAAGAGTGGGAGCAGAGGGAACATTCTGGAGTATCATGGCCACTGGCACATAACAAAAGGGAAGGAGAGAGCTTGCTTTCAAATAACCACACACACTATTTGTTTCTGAAAAAAAATGGAAAGAGTGCATCTTTTTCAATTTTACTCTCAAAAAAAGTAATTCACATAGTACTTTGGGAGCTGTATTTGTGCAAGTTTCCTAGGCTTTCACGCAGGGTCAAATATTCTGAGCGCTGTGGTCTCTCGAGCTCACATTGCCTTTGACATGGATTGTCCTAGTAAATAAAAAGCCATAATAACACCGCATCAGATTCATTTAAATGGCTGATTGCAGCTACTTTGCCTGCATTACTGCTTTTCACTCCATCTTCAGTTACTCAAAAGGTAAACTTTCCTTGTCTGTGTCCTTGAAACTTCAGTGCACAGTGTTACCTTCCAGACAGCTCACTGAGCAAACGAGGGAGGTGAGGAAGGCAGAAAAGACAGCAAGAGCCCCCCCAGACGCCCGCTGCTGTGCACTGGACATTGGGCAGATGTACGGATAAAACTGTCAGCAGTGAAAACACAAAGAGAAATATTGCTATTTCCTATTATCCACATTCTTCCCATGAGCTGTTTGCCCAGTTGCCATGGCACAGGCAGTGAGATTTCATAACTTTGCTCCTGCCTGCCATGTGCTCATGCAACAATGTGAATTTAATCAGCCCAGACAGTTGGTTGGGTTTTGTCCATGTGAGTGGAATAAAACTTTTCTCACCAGCTAAACCCACAAAGTATCTAAAAGCCATAAATAATCGGGTACTCCTTTAACATGCACCTGCCTGTTTTATTTGATCAGGGCTGTGAGCACCCAGGGAAACTCCACAGTTCCCAAGGGCTAGCTGCTGCTTGTGGTCAGTGATACCCGAATGTATTTTCAGTGGAAAACATACATTTTGGGTAGAGAGGTATTATTTCGGAGAGGAAGAAATAATTCTACTCCAAGCAATCGTTTTAAATGGAAAAGTCCTAAAAATATCACTTCCACAGAGAGCAATCAAAGAACAGGGAAAGGAGGGAAATTCATTGGAAAGATTATCTGCAAAGTTTGAGAAAAGAATGAAGAGTTGCAGGTCATCAGACCCAGACAGAGAAGGCTGCAGCCCACACCTTCCCCTGGGGGTGATGGAGCAAATGCACGCTAGTCGGGGCTGCTCACCGAAGAGCACTCAGGCTGATTCTAGCTGTCACACTTTGAGAGTTCATTTGAGCTATCTGAAATTATTTGGATCTTTTCAGAAAATAACCTGCTGTATTTAGAAATGTTGTCATCAACGTGATCAAGAGGAACTTGAAACCTGGTGATCTGGTACTTTTACATTTTAAAAGTATGGTATTAGATATAAAGTTACAGTAGTGAATATTTACAATGTGGGGTTGGTTTTTTTGTTGTTTTTTGTTTTTTGTATCTCTATGTTCTGCTGCAAGATTATTAGACTTAAAATACCAGAAAATTTTTCACCGTGATTTTAGAGTATTAAAGAGCATAGGACAATAATAATAACATGCAAAACACTTCCTAGCAGTAGGAGACAGGCTATAATAAATGTATTTGCCGATCCATTTTTCAGATTAATAAATATATTTGCTATTAAGAATTGCCAAAAACTGTATTACTTTTCAGTGAAAGCACAGAAGTTCAGACAATGATTTAAGCCATGTTTCAGTCCAGCTAAAATTAAAGAATAAGAGTGGGCTCCAGAACAAACTGCAGGCCCTCCTGGAACTGACATGACATCATGTGTCAGCTGTACTTCAATTAGAAAAATCATGAAGAAACAAAGATTAAACTATGGGAAATCTGCAAATCTGTCCTATGTTGACGAGAGGGGCGAGCAGAAAATGGGCCCAAACAAGTTCAGATGCCTGAAGGAGGGAGAGAGGGCAGGTGGACACGGGACAAGCCAGCCCTTCCCACTGCCTTGTGTTTAGTGCTCCCCTCCTCCTCCGCGCCAGCTTCTCCTGGCTCTTCCATCACTGCAGGGGACACTAATAAAAAAAAAAAATTCTGGTTTTGAGTTGAGATCCTGCCCCTTGAATGTTGCCTCTCACTTTGAACGGGAGGCAGCCAGGGGCAGCAGGAATGCCTCCTGCCAACCCCCAGGGCTGGGTCTTCAGCATGCACCAATGGGGGCGAGCTTCCTCCCAGATAAAATCAGGCAAGGATAGCCTTCCCATAATGCTGCAGGCATTCAATAAAATTGATCCACTCATTAAAGCAAAGTAAAATCAGAGAAGATATCTTGAGTGCTCCCTTTCTAAAGACCGCCAAAAAATGAGTTACTTTGAATGAACAATGGTCTAAGAGAAAAGAAAATCGAGATTAAATATGTAATATCTGGCACATAGTAGGTGCTATTATTGATTCTGCATTCTTCAGAGTTTACACGGATGGAAAGAAATAGTTTGCCAGTAAACTAGCACTGTTCTTTCATTTTGGTTGTATTTAATAAGAGAGGAGGCTGAGGAATTGCATTGCTGTGCTGTGCTGTGTTGTCATGTGTGGGAGCGACAAATGCATGTGACATTATTTCCATTGAAATGTACTCACTTTAACTTGTGGAATTTTGAGCAGCAAGAATAAAAGAAAAATTGATCTTTTATCTTTTCATTGTCACCTTAGCCAATTTCTCCATTGAGCAAGAAGAAGGGAGGGGCAAGAAAAAATGAGAAGAGAGGCAGACATTCGTGAGGACACGCCTGAGAGCTGGGCCACGCTTCTTGTTAGGTATTTTCATCACTTTTGAGATGTGTTATTATTCCCATCTGCAAATGAAGGAACTGAGTCTCCAAATGGCTAAATGATGCTCTGGGCAACAAGTCAAAATGAAAATGGCTTCAATTCGAATGTGTAAGACCATCTAGCCCTAGTTCTGGCTTGCTCCATCCCCACTCCGCCAGCCTCCCTGCTCACACCCCTCAGCTTCTGTCCCCTGTGGGAGACTCTGCCCTTAGAGTCTGCCCAGATGTGCTTGCTCACAGTTCTTTTATCAGCCTCTTGGAGGTTCACGAAACACTGACACAATCAGGAGTGAAAAGGAGAATCAGCTGCTGCCCAGATTCAGGTGAAAATGTAACCACAGCTTTCCAAAAGCAGCTTCTGTGTCCTCTGCTCTCATCTACTGTGGTGCAGAGTGAAGCTCTGCTAACAAAGCTGTCCAAGGCAAGAACAGCAGGGACCTGGCCAGGGACCTCATGTGGCACTTGTAAATTTGCAGGTCCAGGTGGAAAGTACCCAACAGTGAGCCCTCCAGGCCCACCAGCCAGCCAGCCTTCCCTGTTCATTGTCATGAAGGCCAAGAAAGTGTCACAACACAGCTGTGGTGCTAAGGTTGCTTGTTTCTGGGGAACATGTAAGAGGGAGAAGAGATACGTTATAGATGGGGCTAGTGAATACCAAAGAGAATGCCAGTGAGAGCAAAGGGACCCCTCCAGGCTCCCCTACACTGCATGCCCCTCTGAAATTACTAACAGAGAGACAGACTGAACAGGGGAAGAGGTGGGAAGACAGTGTCAGCTCCCTGAAGGGGCACAGAGTTCTCACGCAGGCACTGCTCCCACAGCCAGCTCGGGCAGGTGAACACTTAGGTGGATCCTATCTCCTGAAGCTCAGTAGGGCAGCCACACTGCACACTATTTGAGCACCAGTTCCCACCAGGAACACCTGGGTGGCTTTGTCCCTCCTTTGTGAGGCCCTCTAGTGCCTGGCTTCAGCCCTGCTAGACAACATTCCTCACATGCATCATGCACTGGCCAAGCTAAGTAGCAGGGGCTCTAACTCAAGAGCATTGCTTCTCTTACACACAGCCAGTAACTACACATAAGTGAGAATCCCGGGAGACCACAGGCCCACTGCTCCGGTCTCATCCCATCATGTTCTCGGGCCTGACCATCTCCAGTACTCTCAGTGGTTCTGACGTCAGGCCCTGCATGGTTGTGGTCTCCCTGAAATTTAAATGGTCAAAATAAGAATTTTGGCTAAGCACTGATGGGATCATGATCGGCCTCCATGGGATACTTCCCTGTAATGTAAGGATGCTCCATGTAGAGCAAGAATGTTCCATGTAGAACAAGCATGTTTCATGTAGAACAAGGATGCTTCATGTAGAGCAAGGATTTTCCACAGAGGACAAGGATGCTCCGTGTAGAGCAAGGTTGGTCCATGTAGAACAAGCTTCATATAGTGCAAGGATGTTGTGTGTAGAGCAAGGATGGTCCGTGTAGAGCCAGGATGGTCCATGTAGAGCAAGGATGCTTCATGTAGCTCAAGGATGGTCCATATAGAAACCAGCTTCATGTAGAGCAAGGATGCTTCATGTAGCTCAAGGATGGTCCATATAGAAACCAGCTTCATGTAGAGCAAGGATGCTCCGTGTAGAGCAAGGATGTTCCCTGTAGAACAAGCAGGCTCCATGTACAGCAAGGACCTTCTGACTGAAATGAGGATGCTCTGTGTAGGGCAAAGATGCTCCCAAGAGGAGAGCTGTTTTGCCAATGCCTGGATATGAGCTGCCATGGAGTCTTCTGCATAAATTCCTTGGCTGGGACTTCTGACAGTGCATGTCTATGCTGCATTGCTACGGCCACCGGAACAACCACAGGCTGGGGGTTAAGCAAGTGAAGTCTACTTCCCTGTAGCTCCAGAGGCCAGAAGTCTGAGACCAAGGTATCGGCAGTGCTGGCCCTTCTGGGGGCTGAGACTGTGTTCCAGCTCCCTCTTCCCTGGGGGTCCTGCCAATCTTCAACATCACCTGGCAGGTAGATGCACCATCGCCGTCTCTGCCTTCATGGCCACACGGTTTTGCCCCTGTGTGGGTGTCTAACTCTATGTCCAAACTTCTTTGATTTGTAAGGACATAGTCCTGTGGGGTTAGGGCCCACTCTGATAACCTCACCTTAACTTCATCATCTAAATAAGGTCACACTCACAGAGACCGTGAAGCTGGGACTTCCAAAATATGCATTTGAGGGCACTCAATGAAACCGGTAGGGGAGAGAAGGCCAACACACTAGAAGTAAGGGAAGAGCAGAGACGGGGGCAAGGGAATCCCCTTCACAGGTCCCTGGAAGGGTCTGCGCCAAAAGGGTCCTGCAGGATGCTGTGCACCAGCTCATCCCAGCACGGCCAAGTGGCTGGAGCACCTGGCTGGGGCAGGAAACCCACGACAGGCACAGCAAAGCCTAAACCTAGCATCAGATGCTGGCAGCAGGACGGCCACGTGGTCCTAGACGCGACACTGCTCGCTATTTATTATATTCGGGCATGAAAGTGGAAAGAGCCTGCGGGGAGGGAGGGAACCCCTCCTTGCAAGGCCACACCCTGCTCACTGTGTTTACCCCACCTGCCCCTCTGGCTCTCATGCAGCTCTGTGGGCACTCAGCGGCAACTGGCCAGGCTGGGCCACGACTTGGCCGGGAGCTGGCTCACTGCAGGTGGCACACTGGGGGGGGGGGGGCAGGTGCTCCCCAACAATGGCAAAAGCAAACACGAGGGGCAGAGACACACCACTGTCCATACTCGGGAAGTGCCATCACCTGGGAAGCGCTGATGATGTTCAGAAATGTCCAGGCAGGACCCCACGCGCCAACGTGGGAGCTCGGTCCAGCCCATGCACACAGCCTCTGGCCCAGCCAGGGGGACTCACCCATCCACAGCCAGGAGACGATTCACGTATTAGCAATTCACTGTCAAACGGTAAAGAGTTTGCCAAAGAATAATAGATGCTTTACATTTTATGCATAACTAGTTCTGAGACCAGGGCTATAAAAGTTTCCTATTAACATGTAAGCACCAAGACAAGTTTTTTTTTCTAAACTTGATAAATATACATAACTCCTTCACAATGGGGCTCTTGTGTTGCTAATGGGGACCCTTAATGGAGAGTTATATTTCCAGGATTATATCTTTATTCAGTTGCAAATGATTTTTGGGGGGAGTTTTAATACTCTGTTCCCGTCTATGAATAATAGTATCATTTGAATGCGGCGGACACCTGGCGCAGCGAGGGACAGTGGGGGCTCTGCGCTGACCTGGCAGCGCTCACTGCCAACTTTGCATTTTCCCAGCGTTTCCTATCCGCCCCATTCAGCATCTAATTTCATTCTCCCTCAGCAAAATGCTAGACACTTGTAACTTTATTCTCCCTCTGCAAAAACTTGCTCTCTTGTAAGGGAAAAATCCTGGAAAAAAAAAATTCTCTTATCAATCTCTTCTTATATGGAGTCCAGTAATTTGAAGGCTGGCTAAAGTTTCAGGAAAAACCTTCCAATTAAATACTGTAAAAAGATAAAATAACAGTGGTCTTGCCGCCGCCCACCAGCTTTATTGAAACCCTCTTTTGTTGATTTATTGTACATTAGCCACTGAGCCGTGCAAAGAACATTACGTTTCAGAAAGAGCTATTCGTATGCGGCCTGCATCCACTCCAAAAACAATCAGGCCTGTATTGCGTTTTGCAAATTTATACCAGGATGTTGGTTTAGAGTGTTTCCCTGAAAAGTTTTTCAAGTAAGTGTCTGCTTTCATGGGTAGGAGTGAGGGAAGCACACAAACAAGCCTTTGTTTCAAAACTCACAGATGTGTGGCCGGGGCCGGGCTTTGTTTTCTCTTTAAGAAGTATGCTCAGATTTTTGTTTTGAGCACAACACAGGATTGTACCAAAAAAAAAAAAAAAAAAAAAGAAAGAAAGAAAGAAAGAAAAAAAGAAAAAAATCAGCTTGAGGATGAATGTCTTGTATAATCTTGGGCTTTTCCAGAGTTTCCCAGGGCTAATTTTTCTACTCCAAACTTTGCATGTTGTGTAGATTTTGGGGGTTCTGTTTGTTTGTTTGTTTGTTTGTTTGTTTGTTTTGTCTCGTGTTTTAAGCAGGCACACAACGAAAAGGAGTTGTGGCTACTTCAGCCTCTAATGGCTTCATGGAACTTCATTTCAAAGCTATTTGGGGGATTGCAAGCCCAGTACATGTGCCCCTGTCTGCCTCGTGCTCTGCCTCTCACGTCCCTGCGCATCCGTGCTGGGCTACAACATCCTCGAGCGCCAGGCGTGGTGTCATGAAGCTGAGGGCACAGCCCCGGATGGGACAGGAAGCAAGCTGAGTGACAAAATATTTATACTCAAGCCAAGAAAAACAATTCTTCCTCCCAAAGAGCAGATGAGATGTTTGCACCTTCCACACGGTCCCATGTTCAAATAAAACACACTTGAGTGTGAGTGAGGTCAGGACGGCAATTGAACAAGACTCATGTGGAAGTAAAGCGGTGAGGTCACACAGGCTGCCTGGCATCCCGGGTTCTCCAAAGACCCCCAAGGTTCCTGCTGCTGGGCTTTCACTGCCCATAGGGCCGGGAGTTAGCGCCAAGGATGGCCACACCAGACATGCAAGTCTCGGGCCCTGAGCCCCGTGCACACCCTGGATGCCCCACGAACCAGGTCAGAGCCGCAGCACACCATGCAAGTAGGCATGTATTTGCCGTCAGGTGCACAGGCCCTGAGAGCCAAGACCGGCCTCTTGGCTCCACTTATGGTTGTTTCTTACTTCGAAAATAGTGGCATCCCACAAAACTTGGGCATGACGTCATGTGTCGGCATGTGGTGTCGATGAAGATGAGGGAGTGGTGAGGAAGTGCAAGGCGGGAATGGGCAGGGTGGTGAGCGGTTCACTTTAGGTATGATTTACAGGGCACCTAGCATGTCGTCCACATGCTGTTTTACTTAATTTCCTGTTTTATTTAGGGTGATGTATACCTCTCACACCAGCCCTGCCAGGCTAACAGGAATCCTGGACACAAATCCCGGGGTCACCAGCTGCACACAGCAGAGCTAAAGTGAGTTCAAACTCAGACCCATCTGAGAGCAAACCCAGTCCACCCACAACCAGGGTCCCCCCGGTCCCCAGAGCCCGAGGTCACTAGGTGCGTTCATCCTCCGGACTAAGTATGTGACAGAGGTAACTGTCACTAATGGATTCTCTTCCTTTTCTCTTTTTATCTGCCAGAAAATGATTGAATCAGCTTCTAGCTCTCACTGGGACTGGCTAATTTTGGCATCCAGTCAATCTGTGCCTCTGATTTCTTTGTTTAAAGACCATGACTAAGTCGGGCTGTACCAAATTGTACTATAGTGTGAAAATTTACTGCTGCTTTGTTATTCCAAAACTTCATCTTCATCAACTAACATAAATGTTCCGTTCACTTGGGATGTTCAAAGACATTATTAATCGTCTTTGAGATGCTAAGTGGGACATAACTTTAAATCTAGAAAGCGGGATATGGGGTTAGTCTCTTGGGAGCAGACGCAGAGGCAGGGCAGGACAAGGCAGCCATGGCCCGGCAGGTGGCAGGTGGTGCAGGTAAGTGTATGACACCTCGCGAATGCACGCTGTGCACCTTCCCAGCCCAATGCAGCACGAAGCTCTGGGGTTGATGGAGCCGTCAAACATAGATTATCTCAGAGGAACGTATTTCTGAGTGTCTGAGATGTGGTCCTATTAAGCTTCCACCGGAAACAGTATAGTGGCATCACAACAAAATCCACGAGTCTGGGGAAAATATCTGAAATTATTAACAGAATTTCGGAAGAGTCAGGGGCCTCTCAGAGAGCATTTGCAGAGTTACAGGAAATCCCCCAAAATACAGAGCTTGTTCAGGATCTCTTCTTCTCAAATAC
Source organism: Vulpes lagopus (assembly GCF_018345385.1). NCBI lineage: Eukaryota > Metazoa > Chordata > Mammalia > Carnivora > Canidae > Vulpes > Vulpes lagopus. Next base: position 57,594,118 of record NC_054847.1, read on the forward strand.
CCTAAGTGGGGTTATATCCTGTGCATCACTACCACTGGGACCTGCATGCCGGTGGGGCAGGCTCTCTCCAGAGGGGACCGGCCCCCCACCAGGGGTCGCCAACCCTTCAAATCCTATTACTTATGTTGGCAACATCTGCCCTCTTCATCTTTAACTTCTGACCATTTGGGACCTGACACACAAAGGACTCATAATCGTCCACAGGACTCAACGCCTCAAATCTGAGACTCCTGACTCACTGTCTCTTAAAACCCTTTGTGTGAGAGGTTTTAAAAAAATAGTTATTTTTGATTCTACTTTCTGTGATACACTACTTACTAAACCCAAAATCTCACATCTCAAAACCCTGACCACATGTCTAACATCCTCTAAGGATCAAAAGAACACAAGTCAACCCAAGATGATGGAAATTTTACAGAACGCAAATCTCGCCCTGCCATCCAGTTCATTCACGGAATTCTAGGATTGTACTTGAGAAATGTATATAAGACATCATTTCTGAGTTAATTTATACGATTTCTGACACAAAAGCAAGGGTTTCTTATCACTGAAAGTCAATTTTCCAACCATGAGCCATGTAATGAAAACTTTTTCTGAGTGCGGGGCCAGAATAGGGACCTAAACCTGAACGTGCAGAGATCCATAATTACTTTTTTATTTGTCCTTTTCAAGGAAGAAACCAGGGTCTGCTCTGAAAATCATCACTCATCATCTTCAAGGACAGACTCACTCAAAGTCAAGTGATCACACAGAGCACACTCTGGCCTGAAGGCCCCAGTCGTACTTAGCCCACCGACTGCGCCAGGGCTGAGTGGACAGGACAGTCAGGCTCTTGGCGTTCCTGCATCCACGCCCTGGCCCTTGGCTCTCAGCCTGCAGGGGTCAGACCGGGACTGAGGCCACCGCCAGGCCAGGGACCCCCAGGCGCTCCAGCCTGCTCACCCAGCCACCCCGTGTTTGCTGGACACTCTCAGACCCACCCCCATGGGGCCAGTTCAGTCCCACGTCACATCCCACCACACTGGTCCCAGGTGACAATGAGCCAACCCAGCAAATGCACCCATGAGACGGAAGAGGCAGAGGAAAGCCACACCGAGCCCCTGGTGCCAGGTGTCAGGCAACACTGTCCCGCAGGCTTGGGTTTTGGCCTCAGGCCATGTAACTGCGTCCCCCATCACTGCTGGCTCATCACCCTCGTCTTGTGCTCCTCCGACCTGTCACCACATCAGCGAGCAGGTGGAGTGTCAAGCAGGCCCTATCCCCACAGGGCAGCCTGAGAAAGCCTGGGGATGAGGACCAGTCCAGGGGAGACACAGGCCATGTGGCACCAGGACCTCTGGTGTCCAGTCTGATGGTCCTACCATGAGTCAGAGGCCTGAGGTGACAGGCAGGCAGGAGCCTGTGGGAAGCTGGTCACTTGTCTGGGTCAGAGGGCAACACTGGCATCAAGGGCCAGGCCGGGAGCACATATTTACCTGCATTATCCTTACAAAGAAGATCAAAGTGGGTTTCTTGGTGTAGGACTGGACAAACGCCTGTCCCTCACCAGGTTCCAGCACACACTGACGACAGGGAAATGCAAACACGCAAGCTCACACGCAGCAAGAACATCGATGGACCTTACCTAAGCTAATGGGCGGCCTCGCTGCCAAGGGGGCCCCAGGTACGCGCACCAGGGTCTCGTCCATGGCACTGACGCCAACTTCTGGCCTGGTTCAGTGGGGGTTCCTGTGCAGCCAAGGGCAGCCCCTCCGGGAGGCAGCAAGGGGCACGCAGCCATGCAGCCGGGTGCAGAGGCAGCACATCGCAGAATCTGTGGCATTGCAGGGTCCCCTAATGTGCTGGGGTGATAGATGGCCGTCAGGAGACTCACGCAACGATACCACTTCTCAAACGGAAAGCCTCATGTGTGGCTATCAATATCTTACATTGAATGATTGTCCTATGCCCTGACGCCTGTATTTTAGCCAACTGGAGTCCTAGAAAATTATTTTTATTCAGGTGACATCTATGATAAAGAGCCCATCAATAAATATTTTCTGCCTGAGAAATGTGCTCAATCCACTCGATGGAACAAGAAAATCATGCTTTGTGCAGCCTGCCTGGGAGTTTCACCAGAGAGAGAGCAAATCCATCAGTGAGGCTGCCCAGGCCCACGGCCACCAGTGGCACCTCCTCTAGCCTGGCCTCCAGATCCCCACCAAGCTCAGAGATTCAGGTTCAGGAGGGAGATGGGCCATTCTGGTCCACTGTCAGGGAGACCACAGAAAGACCAGTCCACATCCTCAGAGGTGTTAGCCACTGATGCCCATGGAGGGTAACCAAATGGCACAGTCCCAGCACCCATCTCACCAAAATCAAAATAAAATAGAACAGAAGCCCCCTAGGGCTTTGTCAGAGGCCTGGAGCTTCAGGTGGGGTAGTGGCCTCCCTGGGCTCATACTTTATAAATCTGTCTATAAGCCCAGTGGCCCTATCTCACCATCCTCCTGTAGTTTCCTGGGTGGGTCTCCCCAACCTCTCTGCAATCTTCACAACACAGGCTTCCCACATGGCCCCTGGAGGGCTGCAGCTTGACCAGTCAGAACCTACACGGGGATGCCTGGTGGGCACTGGGTCCCCCAACCAAGTCTCATTGCTCCTATCTCAGAGACACCATCTCTATAAACAGCAACTCTAACCTCTGGGTTGTTCAGACCCAAATCTCAACCAACCTCTTTCTCTCCCCTGCATATCCCACCCGGCGGCATCTTCTTCAAATGTTTCTGTTCGATGACCACCCCTCACCAACCCCTCCAGGACCACCTCGTCGTCACCAACATCCTCTCCCCTGATGCCAACACTGATGAACCTTGCCCCACAGGATGGATGGATGGATGGATGGATGGATGACAAGAAGGGAGGAAGGGAAAGAAGATGAGGGAGGGAGGGAGGAAAGAAGGAGGAAGGAGGGAGAGGAAGAGGAGGGAGGGGAAGATAGTGAATGTTTCCACACTGTCATCTCAGAGCTGACAAGTAGGTGGCACCAGGACAGTGAGCCCACAGAAAGTTCCAGAAGCCTTGTGGCAGATCATCCTGGTAACACCCGATGTGAGGCAAAGTGGAAGCACACACAGAGGTGGAGGTGGGGTGGGCATTGGCACGGTTGGCCACTGGGGAAGAAGTCCAGGGTGGGGCCCCAGTCAGACTCAGAACCCAGGTGACCTCCCTCTCCTCGCTGACCTGTGTGTACCCTGGCTTCGGTGGGATAGCTCAAAGGCTGAGCTTGGGGCACCAGTATCAGGACTCCAGGCCAGAGAAGGTGAGAGAAAGAAGAGCCATGCACCTCCAGCCGCCAGGTTAAAGGTGCCCTCACTGCTGGCTCTGCCCACCTATACACATACCCTGGTACTTGGGGCAAAGGCTTGCACCCATGTCATATTCATGCTTGGAAAGACGGGAACTGCAGGGCAGCCTTACTGTTCACCTCGGAGCTTCAGTGAGCGATCCAGACCTCTTCCTGATGAGCTCACCATCCAGAAAATCCCACATTAACCAGGGAGCTGGGCAAACCAGAGTCAGCCCAGCTTTGGCTCCAGTAACCTCTCTGGCCCCCAGGGCCCCACAGGCAGATCTGAACAGGAAACAGTACAACCATTTCCGAAACTGTGTTGGTCTTCTGAACACATATCTTTGTTCCGACAGCCCAACAAATGTCCCGGAGAATGGTTTGGTTTATTTCCTAGGATGATTTCCAGGAAATGCCCGCTCCTGCAGTGCCTATTTTGTTGTTGATTATTTCATAGTGGAGCAGCTGTAGATTTATAGGAATGGACACTATGATTTGCTTATAATTCTTTGGGGTCTGCTTTGGAATACAAAAAGAAGAGGATCCTCACAAGAGGGAGAAAGTTCAGACACCGCCCTGGCACCCCAACCTGTTCTGGGAATGAAGAACCTGCTCACAGACGTTCTCCAAGACACAGTGTTTCCATATTTCTCAAGCCATTTTATGGGAGAAACAGCTAGTTAGGTTAAAGTTGAGTATACATGCTGACCCTGTAGCTCTACTTTCATCACTGACTGTAGAGAAAGCCTTGCATGTGTGTGAGGGAGCCGCGTAAAGGGCGCAGAACCGTCACAGAGAAAGAAAAATCAAGAATGACCCAAGTGTCCATTGGTAGAGGAATGGGTCAATGACATGGCTATTTGAAGATGGAATACCTCGCAACCATGAAAATGCATGAAGTGGGGGGAGGGTGGGGTGAGTGTGGGAAGGGCAGCAGAGGGAGTGATGTCCTGGCAGCAACAGCTCCTCTGATCGAGTGCATGAATGAAGCACCCCGCCTCCCGCAGGGCCAGCGCCAGTAGGTGCACTGAGCTCCTAGAGCCGCCATAGCCTGGGGGGCAGTGTGTGGGGCGCTCTCTTCTCAGCCATTTCTCAGGCGTTCCCATCTCTACACTCCCTGTAGTTGTTCACTCAAAGCAACAGGATATGTTGATCTATTTTTAAATGTATCAGAAGTGATTTTTACCATTTTTGACAACCATGGGCTATCTGGCTTGTGCGATTCATGCTGCTAATACGTGGGGTTTGCTCAAGTTTTCCAACAAATGCTACTCTTGTGCTTACCTGGACACCTGAGATGCTGCAGATGACCAACAGGGAAGCATCTCCACCTTCCATGGCTCTACTGGTGATTTTTAATCAGTTTTGCACAACAATAATGCCCCCAAATACCCTGTAAAATGATCCCAACTCTTGAGTATTATTGCATGCCAGTGCAGTCAGGGTGACAGAAAGTCAAGTGCCTTCACTTGCAGGTGAGGCGGTCACTTGGCCAGGAGAGAGGGCGTGCCAGGCCGCGGTCCCACACTGAGACCAGCCGGAGTCTTCCTGGTCCCCATACTTTGAGCTACACTGGCCAACAGAATTCTAGTTTTAACCCAAGGCCAAATTTTCTATGACTCCCAGCCACTTGGTGGGGACAGCTCCCAGGAATCAGGCGCTTTGGGGCGGGGCGAGCTAAGCTCCCTACAGCTTCTCCAGCTGCATCAGCGTGCTTGACCTGTCGTCATCGAGGTTATCAAACCACAGCACAATAAGTCCGCCATGGGAAATGCATCTGCTTTTCATTGATGAGACCTCTGCAAGGGAAGATGGCTACATTAGCATAATGTAACGCAACCCCACAGTCACCCTAAGAATCACCAGAAAAACAAGTTTGTTTGTTTTTGTTTTTACTTAAAATCCCTAAGGTTCCCTAAGGAAAAACACAAAGTACCCACAAGACTCCAGCGGCCACAGGGGCTGGTGTGGCCCGTGTCTGGCCCACTGGCTCCATTATGCAGCCCCGGGGCTGGAGGGCTGCAGTGGGCACAGCAGATGTGGGCATCGAGGTCCCTCTCCATTGGGCGCTGAAATAGGCCCCATGCGAGGACAAGGTAAACCGTTCACTGACTCCGCTGTCTCCACCAACACCTTCCCCGGTCCCACAAGTCAGGTGGAATACTTGGGCCTCTTTATACATTGTCACCCTGGAGCCTCTTGCCCTTGTGCACCTTTGGCAGACGGACAGAGGTATGAGGCCCAGTGAGTGCCGGGCCTGGAGGCTCTGGTCCCATCAGCTGGCACGTCCCAGCCCCAAACCACAGAAGGTGGTGTGTGCATAGCCGTGTGGACCCTGCCAAGGCACTTCCTCCCACAAGGCCATTAAGTGCTATTTAGGCTCCCACAGCCCCCAGAATGGTAGCCCAGAGCACAGTTTCTGTTTCCTTTTTATAAACCATGGTGAACGTTACACAAGTGGAAGTTCAGTCTTCCCCGGGAGCGTGCAGTTCCGTGGCCACCGTGCACAGTCGCACCGTTGCCTGTTGTCCCCACCGACTGACTCCAGAACTCTCCATCTCCCTCGATGGAGCTCCGTCCCCACTGAACGCGGGCCCCTGGAACTGACCACCCACTCTGCGGACATGACACCTGCAGGTCACATCCATGGCATGCTCACCTCCCACGGCTCAGTTTCCTGCAGGCTCGTCTGCAGGGTCACGGCTGCAGCCACTGTCTTCCTCCTCAATGCTGCTGAATCACGCTCTGTGTACAGATGAGCCAAGTTTTGTTTGTCCTTCATCCACAACATGTTCGTGTCTCTACTAAGTAGACATGGACACTTCTTCACAATACTCTCAGTGCAGTTCTGAGATGTCCTGCTCTCCTTTCCCAGGCTCTTGCAACAGGTGCACCGGGACGGGATGGGGCCATGGGGCCGGGCCAAGGCTGAGGAAGAACTGCTCTGACACCAACTCCAAGCAGGGCCCTTGACAGGATTTGTGCAGAGGGGGTCAAATACAACATGGCCTGTGGTGGGAGTCTGCCCAAGCGTACACCCCGGAACACAGACCCTGGACAGCCTGCGTGGTGGTCCATGACATGCACTGCTGTCATCTCACTTCTTCTCATCTTTAAAGTGGGGGGAGCAATTCCTATCTCTCCAGGGCCTTTGTGAACAGTACATAGAGCAAGGGCTCGACATGTGAATTCTCCAGGTGCATGAGGTCAGTCAGCATTCCGCAGATGGCTCACCCACCCACGATGCAGACGTTCCCACTTTGCCTCCACAGTTCACACAGAGACGTGTCCACCCAAATTGGTGCTTTCGTCTGAGACCCACTCAAGGTCACACCAACCTGGATTCCACACCTGACTTCCCAGTGTCCAGTAGTCGTGAGACAGGAGCCCCACGCCCACCCACTGTCTGCATGCACCCACCCTGGCCACGGGCAGGGATGGCACTGGCTGGTCAGCCCCTTCCACAAGGCATTCCTCACACCCTTGTGTATTTACTGCAGACTGATGGGGATTGCCCAGAGTCGCTGCCTCCACTGGGGGTATCACGGCTAGACAGAGAGAAGAGGAGACTGCCCCTCCCTCTGCGGGCTCTGACTGCCCCAAGTACACTACGTCCACCTACTGTCTAAGGGCAGGGTCCCGGTGGGCTCCACGTCGAGGGGTGACAGAAGCTTAGTGCCCCATGATGGTCTCAGAGCACAGGGTCCTGGTGCCCCAGGTGGGTGAGCGAGCGGACACACCTTGGGCTTGCACAGCTCCCTGCAGGCACCGAAGCGCTGTCCCCACGGCCCACAGAGGAGTTCCTGCAGGGTGCACACGTGCCGGCAGTCATACACTGCGGAACGTTGTGCAATGTGCATTGTTTGCTATGAGTTTACATAATTTGCCTCGTTTATAAAACAAAGACCTAGACACAACTCTAAGTTTGTAGGATTTGATTTTCAGTGATGGCTCACGAAATGGAAAATTTCACAGCAGGCTCTGAGGCACGGCAGGGAGCCCAGCACTGGGACACAGCCCATCAGAGGTCCGCGAGCGGTGACTGCAGGTGCAGGCTATGGGCTCCAATGCCTGGCTGCTCTCTGTTCCATCTGTGACCCTTACACCCTTCATGACCATGGAAACCACAGAACATGAGATCCGGTAAGAACTCCAAGAGTGGTGGAGGCAGGGCTCATGTCGCAGGAATCCCAGGATTGAGGTGACTTCCCTAAGGTCATAGTGTCAGCTCCAAACAGAGCTGGATCAGCTGGACAGGGGCATCCCATCGCCATCTAAGACACCCCTAGGAAGCTCTGCTGGAGAAGAAAGACCAGAGGAATGCACTACTGGAGCCTAGGCAAGATCCCAGGTCACAAGGGTCACTATTGCAAGGGACACACACAAAATAATCATGGCGAAATCAACAGTAAGAGGGACACTTGGCGACCCCACAGAGAGCAGTGGAGAGTGGGAGCCCCCTCTCCTTCCCTCCTCCAAACCCTAAAGGTCTGCGACCACAGCTTACACCAGTAGTACCCAAAGTGGTAGGTTCGGGGTTTGACTCAAGGTCTCCAAATTCATCACAGGCACTGGGGGTGGCGGGTCCCCCAAGCAGGAAAGGCACAGGGGCCCCGGGCACCAGAAAAGGCCAATCTCCACACACCCCACCCACTGACCGGCCCACACTGAGGACACGCACCAATCAGATAAGCAGGAGATGGGCTCTTTCGTGGGCTTGTGTTCAGAGACACTGGAGCCTCCCAGAACCCGACCTGCTCTGGAAGAGGGCGGAATCCTGCCTTGGAAACCGTCTCAATGTCTCCCATTACCAGCACCAGAGAGACAACACAATCCTGTGTGACCCCTAACCTGGTGCAGGTGGATGGCCTGGAAGGCAGCGGCGAGATGCAGAGGTTCCAGCAGACACACAACAGGAGGAAGATGGCCCTCCTGCCAGGGACGGGTGCAAGGATGAGGCATCAGTCGGTCAACATGGGATCCTCTGCTCTAAAGGAAACAGAGCTGGCCAAGGTCAACATAAGTGATCTGGGGCGGGGGGGTGGCACTTAATGCTCATGGGGAAGACTCACCTCCACAAGCAAAGCCACACTGTCCTCCAAGGGTGTGAGAAGCAAACAGGGTGAAGAAATGGCCTGTATCAGCAACCTCCTCCCAGGGATCAGGTGGGGGGCTGTGGCCTGTGGCACAGGGCTGGGGCAGGGGATCTGTAGGCAAGTCCCCTTCTCGTAGAGAAGTTTGTCTAAGCCTCATCTAGAGAAGTTTCTTTTCAGTTGGACGGAGGAGTGGGTTGGGGGTCTCACAGTCCACGCGCAAGCATCCTGCACCACATGGCCTCCTCGTCAGCAATGTCCTGGAGGGAGGGTAGGTGATGCAGACATAGCCAGTGGCAGAACGTGGGCGGGGCGGGTGGGGTGCAGCCCAGGCCAGTGCCCCCATGCTGGAGCCACTCTGACACAGACTGTGCCGGGGCAAGGCCCCACTCTGATGGTTCCAGAAGTCTGACTGTGAGCAGGTCACTCCTCATGTCCTCTGTAACCCTGCCCAACCAGGTTGTCACAAGAATAAAATGAATTATCTCGTCTTCCCCACAAGCTGATGGGGATAGGGAAAAGCTACGCCTTTGGGACAGGTCACAAGGGGAGGCGCACTCCGGGCAACCGCTGAATGGGCACAGTTGTCAAGGACTCGGGGAAACAGGACAGCGGGCATCACACACGTGAGAAACACATGACAATCCGGTCATCGACAGGCATTGACACTCGTGATTCCAGATGAAATTCAGATCTTAAGAAAGAGAAATGAGCAGACTGTCCCCTCTGTGGGACAAAACAAGGGGAGCAGAGGTCCTGCAAATGGTGTCCAGGTGCCAAGTGCACGTGGGGGCTCCCTGGGCACCCGCCTAAGTCTGTACCTCAGGGGCAACTGCTGACCCAGGACCAAAGCACAGAGACGGCCCATGACACCGCATGTTCCTGATGGCCTCTGTGCTATGAGGCCCCCATAGGCCCTGTATCCAGCATCCAAAGTACAAAACCCAGTGGCTCCCGTGGGCCTTTCCAGAAGTTGCCCCAGGGCATCTGCAAGCAGCATGGAGAGACGGGTCAGGAGGGCCTGAATGACAGTTGGACAGCAGCTTCCCTGCCACCAGGCCTCCACTGCGGCCTTCAGCACCTGTTGGTCCCATCGGGTCCAGAAATCCTGCGTGAGAACCTGGGGTGCCTGTGCTCTGCCCATTGGGGCCACACTCGGGTGGGTCAGTGCCTGCAGGCCCTTTGGGTGTTGGCTGGAGGCCAGGGCGGCAGCCATGAGGCCACATGACAAAACTTGGACAAAACTTGAGGAAGGTGTCTCCTGTCCTGGTTCCCGAATCTCTCAGGGAAGCCGACACCCAGCAGCACCTGGACTGCACCCAGCCTGATCTCTATCCAAATCCTCAGACCAGCCCCTCTGAGGTCCACACGGCTTCCAGCCAACCTTGGGTACACTCACAGGAGGCGGGGGGGGGGGGGACACCCTGTGCCCAGAGCTGCCTCTGCTGGCTCCAGAGACCTTGGAGGCCCCTGCACTGCCGGCATGTCCACCCCTCTCCCGAGAGCCAGACGCCCCCCATGGCCCCGGCGCTGCATTCATGCTTCCCCTCGGGCCCCAGGTCCTCCGGGCGGTGCACGTGCTCATGTGTCTGCTCCTGTAGACGCGGGGCCAGACCCGTGCGGAAGCCCCCGACGTCCCGGTCAAAGTCCCCCCTCTGCAAGCCACACAGCCCGGAACTGCAGGTCCTCCGGGCACAGTCGGCGCCCCCCGCCCCCCGGGCCGCCGGGAAGCCCACCCGCCCCTCGCCCCTCGGCTCAGCAAAGGGCAGCGAAATCCAAGGACCGGATCATGTTCCCAGGACTCAGCCCGATGGCTCCGGACGCAGCCGCCTTCTGTCGAGTTGGCGCGAGCGCTCCCGGGGCGGTGCTGCGGCCGCGGCCGCACGTCAATAATCCGCAGACGCAACGTTTCCAGCTCTTTCTGCCGGAGTTGCTGAGGCCGCACGCGCGGCGGGACCGGTGGGCCTGCAGCCCGGCCCGGCCCCGGCCCCGGCCCCACCCCGCGGGCAGCCCCTCGCTGCAGCGGGGAGCCCGGGGAGCTCGGGGAGCCCGGGGAGCCCGGGTTGCTCGGGGAGCTCGGGGAGCCCGGGGAGCCCGGGGAGCCCGGGGAGCTCGGGGAGCCCGGGGAGCCCGGGGAGCCCGGGTTGCTCGGGGAGCTCGGAGAGCCCGGGGAGCTCGGGGAGCTCGGGGAGCCCGGGGAGCTCGGGGAGCCCGGGGAGCCCGGGGAGCCCGGGTTGCTCGGGGAGCTCGGAGAGCCCGGGGAGCCCGGGGAGCCCGGGTTGCTCGGGGAGCTCGGAGAGCCCGGGGAGCCCGGGGAGCCCGGGGAGCTCGGGGAGCCCGGGGAGCCCGGGGAGCCCGGGTTGCTCGGGGAGCTCGGGGAGCTCGGGCGCGGGCTGCAGGCGCGGCTCAGGCCCTGCGGTGCAGCGCTCCGCCCCCGCAGCTGCCCCTTGTTCTAGAAACCGCCCCGAGCCCGGTCCGCGCCCGCGTCCCTCCGTGTACCCGGGAGCCCGCGGGCAGCTAGGGGAGGCCCCGCGCGTCGGCCCGGAGGGAGGGCGCGGGGCTGGCAGGCGGTCAGCAACTGTCGCTGCGTTTGCTCCCGTTTCTGCTCAGCGAGGACGCGACATTGGCGACGTGCAGCGCCCGGGGCTGGGACGGCCGCGGGTGTGGGGACATGGGGCACCTTCCGAGGCAGTCCGCGTGGATGGCCAGTCTCGGGACCCTCAGACCAAGTGTGGGTCAAGCAAGCGGCTGGCAAGCCTCCAGCGCGCTGCCTCTTGGAGATGCCCCCGCGGGGCCTCCCTCCACCGCAGGAAAGGCCCCGACCATTAACCAGGGACAGGGCCTCTACCGCGGGAGGCGGGTGCTGCGGTCGCCGGAGCGCGGGCCGGGAGTGCTCCCAGGGACAGGCAGCCCTGCAAAGCTAACCAAACTTGCCACCTTATTTTTAAAAAAAGATTTTACGTATTTATCCATGAGAGACCCAGAGGAAGAGGCAGAGACACAGGCAGAGGGAGAAGCAGGGAGCCTGATGTGCTGCTCCATCCCAGGACCCCAGGATCCCACCCTGAGCCCAAGGCAGACACAGAGTTCCCCAGGCGTCCCCAATTACAACATTTTTTAAAGGAAAGGAAGTAACTAAAGCAGCACTAAAAGTCCTCCGTTTACAAGACGACTGCAGGAAATTATCTGTTGGTGGTGTTGGGTCCTCAAGGGGCTACCGCGGGGACTCAAACCCTGCAGAAGTGCAGAAGTGCAGAAGTGGTGAGGGTGGCGGGCCACTGACAGTGTGGAGGGGCAGCAGCTACACGCCTGACAGTCCCCAGCCCCATTCTTCTCAGCCAGGCTCAGGATCCTGCAAGGATGACTCTTGTTTGAGCTGAGGACACCAACCCCATCACTGCAGAGTGCCCCCGCCCAAGCCGGAAACCTGCCAGAGCTCACATCATAGATGCCACAGGAGGCAGGGCAACTTTTGTCCCTGGCTTCCTCTCCGCAGCAACCGGATGTCATCTGATCTTATTGACTAGGTCGCAGCGCCCCTACCAACCGGCACCTCCAGGTCTGGGCAAAGACCTGGCAGGCTCCCACCCCCCAGCCCTGCCTGAGGGTAACAGCCCAGGGGCTGATGGGGAACATGTCCAACAATAGGCCTTAGAGGGTCTTACTACCAGAATCCTCAGCCTGCCTGCCATGTGTCTGGGGGTGTTTTGTTTGTTTTCTTGGAGATCTTCCCATAGGAATGTATGGAGAACCACCTCGTATTTTTTTAAAAAGATTCTATTTGTTTATTCATTAGAGAATCAGAGAGAGGCAGAGACACAGGCAGAGGGAGAAGCAGGCTCCCTGCAGGGAGCCCAATGTGAGACTCGATCCCAGGACCGCCCCCTGCCCCGCGTCATGCCACAGGCTGATGCTCCACTGCTGAACCACCCAGGCGCCCCATTGCTTGGTATTTTTAACATCTAGTCTTCCAAAAAATAAATGAACCATGAATTACTTACCTAATCCCCTCTTTGTGGGTATTTTAGATGGTTTGAATCTTGACTCTTGCTATTAAAAACAAGGCAACGAATATCCAAGTACACTCTTCCACACACTTAAATGTGCGTGTGTGATAAATCCCCCCATGCCGACTGGCTGGGTCAAAGGATATGCAGCTTTGTGTTTTTCTTAGACATTATCAAATCGCCACCTGTGGACACTCGGCCTGTTTATATGGTAACTAGCAACTAGCAATAAATGAGGCCTCCTGTCTGCCTATTGTCTCATCAAAACTTTGTATTACCAAAGTTTTGGTCTTTGCATAGGTGACAGGTGAAAAAAATCTCAGTATGATTTTAATGCATTTCTCTAGTTATGACTGAGGTGGAACATCTTTTAAAATGTCTGAGATCCATTTGTGTTTTCTTCTCTATAAACTGTTTGTATACATTTTTCTTTGGGGTTACTGGTATCTTTTAACTGATTTGTAGGTGACCTTCACATATTAAGAAAATTATAATGCCTTGTGTCTGTGAGATAAATTATATATATTTCCCCCAAATTTGTCATTTGTCTTTCAGCTTCATCGTGTTAAAAGTTGTTCGATTTTGATGTTGTTGAGTTACTTAATCTACTCTTTATACGTTGTGGGTTTGGTTTTATAGTTCGAAAGACCTTCCCCATCCCAAGATTCAGGGGGTAAAACACTAATTTTGTGTTGGACACTATCTTAGTGTTAATCTTTGATACTTGTCTTGAATGAAGGTATGAGGTAGGGGTATCTATTTTATTAGTTTATTTTTAGGAGAGTGTTACCCAGTGTCCCAATGGCATGTATTGGGCAATTGAACTTTATCGTGTAATATCGTGTAATAAGCTGCAGTGTAGACTGAGACCACTTCTGGACTCTGTCTTCATGCCCTAACATCTCTTACCATCCCTCAACCCAATATCACACAACCATTACACAACATTAGAATCTAAAGTCTAGCGGTGCTAAATTGCTCTGATTTTTCCTAGCTATTCTTGCTAATTTTTCAATATAACCTTGGAATCCCCTAATACATTCTGTTGGGATTGCTACTAAATACTATAGATTAGTTTAGGGAAAAGTGATTCCTTATGATGAGTCTTCCCAAGCGGGTAGGCTTTTCTATAGTTGTTTTCCTTCTGGATCCCACTCTACGTTTTAAATTTCCAGATAGATAGGATTTGAGCATTTTTCATGACTTGCATCTCTTGGTATTTTTTTTTTGACTGTTGCAATTGCAAATTTCTCCAGTGATTCTAACTGAATATTTTTGGTACATGTGAGTGGGATTAATCTGTATATACTTCATGCCCCGCCACCTCACAAAATTCTTTTATTTGTCACAGCTCTTCAATTTACTCCCTTGTATTTATTAAGTAAATAATTGTATTTCTGTATATAATGATGATTTTAACTCTTTCTAATTTTTAGGACACGTGAGATGCTCTCATCCGACTATATGATCCAGCACATCCAGCAGCATACCAGACAACAGTGATGTCGATGGTTATCCCCGGTGGGTTTTTTTTTTTTCCTGCCTCAAAGGCAGTGCTCCCATGTTTTCCCATCACACACAATGCCATGTAGTTGAACGTATAGGTTCCAGCCCCATGGAAATTTGTATCTGATCTTGTAACAAAAAAGAAGCAGAATCATAAAGGTGTCTCTTAATCACACAGAGGTGCTGAATGCTATCAAGTGCTTTTCACATCTATTTTAAATTTTTATCAATATACTGAACACTGTTAACAATATATTAATACTGAATTTTGGCTTCCTGAAACAAACCCCACTGCATAAGTTAACATGATTCTTTCTCTACATCATCAGATTGTGTTCTCCAGGGTTCTGCTCAGAAAAGGTGCTGCTCTTTTACACGAGCTCATGGCTGAAGCTCTCTTTTCTCCTGCTCTTTTCTGTCTGATTTTGCTATCAGGCTTTACTCCACCAAGAGAATTTGGAAGTCTATTTCCACATGGACGTAGCTTCAATGTCCTTGCCAACAGCTATTTCTTAAAGGTTCTCTGGTTTCCTGTGAGATCAGGCCTGGCATACTTGCCCTATTTCTGTATGTTTCCTCTGTTGCTTGGCCCAGTTATATTTTCTCTATCTTCTGGACTCAGTGTTGGTAAGTCACAGTCCCAGAAAACTCAGCCATTTTCCACAGGCCATCAGACACATCTGCATGGAGCTCCAGAGGCAGAGTGTTTTCTCGGAGACTTTAAGTCTGCCCAACATCTGTGTCAAGCAGGAGCTGGCAAGGATAGGGGGAAGAGATTTTAATAGGTTGAGTTTCCTCTTCTTTATTTTTCCTCCAAAAGAACTACCTTCCACTGTATTTATTTGTCTACTTTCTGTTTTAAAATTCACCAATCTCCTCTATTGTCTTAATTCCTTCATTTTGCTTCCCTAAGACTCATTCAATTAATAAGTCTCTAACTTGTCCTGTTGGGTACTTAATTTATTTTATTCTTTCTCATTTATGAGGACAATATAATTATTTAATGTTGTGAATTTTCCTCTGAACCCTACTGTGACCCACCGCTTCCAACATCTAATTTTTTATAGTCATTATTTCTGAGAGATTCTGAGATTTCAGTTTTCACTCCCTTTTTTACTCTCATTTTATTTTTAATCTTCCATGTAGCGAGACTTTTCTTTGGTCTTGCGATTTTTGTGGTTAATTTTTAGCTTTAATGCATTGTGACCAGAGAACATAATCTGAACTATTTCTTTTGTTTTCACAAGATTTTTTCTCCCCCTGTGGTCAATTGTTATGTATGATAATTTAGTCCTTACCTACATGAAGAAGTTGTAAGATGAAATCGGAGGGGGAAACAAACCATAGAGATGCTGAACTCTAGCAAACAAACTGAGGGTCCCAGAGGGGAGGAGGTGGGGGCGGGGTCATGGGGTGACGGGCATGAAGGAGACACGTGATGTGATGAGCCCTGGGTGTTATATGCAACTGATGAATCACTGATCCCTGCCTCTGAGACTAATGATACACTATATGTTAACTAACATGAATTTTTTTTAATTTAAAAACAAAAGAAGTTGTAAGCCTTGTTTGCAGATCACAATGTCAGGTGAATATCACTCACTCTATGCCATGTGTTTGCATATGTCCCTAAGTCCTCAGGATCAGCTCTTGGTTGGGCCAGGGCTGAGAGCCTGGAGATTACATCTACTACCAGTGAGTTTCTGCAAATTCCTCCTTGGGTTTCTTCCATTCCTGTTTACTAAGTGTTGGTGAACATATAAAATACCTAGATACTCATAAATTATGAGATCTTTTGATTATAATTCCTATTATTATAACGTGTCTTTGTCCCCTTTAACCCTCTCTGCCTGAAGTTCACTCGTTGAATGCTAAGATATTCTCCTTGTGTTTTCTCTTTGTATATACTTGCCTGGCGGCCCTTTACCTGTCTTCTTAATTTCATCTTTTCTTACTTACTTTGTTTCAGCATATGCATCATATAACTGGGTTTTGTTCTGTGATGGTTAAAAAAATCCTTTTTCTTTTAATATTTTCATTTAGTCCATTTAGAAATATAGATACAGGATATATGCATAGTCTTGGCTATATTATCACATTTCATGGTATGCTTTATGATCTCGTTGCCTTTTCCTCTTACCGTATATCCTGTATTTGCTTTGTTTTCTGTGTGTTTCCATAGGCAGAAAGATTTGCACTTTTAGCTACTACATTTTAACAAAATGTACTTATTGCTTTTAGGTAGTTTTTATTGGCCCTTACCATGAGCAAGAATGAAACTAAGGCATTTCTATTCTCCATGCCTTCCCAGCACATCACCACCCACTTATAGCCGATTGTATCTTTTTTTATTTTTCATTTTTTTAGTATTTAGCCAATTGTCTTGAAATAGAATCTACATGTATGTGCATTCATGTTGGATACTGCTCCACTTCAGGGAATGTCAATCCTTGACTACAATAGTTTAAATATCCCTCTGCTTCAATTACTTCTATATTTTTATACTCCAAGTTATCAAAGACCATGGAACCAAAGCTCTGATACTACTTCTCATCTTCCCTTCCTCCTTCTACTCCTGAATTTTCCTATATGATGTCCACATTTTTAGGTTTTGAAACATTTATCTTCTGTCCCAATAGTGCCCAGTGCCATATCTCTTTTAATCTTCCAGTCAAATGAATTCTGTGCCCAATGTCTGTCTTTTGCAATAGTTTCATTTGTCTCTCTATTGGCTAGAATTCATCACAACTAACTTTAAAATGGATCATGAAAATGTATTAATTTAGTTATTGCAAATTCAAATATTTGACTCTTCTCATTTGAATAATATTTTGCCTGGGTAAAAATTATTCATTCACATTTTTCCTCTTCTGAGAGAATTGTAGTCATTGCCCAGCTATGCTCTAGTGTAGACTTTCACCTCAGAGTTGTCTGAAACTAGTCAGAGGATTTTTCCTGGTAGGTGTTTTGTGGGTGTTTTTGACCTGGGGGCCCAGACATTATTTCTTTGTCTCCAAAGTCCAATAACATTATTGAAATAGGTTCCTATCTTGATTGTTCTATGTTGTTTTATACTGGAAACATCCAAAACTTTGAGGTTTCATTTTATTCTTGGGGGGAAAAATAATTCTGCTTTATAATATGATTTATTATATTATCTTTTCATTGAAAGTCATTTATGCATATTTTATACCTTATTTCCCATCTGCCATAGCGGTAATTTCTGTCTATTCCTTAAACATTATCTTCATTTCCATTTCATCTTGCTTACTTCCTGCTCCTGCTCTGGGCATCCTTTCTAGGACAGGGCAGTGTCCAGTCTAATTTATGCTCCTTCCAATGTGTCCTTTGTTTCTGTGATTTTTTTTTAAGATTTTATTTATTTATTCATGAGAGACACAGAGAGAGTGAGAGGCAGAGACACAGGCAGAGGGAGAAGCAGGCTCCATGTAGGGAGCCCAACATGGGACTTGATCCCAAGTCTCCAGGATCAGGCCCTGGGCCGAAGGCAATGCTAAATCACTGAGCCACCCGGGCTGCCCTGTTTCTGTGATGTTTTTATTTTCCCACTTTTTTCCTGAGCTCCATCAGTTTTTGCTTTATCTCTTTCTTTACCTTATTGTAATTGCTCCTAGATCCACTATCTCTTCTTTGACCTCTTGTTTTGAGGAAGTGATTGCTTCAGGAAATATGTATCTTTTTTTTTAAGCCATAAAGATATTTTTGTCACAATTTCCATCTGCTCTATGACATCATTTTCATTACTTTATTGGGGTACGTTCAGCATGTAAAAATCTGTAAGTATTTAATGTGTCAAACCAAATGAGTTTAAGAATAAGTGTCCATTCATGAAACCATCACCACTATCAAGGCCATAGACCTATCCATCAACTCCTCAAGTTTCTTCTCACTGCTTCTTTACTATTTATGTGTGTGGTAAGAACATTTTACATAAGATTGATCCTTTTAGCAAATGTTGTCTATCATACAATATTATTAGCTACCAGCCCTATGCACAATCTCTAGAACATATTCATCTTTCATAACTGGAACTTTGTATTCTTTGGCCACTACCTTCCCATATCCTCTCCCTCTAGCCCCTGGCAAACACAGTTCCACTCTCTGCTCTTATGAATCTGACTATTTTAGATTTCCCATATAAGTATGATCATACAGTATTTGTCTTTCTGTGTCTGACTTATTTCACTTAGCACAGTGTCTTCCAGGTGCATCCATTCATCCATGTTGCAGAAAATGGAAGGATGTCCTTTTTTAAGAGTGAAAAATATTCATATATATATATGTATATATATGTGTATATATATATGTGTGTGTGTGTATATATATATATATATGATATTTTCTTCCCATTCATCCATGGACATAGTTCCATGTTTTGGCTAGTGTGAATCATGTTGCAATGAAAATAGGAGTACAAGTATCTCCTCAAAATCTTTATTTCAATTGCTTTGGATAAATTCCCAAAAGTGAAATTTCTGGAATGTAGGATAGTTTTACTTTGAATTTTTTGAGGAAACTCCACACTGTTTTCCACATTGGCTGTACCACTTTACATTTCCACCAACAGTGCACAAGGGTTCCCTTTTCTCCACGTCTTTGCCAACACCCATTATCTCTAGTCTGTTTTATACCAGCCATTCTGACCGGTGCAAGGTGGTATCCCATTGTAGTTTTGATTTGCATTTCCTTGATGATGAGTGTTGTTGAGCATCTTTTCATGTGCCTGCTGGCCATTTGATGCCTTTTTTGGAAAAAATCTATTCAAGTCCTTTGTCTATTTTTTAATCAGGTTATTTGGTTTTGTTTTCAGTTGTGTTTTCTGGGTTTTGTTTCTGTTTATTGAGCTATAGGAGTTCCTTATATATTATATATTTCCTTATCAGAAACATGGTTTGCAAATATTTTCTATTCTGTGGGTTATCTTTTATTTTGTTTAGTATTTATTCTGCTATGCAGAGCTTTTTAGTTTAATCTAATTCCACTTATTTATTTTTGCTTTCATTGCCTGTGCTTTTGGTGCCCTACCCCAAAAAATCATTGCCAAGACCAATTATGACAGCATTTTCTGATAAATATTCTTTATTTGCTGTGTTTTCCTATCATTTTTTCTTTCTTCTTATCGTCTTTTTTTTTATATATAGAACTATTGCTACCTCCTTGTTTCTAAACCAAATATTTGCAGAAATTATATGTGGATGAATGACTGGGGTTGTGTTCTTGTGGCACAGGGCTGTGTGTGGATGTGTGTCATTTTAACTCTTGCTCCTCAAATATCAACATCTAATGGCCTGCTCAGGATTTAAGGCCTCTCCTACCCTGACTTACCAATATACTGCCTACTGCCAGTGGGGTCTGTCTGGATAAGGAACCCACCTTCTGTGCCTCTTCAAACCCATCTTAATCAAGACCGGCTCCAGCCCTCCACTCATTTCTGATTTTTCCAAACTCATTGCCTTGCAGTGTGAACCAAGCTCTGCAGGCTGTGGGGGACCTGCTGTACAAGTCTCCTCAGGGCAGCTTGCACCATTCCAAGTTTATCCTCCTAGCGTTTGGCAGCCCTTACTGCTCGGGGTTACAGATGTCTCCTGACCTCATGGAAGATGACATTTGTATTTCTGTTTCTCAATATCTTGGTTGTTTTGTGTATTTGCTCAGAGGAAAGAAACATGCTACCCTCATGCCATCTTGCAAGATCCTGGAGTCTTCCACATGTCTCTGTATGTTCGGTTGTTGTGGGCAACCCTTGTGCATCACTCATGGGGGCCAGCTAATCCCCATACAGATTAGCCAGAGCTCTTCCAGACTCTATTATGCCTATTTCCAATCTTCACTCATTTTCCTACCAAGGATAATAAAGAGGAGGGAAAAAAGAGAAAACTAGGAGATATAGAGGTAAGGAGAAGCTTTAGCAAAACACCTTAGAACAGATAAAGATAGCATATCTTTGTTTGTAAAGGAGGAGATGGTGGAAACTTGGGCGAGGGTCAGACCCAGCCCTTGGCAAAACTAAGGCTGAATAACCTTGCTATGGGTTCCACGGAAAGAGTTCAAGGACAGTCCAGGGCACATGAGACTTGTTCATTATCTACACTGGCTTAAGACATGAATAAAATTTACCCAGTATTTTTCCTATTAAATACCTGAAGTCACACTCTATAAGACCGTGGAAATGAGCCTTGGAAGTCCCTTTCATGAACATGGCACTGAAGGTGAAGAAGGAAGCCCCTGCCCCTCCCAAAACTGAAGCCAAAGCAAAGGCTTTGAAAGCTAAGAAAGAAAGCAGTGCTGAAAGGTGTGCGCAGTCACAAAAAAAAGATCTGCACATCAACTATATTCCTACATTCCGACAACCCAAGACCCTGCGTCTCTAAAGTAAAGACAGTCCAAATATCCTCGAAAGAGCACCCCCAGGAGAAACAAGCTTGATCACTATGCCATCATCAAGTTCCCCCTGACTACTGAGTCAGCCATGAAGAAAACGGAAGACAACAACACACTTGTGTTCACTGTGGATGTCAAGGCCAATAAGCACCAGATCAAACAGGCTGTGAAGAAGCTCTATGACATTGATGTGGCCAAGGTCAACACCTTGATCAGGCCTGATGGAGAGAAGAAAGCGTACGTTCGACTGGATCCTGACTATGATGCTTTGGATGTTGCCAACAAAACTGGGATCATCTAAACTGAGTCCAGCCGGCTATAAATCTAAATATAAATTTTTTCACCATAAAAATAAATAAATAAATAAATAAATAAATAAATAAATAAATACTTGAAGTCCTGCGCATTTCCAACCACAGGGGTATCAAGGGGAGACAACATTTACCATACAAATTAACCTTTAAACTACTGAACTCAAAAGGATAGAATCCCCTGGTGACCGTCGAAGCTCCAGCCCCTGGCCCATTTACACCCAGAGGTAAGTGCACAGAGCACGGATCCAGAGGGACCACCTGGTGCCCCAGGCTCTCCATGGGTAGGAGCCAGGCTGCGGGCTAAGGCAGGAGATCCTGCCCCGGTGAGGTCCTGCCTACTGCATGGGGTACTGAGAGGGACGTGGCTGTTGCTTTCACTGCTCCTTGACACCATAGTTCACAAGCAGAGGACACCTAATTGGTTTGTTTAAAGCCATGGTCAGAGGAGTCCGCTAGTCCATTCGGTTTCCATGCGGGAGATGCCAACTATGCTAACTATTTCAGACAAGAGATTAAGATCTGGGCTCGGGAGGGCTGAGACTTCATCAGGTCACATATAGTCTGGCTTGAGATCAAATTGAAAAATCAATTTAAACTGAACAGAAAAGCATGTCCATAATGCTGGAAAAAAACAGAAACAAATTACAATTTCTCTTTGGAAGCTATCTCTGCCTGGCGGGGCCTCCTCTCGCAGAGCTCTCCCACCATCTTGGCAACTGGGCTGGGAAGTTTGGCAGTCACAGATTCGCCTTTCTTTTTTGCTATTATTAATCTTTCATTGTGTAGCATTAGTGCACAATATGACTGACACCCTAACTGTGTTCTACAATTAGTTTCCGAGTGACCATGTTAATAACACTGACATTAGCCATGTTCGTCTGAGTATTATGCTCCAGTAACTGCCTGACTCGATATAGTGTTTATAATTACAGGGTCTGGATCTCAATAATGCAGGAACATGGTACCCTAAGGTAAGAATGCAAAGAAGTATTTCTTATCCCCAATGCCCGCTCTGCCTTTGAAACTCAGTTAAACAATATTTTACTATTTTGAATAAAATATTATATTTTTCCCCTCTGCACAAAGTTTACAAAGCCCAGTTGAGTGGTTGATATACAGGCTATGAACCTTATAAATATTACCTGAAATTGATTATACTGAGTCCCTTGGGAGGAATAAGAGAATAATTGTTAATGCTTTATTAGCTACTGGCAAAATACTATATTTTACATTTTACTGCACAGATTCTATATCCTAGTTCACATGGTTATATTGCATTGTTTTTCTGCCAGCTTCATAGTTATTGTCAAGGGCTTTCCATTGGCATTACCCTGAATCACAAAGCAAAATTCATAATTTTTTACAGGGAAGATTTTGTAAGACGTTCTCTAATTGGGAAAGATAGTCACTGTGTGATAGATCTCCACCAAGTGTCCACTGATTCCTGCTTCAAAGTATATTTTGTCTTTAAATAATTCTCTTCTAAGGAAATGGTAGTTTTAAATACTATTTCTGACATTTGCTAATCTTTCACAAGTATTTATGTGCAGGGAATTAGATTTTCTAAATACAACTCACAAAGAATAGGAGGTGAGAGCACAACTGAAGACTTTCCCTAATAAATGGGGGCACAACGCAGCCTCTACTCAGGTTTATGGACAAGAACACATGCTGATTAAAGGGAATGCAGTTTATCACACGTGGTGTCAGGGCCGGCCTGGGTTCCCAGCCCCTGCCCAGCCCGTCGGCCCCCGACTGAGGCCCCTCAGCTCCCAGGTGATGACTAGCCTGCTGCCCACAGGCAGGAGGGTCTAAGCAGCTGTCCACATGCTGGCCTGGGGAGGGCGGTAGGGGCAGAGCCTGGGTTCCTGGATGTGCGTGTGCTCTGCCTCCTCGGCTCTGATCATGTTTCATTCTGCTCCATGTTAAGTTGCCTCCTGCACCCTCACTGAGCCTTACTCTTTTTAGATCATTACTCAGGAACTGAAGCCGTAGTATGAAAAACATACTAGGGGATGCCTCCCCCACCACCACCAGCAGCAACAGCAGCAGCCACTTCCCTGCAGGTACCTGGAAGCTTCTGTGGTATTTGCCTCCCACTGAGCTGGGCTGTTTTACAGTTTCTGTTCAGAAACCAAGCTGGTCTGACAGTTGCTCTGTGCCATCTCCTTCTCAGGGCCATGGAAATGCATGCTCTCAGGCCCCTCCCCAGCTCTGGCTCTGAATCCACAACTAGACTCATCATGGGCAGCCTAGCTCTGGAGACAGCTCTGGACCACACTGAGAAGGGCTCCTGACACTCACAGAGATGTCTGTGCATAGCACTGTGCCAACCACTGCCCACCATCCAGTTCATAAAACAGTCATCACCACGGCACTGACTAGGCGTCTAGATGCTTTGCGGCCATTTTCCTGACTCCCTACAAACCTCAGGAGGTAACTGCACTATCAAGACTTGGTTTCCA
Organism: Vulpes lagopus; assembly: GCF_018345385.1. Taxonomy (NCBI): domain Eukaryota; kingdom Metazoa; phylum Chordata; class Mammalia; order Carnivora; family Canidae; genus Vulpes; species Vulpes lagopus. The sequence continues at coordinate 57,617,233 of NC_054847.1, forward strand.
GACATAAAACTGGGCCTTGACCAGCCAGGACCACCATGGCTGGGTGACAGAGCCAGTGGTAGACACTTGGTGAGCTTAACACCAAAGCCCAGCTGGGACCACAAGCAAGAGGTGCTATGGCTGCCATGGCCTCTTTTTCAGGACCATCATCACCTGGTACCAGCCAGCAGTCATCATCTGGTATCTCTCGGTCACTATTCGGTACCCACCATCATCACCCGGTACCTGCAATCATCAGCTGGTATCCATGGTAACCACCTAGTACCTATCAGTCACAATCTGGTGCCCATGGTCATCACTTGGTGCCCACGGTCATCACCTAGTGCCTAGTGGTCATCACCTGGGGTCCACGGTCATCACCTGGTGCCCACGGTCATCACCTGGTACCTAATGGTCATCACCTAGGGCCCACAGTCACCGGTCCTCCGGGAACTGAAGGCTCCCAGCCTTGGAAGATTTCCCCCAGGAGTATTTTTCAGGATGGAGTTTTGTTAGCATATACTGAAATTTTTAAAACAAAAAGCTCAGCTTGCTGTGAACACCTTTTGTGAACATTGTTTGAGCAGAGTCCAAATATGTTTTATTTAAAACCCCAAATTCCATGCATTTTACAAATTACTTTTTGTTGTTGTTGATGTGTGTGCTTTTTTTTTTATTTTGGTAATTCTTAAGCATGTGGTTCCCTCTATAGGGTTTTTCTAAATTTTGGTCCCTTCAGCTGCCAGAAATTAAAACAAAAAGACTGTATGACTCTCTTGTTCTGACTCCTGAGGTTTCAAAAAGGCAACTATTGTTAACTGCAAATTACATTGAATCACTCACTTGGTGTGGGTTTTTCACTCAATTCTAATTATTAATAATTACCCTAAAGTTTTGGAGCTGGGTGTAAAAAGAAATTTCTTGTTCTGCACACCAAAAGGCCATGCCCCCTTCCTTCTTACCCCCAGCAAACCTTTCTGAGGGAGAGGAAAGGGAGGGAACAGCTATATCCCTTGTTTTATGAAATAAATATGTTCATGCACTAATGTGCCAACTATATCTTGTTTTTAATGAACCAGAAGAATTAACAGGACCCCAGCAGCAAACCCTTTGATACAGCAAGCACCCTTTATAAGTCATCATCCTTTCATTTCTCCAGAGATTTTCAATCATATTTTTGTGTTCTGGGTTTTAGTAAAGTAGGACGACTCCATAATTAAACAAGAATATAATTCATCAGGTGTACAGTTCTATTTTGAAAACACAGGCCTGCTGCAGAGATTGGAGATATTGACCAATGCCCCCACAGACTCCCCAGGTGGGCAACTCCAGGAGCGCGGCAGCAGGAGCAGCATCTGTATTTAGGAGGAGGGTCCAAGAAACCACCCTCCTGAGGCTGGGGACCCCCCATGCCCCGCCTGCACCACCACCCCCACCCCGCCCAGGATGTGCAGACCCGCACCCTCCAGTGCCTTGCACCAGTGCCACACCTGTCCCAGCAGCCTGATTGCTACAAGGTGGACTCCTCTAGTGTCAGAGCTTGCGTCTAGAGAAACATAAACAAGACAGAAATAAAGCTAGATGCAGAATATTCGGTTTTCAAAATTGCTTTTCCAAGAGAAAAAAAACAGGTTTGTATTGATCGAATATTGATGAAGTTTACAGGTTTTGGTTTTTTGTTTCACTACGGTTTCTTTCTCCTCCTCCTCCTCCTCCTGTTCTTGCTCCTCCACTTCTTCTTGTTTAGTTGATTGATCTGAAACAGATAATTAGGACGGGAGACCCATGTCGCCCCTCCCGGCTCCCCCAGCCACAGCACCTGGGAAGGGACGCCGAGAGTGGCCGCTGTGTTGCCATGACAATGACAATAACATCCACGAGCGTCCTGTTCTGAGACCCTGGTGGGGACACCTGGGAGGGGAGTCACCTCCAAAGGCCGGGGCCTTGGGAGGGGAGCTATAACCGGGCCCTGCTGCCTCCTGGAAGCTACTGCAGGGACACGAGGTGAAAATTGATCCCCTCCTGTGACCAGTAGAATCCGAGTGTATGAACTGGGTGGCTGGCGGCGGTGGCACGGTCGCACGGGCCCGGCTCAGGGAGGGCCGCGGCTTGCTCTTCCCCCCCACCAGCCCGCACTGTATGTAATTGACTTACAATTTTTCCCTAATATAATTCTTTATGAAACCTGCCTTGAGCGATGGATCCGTGATTGTTCACCGAGGGTTGTGCCTCATTTGTTCTCGTAGATTGTGCCTAATTAACGTTAACTTGTCTGTACATAAAAAGTACAATAGGCTGTCCTTTCCAATTTAATTCCGACAGTTTAATCGAATCTGTATTCTTTCAAAAATAATTAGATCATTTACACTTCATTAACATGTAATGTAATGTTGAGACATTCATCATAATGATTTCTTATTTTTCTTGTGCAATATTATCTCCTCTAATGAAACTGTTAACACCATGCATGCCTTAATTAGCTGTATCATATCACTGACAATTTCTGAATAAAGCCACATTTTTACAGATGAAATTGAATCATCTCAGTAGATATATTTTTCTGCAGAATCTGTTCTTTGCTTCTTAAAAAACACCTTCCCACCACCCGCCCTCTCTGAGCGCTGTGGGTATTGGCACAGCATCTCCATCATGTGGGCCTGGTTCCAAGGAGGAGCCGTGTCTCCCACTGCCACTGCGCAGCTCGACACGTGACCTCACAGCACAACGTGTGACCTCGCAGGGCTCCACGTACACAGGGACCAGAAGGACATATTCGTGGGGCAGCAGGCCTGACTCTCTTGCTTAGAGAGAGCCGAGAAGTAAGCCCACTGAACAGAGATGTGTGTCATCCAAACAAACAAGTGCAGCTGCAGCCCCACTCACCTCAGGTGGGCAGGAATGTGGGCGCCTGTCCCTCACTGTGGATAGCAGCATCTTCACCACCCCACCCAGGAACAAGCCTTCGAGGGAAGAGTCCCCCCAGCCTCATGGAGCTCTCACCTGAGGCTCGTCCAACAGGACAGGTGAGGGGCTGGGAGGGGCCCCCAGGTGTCCCAGTAGGCATGATCTGCCAGAGAGGAAGCAGCCAGCTCAGAAATGGAGGAAGGGGAGGAATGAGAGAGTCTCTGTCCTAGAAGAAGTCGCTGTGGTAAAATGGGTTGGGTGTCCTTCTCAAATCCCCAAGAGTATCCAGAGCCCCAGGCTTCCCTTGTCTCGAGCAGCTCTACAGGAAGACAGCCCTCCAGACACCTGCTCTGCGTCCTGCCTCATGCCCTTTCCCGTGAGGCCTCGTCCAAATCCAGGGCTTCCACCACTTCCATGCCACTGACCCCTGCAGACCTGTAAGCACCTACCTGTTGGATTTCCCGGTGCCCATCCCACAGTGCGTCCTTCCGGTGCACAGCAAGGCCATCCCAGGGTCCAGCCAGGAGCCCAGCACCCCTGGCGACTTCCCTGCTGCCCATGTGCTCCCCTGGGAGGCCTGGTCTCATCATGACCCCATCCCTCTCGTGCCTCCAACTTCTGTACCGCACTCCTCGCCTGGCCCTGCTTCAATCAGCGTTCATCCAAAATGCAAGTCACTTAAATTCTTCCACATTCCCACGCCCTTCAGGAAAAAGTTTAATCCCTGATGTTACCTCAGAAAGCCCCCTGATGTTAGCTCAGAAAGCCACCTGCCCACCTCTAGCTCATCCACATGTAGACACTTTACTTTGCTCTCGCTTCCATGCCTTCCCAATGCTGTTCCCTCTACCTGAAGGGCTTGTCCCCAACGTATACAACCACCTGCTACTCGTCCCTCAAAACATAGCTGAAATTGTGCCTCCTCCAGAGAGCTTTTCCCAGCTTCAAGTCTAATTCAGACAGTGCCCTATTTCTCCAAAATAAGGAATCAGTACACTCTCAACATGAAATGCGCCGTCTGAACTCATAGGGTTTTTTCTCATGAATTGGTAAGGAGGTGGCACAAGTCCCCAGAGGACAGGATATAAGTCCTACCACCTTCATGGGGCCTCGTTTAGCCTGGCTGTTGGGGTTCTCCCACGTGAATGTGTCACAGTGCCTGCCCCCGGGCTCGGGAGGCTCAGATGGGAGCTCCTCCAAGGGCACTTTGCATACTGCACCAACGCTCCTTGCAAGTGACAGTGGATATGTCAGCAGCATCAGCATTGTCATCTTCCAACAGCAGCGGGCCTGGGAGGCACTCGAGGGCTGTCACCACCAACTAACTCCTCCATGCAGGAGTAGGAAGGACGTAGGAAGACTTACACACCCGCCCATCTCACTTACAGGGTGTCCAATCTTCCCCACATCGTTGTAAAATCCCCAGAAATACACACAGGCTCCTCCGCACATGCATTTCTTCTGGCCCATTCTTCTAGCTGCACAAGGCTACTCAGGCCAGGGGAGAGACGCACTCTCTCTGAATGTGTGCTGGAGCTGCAGTGTGGCCCCATGACCCGAGTGCAGGGGCAGAGCCACAGGACCTGGTGATGCTCCCTTTGCAGCTGCCGGCGCAGCTCACCTGGAGCCCAGAGAAGAGGCCAGTGGGAACCGCAAAGTATCAGCCAGGACAGACCATCTGCGGACTCACCGCCTTCACTGTGCTAGAAGCCTCCCGAAAGGGGAAATAGGAACGCGTCCTGGCAAACCTTGGGTCTGCGGGCGGCAGCGGGCTGCTCAAGGCGCTGCCCTTGTCCCGAGACAAAAACTCTGTGGGCCTCAAGCAGATGATCGAGAAGCACAAGAATCAGGACACCCCGCGAGACAAGGTGGTCATTGTGAACACATCTCCGGGGTCCCTGGAGGGGGGGTGCACAAATGCACCATTACCCCGCCGGCCATTCATGTGCAAGGAGCTCTCATTGGCCGGGCTGCTGGCCCAGAAGCGTGCAGGTGGGGCCGGCCCAGGGCACCACCATTCTGAGGGGGCGGCTCCAGCTGCGCCTCTGAGTCCAAGCGCCTCCTGACCCTGACGGGCTCTACCCTCTGCCCGCATCGCAACACACAAAGGCCATCAGTACACCTCGATTTGGGCAGAGGAAGCAGGGCGGTGTGCAGCGGGACGCCTCCCGAGCGGTGCCCAAGTATGCGAGGAGGGAGCTCGGGACAGGAAGCAGAGGTAGGCAAATACCACCCTCAAACGCGGAGCCTTTTGGAAGCAGTGCAGAATAATTGTCCTGCAAAACATTTGGAGGAGCCAGGCTACTAATTAGCCGCTAGTGCATCAATTAGTTATAATAGCTGTAATAATACACAAACAATGGTGTGAAGTTATGTGCCGCTTGCTGCGCCTCTCTTTCCATTCGGTGAGCTTTCCCTTCTTTGAGCTTTTGCTTTGAAGATTTAAGTTAATAATTTATCCCTAATGAATTTGCTCTTTCTGTTTCTCCAGTATGTAGGGCATTTGAATGGCTGGGAGAAACAATTGCTATTAGCACAATCTTGCTTTGAAGCAAACTTTCAACATTAAGAACAATATTTTCAGATGAATATCTCTGCTCTCAATTTCCATAGACGTCTTGATAAATTTAGCCAGTTTGGCAAAGACTTTGGTAAAAGGCCGGAGTGGGCCCAAATCACACAATTTTTCTGTTTCGAGCTGGCGATTTGACATTTCGTGAAGATTTTATTCCTCTTCTGCAAGATATATAAGCATATGCAACACATTCACAAGCTATGAATAAAAGCACAATAAAGGAAAGGTATTTATAAGCCTAACTTCTTCCTCCTTTTTTTTTTTTTTTTTGGTAGGAGAAAATGATACAGAGAAGTAAATCTATTTGCTGAAACAAATTCCAAGTAGTAAAAACCCTTCCAAGACGCATCTCCAGCTGTCCCGCCCCAGACAGATGTTCTCATAAACAAAGAGCTGTGAACCACCCGCGCTGCCTCCCTCCTCGCCTGGCTGGATCCCACACGCTCCTCCTGGCTCCGGCCCGGCCCGCTCCCCTCAGCATCTGCAGACCGTCCGGGCTGCACCTTCTGTCTTCATGAGATCCCACGCCCCCTCCGCACCCTCCACAAGCAGACCCCAGATCCACTCTCATGGCCCATGCGGAGGCAGGCTAGCCGCCAAGAGCCAGCCTGGCTGCCCTATAGGCAGATGGGGTGCCCACATTCAGGAACAATTTACTTGGCGGTTTACAAATACTTATATCACCTAATTATTTCATTTCCAAAGCAGTGCCTAAAACAAGGAAGTGTGCCAACGAAGTGCTCACCGGGTGCAAGCACTGCAGTATATCTGAGGCTTGGTGGAAGCAAACCCCGCATGACCTCCATCTGATCAAGGCTCCCCAGACTTGGACTTCATGGGCCAATCCAGCTCCTGGCTCTAACTCCACACATGCACCTATGTACAGAATAAATGCATCCCAGGTATCAAGTGGGGTTTTTTGATTTGAAAATAACTACAGCTCCACAGGAAGTGGTGGTGAACATAGAGAGCCCATGCTCTTCATCCAGCTCCCCCAGTGGCAGCATCACTGTCCCTAGCTTTGTCGAACAAATAATGACATTTGGCTGGCGTAAAATATTAACAGTATTCACAAATCTCCTAGTTTCCTTTTTTTTTTTTAACTTATTCCTTTTACTGATGACTCATCAGATGGTTTCTTGAGTACCCTCCTTGATCAATTCTCAGCTTTAAGCATTGGCTTCTGAGAAGCAAGTACAGTGATGGATAAGACCCGGTCCCGCCATTGGGTGGCTGGGAATCCCGGGGACACAGCCGTCTGAGGGTCACTCGGATACCAGGCAGGGCCGCCGTAGGGGGCACAGAGCTGTGCCAGATGAGACGCCAGGGATGGTGATGCTGGCAGTTTCCTGAGGGAAACTCCTGTGAACAGAACGGGTGCTTAGAATCAATGATCATGGGAAGGATGTTTAGGATGTAACTGGACATCTGAGGCACAGATGTACAAGAAAGAAAAAGGAGCACGTTTAGGAAATCATGCTTACATGACCGCACAGGGCACAGGGCACACGCTGGGGACAGCAGGAAAGAATACGCCAGACCAGGCCTGCCTCACGCTCCAGGCCCTGGAGAGGGGGGCTCTTCACCAACAGTCCGGGCTGGTCAGGGAGCACCGAACATTCTGACCTGGAGCCACGGCAGTGAAGGGTCCACGGGGAAGTAGAGCGCAGGGAGACAGCCACGGGGCAGGTGTCGGGGCAGTGAGGACCCTGACTCCAGATGGCCCTGGTGACCCAGCACGCAGGTTCTCAGGGCGGAGCCCCCAGCACGGGCAACCCAACAGGCTGATGGCCCTCCCACCAGCATGGTGTCCTCTTGGTCACATGTTCCTGCATGTTCTAAATGTCTGGGCAATGTGGGCCTTTAACAGCCGAGTGCTTAGCTGCAGATGGGCTTTTTTCAGGTGTGAATCTCCACATATGTCATCCTCTTCCTGCTGGAGGGAGCAGCTGCTGGGGGTGCAACCGAGGCACGCAGGGTCCTGGGCTCACATGGAACGTGCCTGACTTCTCATGCTAGGGAAGTGATGTGACCTCCGTGAAGGGAGGGAGAGTCCACCTGAATCAAAACCCAAGGAAACCCCATTAGCATTTGTTTACTGGGGTCCCACAGGTTTGAGAACGGCTGTCCTTGCCTGGTCTTCAGGACACAGGCTCTTCTCAGAGGTGTGTGCAGGCAGGTACCGGTGGGATGGGGCTCAGGCCTCAAGGACAGGTGCGTGGGGGGTGGGTGACCCTCACAGCTAAGGCAGCAGTTCCGGGACTCTGAAGTAGGCACCCGGCTGCACCTCCCCACCACTCACCCCCTCCAGCAGCAAGTGCAGAGAGAGTGCAGGCTGCCATGTCACGAAAGAGGGATGAAGCTGGCATCTGAGGCCATGGGGCCCCCATGTGGAGGCTGGTTAGCCAGTGGAGGCAGCTGGGCAGCCAGCGCTGCCAGCGGATGGACTGCCCCCTGCCCATTCACCGGGACTTTCCAAGAAGTATCCCTCAGGGGCCCAAAGACTCGGGGAGTAGAGAAGATTATAGGAGAATCACAGGGGCGCCCGGGGGACTGTCAGTTGAGCCATCTGCCTTCGAGTCAGGTTGTGATCCTGGGGTCCTGGGATCGGGTCCCACATAGGGCTCCCTGCTCAGTGGGGAGCTTGCTTCTTCCTCTCCCTCTGCCTTGCTCTCTCTCTCTGTCTCTCAAATAAATAAAATATTTCAAAAGAGAGAGAAAAACAAGTTTTTCAAGTTGTACCATTTAAACCTGATGATAAAGAAATATCTCGGAATGTGATGGGCTTTATGAAATAAAACACCTGTGACCTCTGAACCTAGGATCCAGTGACCTGTGTCCTGGGGACCTGTGATCTGTGACCCCTGAACCTAGGATCCAGTGACCTGTGTCCTGGGGACCTGTGACCTGTGACCCTGGCTGCCTGCACACGGGTTTGCAGGTGACCCTAGTGCATCCAGCCTGGCCTTTCTGTGACAGGAGCCTTCCTGGCAGCAGGCTGGCTCAGTGTGGCGCTCAGTGTGGCGCAGGCAGTGCTGGCGGCTCACAGGACCCAGGATGGGGCTCCCCCCATAGGGCGTGCCCCGTGTGCCCTCTGCCTGCATACCTGGGTGATGGTCCCGCCTCCCTGCCAGATCATGCTGGCCAGCTCGTGCACTGGTGTGCAAGTGTGCCCTGCCTCATCTGCATCAGGAGATGTGCCCAGGGGGGCGCAGGGCACCGTCTCCTCCCATGAGCCCTCAGGGCCCACCTGAACCTGGGACCCAGGTGCCACCAGGTGCAGGTGCACGGCCTCCTGCTCTCTCCCTGGGCCCCTCCCCTGAGTCCTGCAGTACCCCTCCGGTGACCCCGAGGTCATCCAAACACTTAGTCCAGTCATCCCTCTCCCATCCAGGGGGTCACGGGGTGTGAATGTTGGATAAAACAGTTTTGGTTTGTCCAAAATGGGGAGAGATCAAAGCTGGGTGCCGCTGAGCTGGGTGTGGGGAAGCCAGGCCTGCCCTCAGCCCTGAGCGCCCAGAAGATCCTGCCCACGCACATCCAGGTCTGAGCAGGGCCCAGGCCCGCTGAGCTGGCCACCCGAGGACATGGCTGCACAGCCGCTTCCACACTTTGTTGAGTATGGAGCATGTTTGATGTGAAAAGAAATTAAAGCTCTGGTCTCATTAGATAAAGCAGTTATGGTGAAAGATCACAGGAAGACGCTCACCCCTTTTGTGTGACACTGAACGACTGCAGCAGGCAGCTCTTTGCACACAATTGATTTCAAGCAGAGTTTTGTCTGAAAGATGCTTCTCGATTATGGCCAGAGAGCATTCTGTAATCCTGGCCAATGTCGCTGTGTTTAACAGACACACGCCCCTTATCGCTGATTGATTATGCTGGGCTCCAAGTGGACTCCAGCCCCAGGTCCGGCGGGCGCGCCTCTGTGAGCTACCGTGCTCTGCCGCCAGCCCGGCAGGCACCGTGGTGGCAGGGACATGGGGACACGGGGATGTAGAGATGCAGGGACACTGGCCGTAACCAGAGCTATGGACTTGCTTTCTTCGCAGCCAGGCCTTGCTGCTGATCGTGTGATTAAATCCATAATAATTTCTGCTCGGATCCTGCTCCTCCCGACATCTCTGGCCCACGGTGTGGAGCAGGGTGGCACCAGAAGCCTGACGTGCTCTGTGGCAGAGACAGTGCCGACGGTGTGGCAGGTGGCTTCCAAGCATCTTTAGAAGCAAAAGACAACAGCTCTCCAGGTAAACAGGCAAGCAGGCCTGTGCCGTGAGAGCGGAAGGCGGCAGGCGGGGGCCAGGGGCTCCGGTTACTCCGCGAGGCTCTACCTGAGGCCTACAGGCCCTTGCTCGGTGCCCAGATTTGCATCAAACAGGTGTGCAGCACACCTGAGCCTCCAATGGGCGCGCCTGCCGGGCGTTACAGCACCCGGTGGGGGTGCGTCCTGAGCGGCCGGGGCGGGGGCACGCCGGCTCCTTCCCGAGCCCTCCCGGCTCCAGACTCCTCAGCTGCGTTCTTCCGTTTTGCCGCAAATGGCTTCAGAAACGCTGTGTGTGGTTCCACGGGTCGGTCTGCAGCCCGTTGGCAGACGCTGGGCCCCAGGGCGGCCGGGGAGGGGGGACGCGCTATCCCAACCCCCTCCCCAGCACCCCAAGCGCCGCGGTGGCTGGAGGAGCTTCCCTTTGCTGCAAACCCTGAGCTGCTCTGGCTCCCAGCAGGAAAGTCTGGGACAAGTCAACCTCCCAGTGGAAACCGCGAGGACAGTGACGGATCTTTTAAAACTCAGATCATCCGGTCGGTCACCTTCTCCATACAGGTAAACGGAGCTCTGTTACTAATGCCACATTAGCGACCAGCGGAGGCAGGGTGGGCCTCACAGTCACAGCGGCAGTGCGACCCGGACCTTGACCCCAGGAGAGGCGCGTGCGCGGCCACACCTGTGCTCAAACCGATGGTTAAATATTATGTTTTTAAAAACGGAAGACAGCCCCAGGGATGTGTTCATCAGTTTGTTTGTAAAAGGCAAGTTTCCTGAGGTTCCTGCATTGAGAGCCAATTCAGTATTCCTTACGCGTATGCAGTTGTAATTGTAATTACTATTTATCTATTGGGAATTGGACTTTAAAAAGTATTATTTTGTTGAAAGAGGGGGTCACAGGAGGGAGAGGGCGCTCAGAGCTGAACCTCTGCAGGGTGACCCCAAGTGGCTCCTGGGCCACGGTGGGGCCTTGCTGGACGGAGCTACCTGCTGGCGGTGGTCTGACAGCTGGGCTCCCACCCTCCCCTCGGGGCAACTTTGCAGTCCCTGGGCCAGGTCCTGGGCAGTGACTCCCGGACACATCCCCTCAGGGCCCCAAGACCGCCCTTGCACGAGGGGCAGAGAGCAGAGGAGAGCCACTCTGAAACATCAAACAGAGGATGTCCGCTGCAGACGGAACCAAAACCCAAAATGCCAAGTACCCCCAGGCCATCCTACCTCCTCCTGCACTCCCTGGGTCCCTGCCCACGGCGCCCCCAACCCTGCACAGCCTCAGCCAGCTCCCCAAGCACACCGTCTGCTTCCCGTCTGTAAGATTCACATGGAGACACACCTCCTCGCCCTGGGGTTGTGGGCAGTACCAGCCTCAAAGCACAGCACAGCAAACAGCCAAACAACACAAAGCTCCAGGCACCCCCACCCAGGCACTAGCCGGGAGTGAAAGAGCCCAGGTTCCCCTGGGGCTTCAGGGCGAATGTAGGGAACTCAGGGTGAGCCCCCGCCCCCAGCCATCCCCTTACCTCCTAGTGTGGCCCCCCACACACACCCTGCCCCCTGCAGCCTTCCCCCTGCCCCATGCACACACCCCATGCACACCCCCCCATGCTCCCCCTGCACACCCCCCATGCACACCTCCCATGCACATGCCCCAAGCACACCCCCCATGTACACACCTCCCTCCCTGCATATCCCCCACCCTGTTCATGCCCCTCCCCCTGCACGACCGCCCACCCCATGCACATAACCCTGGCGCCGGCCCCCCCTGCACACACACATACTGCCAGGCACCCACCCTCACGTTGCCCACCGCGCACACACATCCCCAGCACAGGGCACCTCCCACTCTGGGTGACATCATCACAGAGGAAGCCCGCCACCCAACCAGGCCTCCCCTTGCACACCAGGCCGCAAGGTGCCACCCATGTCCTTGGGACGCATGGGTGCTGGGAAGTCGCAGCCCATTACCTTTACAAACATGACTGGTTTGTGTCCTTTATTTTTAAGTCTCACCCATCCTCAGGGCACAGCAGGGCAGCCAGTGGGAGGCCTTGGCTTTTTCCTATGTACAGTGTCCACCCTCCCTGTGTTTCCCAACGGGGCCGGTAGTGATCTGGGGAAATGGACCTCCTTTGTGTGGGCAAATGGGGGCTGTCCCTGCAACACCGGGCACGTTGGGCACCCCCAGAGCACATTTCGGTCAGAGCTCAGCTCTGTTGCTTCAGGCACTCTGCTTTCCTACTTTAAAATGCACTCACGTTGGACTTGGGACCCTTGACCACCTTCGGGTTTGAATCCTCCTAGCTGGGAACGCTTTCCCCGAGATGGTAGCAGGTCCATGACCAGAAGGGAAGGTGGCTCACAGTGTTAGGGGCAAGTCCTATGGTGACACTTGGCTCCCCTCGGACCCACTGCCAAGCCCTGCCACTGATGTGCCGTGGCCCACCTGCCAGGACCCATGCCCCTCAGCCAGGAAGGGAACCATGGGCCAGCCTCCTGCAGCTCTGGAGAATGTTACCTAGGGGAATGGGAACACAGTGAGGGGGTAAGGGGGCGAGGGGGTCAGGAGGTCAGGGGAGAGGGGGCCAGGGAGCAAGGGGGCTAGGGGACTAGGGGGCCAGGGGGAGAGGGGGCCAAGGGGTGAGGGGATGAGGGGGCCAGGGGGCCAGGGGTGAGGGGGCGGGCTCAGTTTGTTAGGTCACCACCCACCTAAAACCCTGCGTTATCGGAACGAGCTCCAATATAAAAACTTCAATCTGAATCTTAAAACATCTTCAAAGGCGTTTGTCATTGTTAATTATTAGAAAGACAAAGCATCCGGCTGGAATCAGCACATAGCACATGCATATAGAGCGCTTCATTCTCTCTCTAGTCCGCCCATAATTTTGTCCAGATTTTTTATTGTTAAGCAAACACTTGTGCTTCAACAGCACACTGATAAATTCCTAATCCTCAATGACTTGACATGGATTCTGAACTAAAATCCAGTGGACTAAGAGTTTTTTCATTCTCGCACACATCAGATCTTTAGAAAAAATGATTTCAACTTTGTGGCCCAACACACCCCAGAATCCTGAGTCCTCCACAGAGCCCCTGCGAAAGCCTCGCCCCAGCACACGCCACCCACCGCGATGAAGGTGGAGAACTCTCCCGTGACGCTGGGTGTTCAGACACAGCCTGCTTCTCTGGAGAGGCCCAGGCGTGGGGACCGTGCTCCCACACCCCAGCCCCCAGGGCAAGTCCCCGGAGACTCCAGGGAAGCATGAGGACCTGCGCCCTGGACAGCCTTCCCCAGGCGGGCGCAATGGCTCCCCTCTGGCCGTAGGCCCCCTCTCTGCTCCCCGCACCCCTGGTGCAACCTGAGGCCACATACTACTTCAAGGTGCCATGACACACCAGACACCTGAGCAATTAAGGAAACAGCCTTTTTTTTTTTTTTTTTTTTAATAAAATCAGCTGGATTCATCCCAGGTGACCAAGGCTGCAACCAATGCCCAGGCTGCATTTGTCATGTCAACGAGGGGAGAACATCTGCTTCTACAGGAGGAATCTCTTCAGAGACATGAGTGTCACCTTCCAGAATGTTCACAGTGACTGGAGATCTTTCCAGATGCTGCACAGCATTTGCAAACTTCCAGCATCCCGGTGAAAATTAAGGCCCAGGGCTTATGAACAAAACCTTGCAGGTGCAGGCACCGTGCACTCGGGCGCCAGAGCCACCTGCTCCTTGTGCGTATAGGACCTAAGCCCGACAGGGCCAGGCATGTTGAACTACTGCCATGGTGGTCTTACAGAAGCCAGGCCACACCACGGTGTCCTACATCCTGTCGGGAGAGCAGAAAAAAGATAAGGCAGAAACGCGCCCATCCAGAGGGCCCCTCCCAGCCTGGAAGCCGCCCTGATTCGTGCCCAGGCAGTGTTCATAGCAAGATGGCAAAAAAAACTCTCCATGGGAACGTTGATGTCCACCGAGTCTCACAGTGGTTATCCTCCCGCCCCCAGCGGTGACCTGTCTAACTGAGTCACTCCCCTGGGCCGTGCTGGGGAAGCCGCCCCACCACCGACCCCTGTGTTTCACAACCCCCATCTCCCCAGGCTGCCGTCCCCCCAGAGCACCTATAAAGTGAATTTGGGCCACAGGTTCCTTCAGCCACAGCCATGTGCTTGTGCGTGGACTCCTGGGTCTTATGCCCAGACCTTCCTGCAAGATGCAGCGCCTCGGCTCCCTCAGCCATGGGCGGCCTGATAGCCTGGGGGCAGAGAAGTCTGGCTCAAAAAGAGTGAGTGTCCCACGGGAGCTGCGGGACACGGGGAAGTTCCTCATGCACAGTGCACCTGTGTCACCCTGTGCCCCAATGGGGGGCCCTAAGGTTAGGTGAGCAGTGAGACGGGGCTTGCTCTCTTATCTATGTAGGATCCCGGGACTAGGGGCTAGAAGCCCCTCTGAGCTGCTCATGGTAGCCCCACCTGCACCTCCCACCCCATGGGGACCCCCAGGCTCTGGTCGGCATGGACCAGCGTCCGACATCAGGCCTCATGTCCTATGTCGCCGGTGCCACCTCGTGTGACAGTTGCTAGACAGAGGGTGCTAGACTGTCCAGGGGCAGTGCTGCCCAGGCAGCCTCACCCCCAGTCCCCCATCCACCCTGGAGACCAGGCAGGGGCACACCGACTGCGGGGAAGGTCAGAAGACAAGAGCCCTTCAGGCCCAAGTGTGAACCGCAGGGTCGGGGTGGCCAGTCTCTGCAAAGGGGACAGATGGACAGCGCAGCTGGAGGATCTGTGGTGGCCACCAGCCCGAAGCCTGGAGCCAGGTGAGCTCATGAACAGTCTGCCTGCCCCCTGGGGGGACCTGGATTCCCAGCCAGGCCTTAGGTGCCGCCACAGGGTGCCCTAGGGACCTGCCACCCTACAGGCAGGGACACCGGGAACCCAATGCCCACCCGCCCCCGAGACAGCAGCTGCTAGAGGACGGGCAGGCCAGGCTCTGGCCTTCCCTGAGGAGGGGGAGTCCCCGGGGGGAACATTCTGGAGAGAAGGGGGAGGGCCCTGTCCTGGCTGCTGTCCCGGTGGGCCTGGGCTCCCGTAGTCACGAAGGTTGCCCACTCCATCTTCAGGGCCCCATCTCCAGGGCCCTCTCAGGGCTTCTGGCCAGAATCCCTGGGCCACTGTCCTGTGGATGGAGACCCACGCACTGTGTGCGGTGGCTTCACGCCCCCAGAGGCCGGGCCTATCTCCCCACCATCACCTCATAGCACTGTGCAGGCATCAGCGAGGGATGCGGGCAACAGGAAATGACAATACAGGAGGAGAAATCTTCCCTATCCCAGCCCGGAACTACCCTGTCCCCACCTCCCTGTGGGCACACGCCCATCCACCTGCCCAGGCAGGCCCTGCACCTCTGCTGCCAGACTCCCCTCAGCTCTGGGCAGTGCTCATCCCTACCCTGGGACGGCCCTCCCGCCCTCTGCGCTCCACCCCTTCCCTGGTCCTCCTGCCCCTTTTCCTCCACCCCTGCTCCTGCCCTCCATCTCTGCCCTCTGCACTCCAACCCTGTCCCCGTCCTCCACCCCTGCCCCTATCGTCCCACTGGCTGTGCTCCCTGCAAAAGAGTAAACTTACTCTCAATGTGTCAATGTGATCATTCACCATATCTCTGTAAGGAGCATCAGGAGCAAAAATGAGAATAGTTTCTAGATAGTGAGTATCTGCATCCAGCAACAATTATCTAAAAATTACCTAAAAGAAAAAAGAATTCTCTCGTGAAAAATTCAGCTGATAATTTGGAACTTTTTTTACCATAGAGGTAACGTCAGTCCAGAGCATGTTGCAGGTGGGCCAGGGCGCTGCTGAGGTGGGGCATAGGGGCGCCCAGCACAGCCTGCCGCCTGCCTGAGCGGCCCATGCTCACCTCAGGACGGCCAGGCGAGAAGGATTACTGGGCACTGCCTGTGTGTGCAGCAAGCCAGGCATGAGAGGTTCAGATTAAATAAATAACACAAACCAAACAAGCGCTTCACACCCTCAGAGCATGGTTTGGGCTGTGTCACAACATCACAGTGTCACCTTCTCCCTGGCACAGAGGTTCTGCTGTGGTTTATTTCTAAAGCCAAAAAGTACATCGTTTGGCAATTTGTCACTCCAGGTACAATAACAGCAAGAAAAAATTCCATTATTGCATGCCCTTTGGTTAAGTCTCCATCAAAGTCCCCAAATTCAAAGCAGCCAGCTCCCCAATCAGTAACTACAGCCGAGAATTAGTGATCACATTTTTTTTTTTCTCAGAGTTAATTGAAACTGATGTGTTTTGAAATCATAGTGGGGGTTTCTCAAGAAAAGTGCTATGTGTTATTCAACCGGCAGGCGTGAAACAGGCCGAAGTCAGCAAGACTCACGCCCCAGGATCCCTCCTCATCGGCACCGGCGGGCACAAGCTCCACAGCCTCTCCCAGCGGATAAATATTTAAATTATATGTATGTCAATGTTCAGAGCAACCTGAAAGAAACCTGTTCTTTTTCCTTCTGTCATCCGGCTGTGAATTTTGAATAACACCGTAGGTCAGTGCAGACGCCCTTTCGTAAATCACAGAGCTAACTGACCTGTTAGGTTATAGCTTCCCTTCTTCTGCTCCCTAAGACTAATTTTTCCAGGCATAGTAGGGGTATTTCCAATTAACAGCAATGTAGTCTTGGATCACAGCTTTGCAAAGGTTCAATGCTAAGAAGTAAATATTGGAATACGCAGCGGCAATAATTCATAAGCCGCAGGAAGGAAAGTGCATGCCTGTCTTGTTGGGCTGATTGGAGCCAGTTACATTTTTATAGAATTACACACCAGCTACACTCTATCAATTCCTTACAATTATCATAAAATTCCTTTTTATGATATTCTTGTGACCCCACCCCTTTCGCTGCTCCCAGAGTTTATCTGTGACATGTGAGGCGTATCTGCACTGCGGGCTCTGCACAGATGGGCCTCCAGACCCTCCAGGGCCCTGTGATTGGACCAAAACCGCCCTCCAGCCTGCTAATGTGAGGATCTCCCTGGAGTCTGTTCCTCAGGAGTGTGGCCAGGTCATGGAGCCAGCCCCGCACAGGTAGATGGTTACCTGGGGAACTGCTGCCGTCAAGGGAGGAGCTAGCCGAGTACCGTGGCAGATTTATGTGTTTCCAGGGCAACCAAACATGCCCAGAGAGCGGGGCAGGGTGATATATTTGGGGCACCTCCAGAGAGGTGCACTTTGGCCCCATGAACAGACCCAAGTACCCCGAGGACAAGGACCTACGGTTGGAACCAGCAGCAGCTGGGATGTGGCCGGCCATGACTTGCTGCATGCTCACGGGATGCTTCCGGGGCCTGGTGAGATTCAGACTAAATCGGACCCAGGACCCACAAACTAAATTGAATTATTAAAGCCTTGTCTCCAGCTTTTAAAAATTCTTCAGCTTTTTGGGTTGCCTGGGGGCACAGCCAGTTGATTTCGGCTCAGGTCATGATCCCGGGGTTGTGAGATCGAGCCCCACATCGAGATCCCTGCTCGTTGGTGAGTCTGCCTCTCCCTCTCCCCCTACACCCCACCCCCCCGCTCGTTCTCTCTCTCTCTCAAATAAGTAAGTAAAATCTTAAAAAACTATTCTTCAGTCTTTCTATACAGTGGCTTGTCTCCCTCACTTCACATGTGAGGCTGAGGTCAGAGAGCGTAACCAGGCCAGTTGGCGGCAGCCAGGGCGGAGCGGGGAGGCCCCCTGTCCACACGTGCACTGCTCAGACGAGACACTCACCAGGTCCTCTCCGTTCTCATCCTCGGGCCCCACACTCCGTACAGGTGCCAAGAGGAAAGCACAGCTTGCCTTGCTTTGCAAAAGGACCAGAGCTCGCTGGGCCGTTTATAAAGCAGAAGAGTGGGAAGCTGCGGTAGGTCTGTCCCCACTGCCTGGCCTCCCCACACACATGCCAAGGCCAGGGGCCCTCGAACTCTGCCTTGTGGGGTGGCTCGCTGGTGGCAGTGACCTTTGCTGCTACAACGCTGGCCACTGAGCTCAACTCCGAATGGACCCTTTCTCGCACAGTGTATCTCTGGGCAAAGCTATACAACCGGATGTATTTTTTTAAATAAATAAACTTTATACTGAATTTTTAAATGTAACCATCGATCCTTACTTTACAACCCAATGTCAACTAAAAGTTTAACAAGAAGACAAGAAGAGAAGGTGCCTCTGTCTCTGCTACCACATATGTGTTTAATACAGAGGCCGTCCTGGGACACCCCCCCACCCCCCCACCCAACTCAGAACACCGTTCTCCCCAACAGCTGAGCTGGCTGAGAGACCCACAAAACCCAACTGCTCCATGGGAGAGACCACACTTCCAGAAAATTCCAGACAATCATGTCCCTGTGGAAATGCCTCTGTGGTAGAGATGCTGACACGCACGCCCCACCAGGACTGTATGCGGGAACCAGCCAGGTGGAAACTGAGGTGCAGGGACATCTGAAGAGGCGAGCGGTCTGAAGCCCACCTCTGCTTCTGCCCAGGGACACCCGCCGGCTCCCCTTGCTCCTGCCCCGGGGCTTCCAGAAAGTTCTGAGAGAAGAAAGGAGCCTAGTTACGGGAAGGGGCCAGATGTGCCCGTGTCTGTGCTACCGACAGAGAGAGCAGCCCTGGCCCCACATCAGGCACTTCCATGCAAGCGAGCAGTATGGGCCGTAAAAGGAAAGTCTCTAATTTTTTAAAATCATTATTTGCCCAATGATCTGAAATAGGTAAATAACATTTGTCTTATAAAGCCCATAATTACAGCGTGTGCTTGTGCACCGAGCCATAGCAGAGACTCCAGTGTCTCGATGGCAAAGCCGCGTCCCTGCAGACAACGAATTCACAAAACAACCGCACATGCGAGAGTGTTTCTAGGGGCTGGGCACTGCACGTACTTGTGTTCAGCAATTGGAATGTCCTAACGAGTTCCAAAGACAGACCAGCACCCACTTCAGGAAGATTCAGGTAAGAGCTTCTAGGCATTTATGTTGATGACAAAGCTGTTGCACGGAATACCTACCCTGGTTGAAGTCCAAGCGTTTTTTTTCATTTTTTCTCCATATAAATGATTAGCACATTAGGGACATACTTTGTGGTTCACATAAACTTTCCACAAATTATTCACATGGTATCTCAGCCCCTGAGTTAACGTTTGGTTTGCTTTGGGTTTGGATATTTAATGATCACACTGCACCAGCTTGTGTGGAAGAACCTGACCCACCTCACTGTTTGGATAAGACTGATGCTGACGGGAACATACGTTATTGAACCTGTTCCTATTTTTGCTGTCTCCAAATTGACCAGAGCCCCTCCCTGAGCATTTCAAGAGTCAAACATCTTCACCAAACTTCTGGAAGTTCCACGACCCACAGTAAATCCTTCCAGAGAAGTCATGCACACGCCCTAGGCTGTGCAGAAGCTTCTAGAAGGCACTCCCCCCACCCCCAACCAAAGGCTTCACCCTCATAAAGTGCACAGACTTGCGCCTTTTGTTTTTGGAAGTCACCCATTTTGAAACCAGAAGGGAAGTGCCAACCCCATAGGGACCGCAGTGAGGGTGAAGCCAGCCCCGCAGGCACTGCAGCTTCCAAGCTGTCCACCCAAGGTACCCGCCTCTCAGCCAGGCTTCTCTCCGGTGTTTCTCCCACAGATGGACAAGGACATACTCACCGCCTTCCCTAGGACATGCCACATCTCTCCCATGTGCCCAAGCCAAGCCCAATCCACGAGACAGCTGATGGCACAGTGGGCAGCTGGTAGTGAGCAATGGTCCTAGCATGGGGAGAGCCAGCCAGGCCGAAGAACACGCACGTGCTCATTACAGGGAGGAGCCGCCGCAGGGCCTGGGCAGCTCAGACGCTGCATGGGGTGCGCCGGCCGGGCCGGGCTCTACAACGTTCCACCCTCGGAGCAGAAGATCCCAGACCTGGTCTGCTCACCACCCCTCATGGCAGCCCCAGGCCAGACAAATACCAACCCGTCCAGGTACAGAGACACGGATCCAGACAAGGTGACCAGTGTCCAGGTCCCGGCAACTGGGAGCCACTGGGGAAAGCCATCTTCGTCATTATAGAGAAAAACAACCATTCTTCCCTTCTTAACCACATCACCTCTGTGGACGTGTGCGTGGGGGGCACCTAGCGGCCTCTTGGATCTCGGGGATCCCGGGCTCCCCCTCACCCCAGGGCTGCAGCAGCCCTAGAGACCCACCTGCAGGACGTGGCGTCCTGCGATCTGCACGTGGACCACGTCCGTGGCACCCTGCGAACACATGAGGGTTCAGGGCCAGGACCCCAGAGAAGGAGGCACACTCAGGTCCTCGTTCTGTGGTCTCCCCCAAAAGTCGCCATGAAGGGGTGTGTCTATGTGATACCACACACAGTGATCCTTGCCCCTGAGATAACCAGGACCCTGCACGCATGTCACAGCCGTGACACAGGCCTGGTGAGGACCCAGGGTCCTGGGGAAGCGCGGGCTGGCTGGCCACAGACCTCGCAGCCCACAGACTTCAGCACGTGTCTCGGCTCCAGTGTAGTCACAGCACAGAAAGCCCGTGAGCAGGGGTCAGCCCCCCTCTCATAAGCCGTAACCCCATGAACTTTGTAAAGGGTCGTCAAGTGGTTTCTTGCACATTTTCTTTCTGAATCCCTTGGGCACAGGCTGTGAAGAACTCACAGAAGAAGAAATACACATGGCCAGTGTACATTTTTTTTAAGTTCACCTTTGCTAATAGCTTAAAAACAGAAACACGGATCAAAACAACAATGAAACGTCGTTTTGTCCTCCCGAATTAGCAAAGATTGGTTTAAAATGGCGGTAATTGATGCAAACTCCGACTTGGCAATCAGATGCTCTTACTCCGCCCCTGGGATACAGACACGTCAGCCTTTCTGGGAAGCCGTGTGAAAATGCGTATCAAGGCCCCTCACAAGTCTCTTACCCTCTGGACCTAGGATTGCACACGCAGTGTTCTCTCTCAAGAAAACAACCAGAAGGGATCCCTGGGTGGCTCAGTGGTTTAGCGCCCGCCTTCAGCCCAGGTTGTGATCCTGGAGTCCCGGGATCGAGTCCCACATCAGGCTCCCTGCAGGTAGCCTGCTTCTCCCTCTGCCTGTGTCTCTGCTCTTTCTCTGTCTCTCATGAATAAATAAATAAAATCTTTAAAAGAAAACAACCAGAAACATAGACAACGACGTTTGTACGAGACCTTCACGGCTTAACAATAGCAACTTGTTGGAAATATCCTATGTTTAGGAAGAGCAGAACCTTAGTCAATCCTGCTGCACACGCATGATGGAATCAGGGGTGTGGCACAGGCTGATCCACCGTCCCTTCAGAGGAAAAAGAGAAGTGCCCATGTGTAGTGACTGACATTTCTGTGGCACAAACTCTCCCACTGCACCCAGTATCTGGCTCCAGACAAGGCATCAGTCAGCCATGGTGGAGGGGACACACATGCTCACATGCTCTTTCTCATGCCGCCACAGGCCAGCAACCCACGCTTCCAGGGGATACCACGTACCCCAGAAGACTTACTCATGAAGAACGTTCAGCCACACACAAAAATGCTCACGATGGGGGTTGGGGTGTAGAGACATGCATGGAGGTTCAGATACAGTCGCCCGTGGGCAGAGCACACAACACGGTAGCCTAGTTGTCTCAGGATCGTTTAATAATGGGAGATTCCTGATCTTCTTTAGATGTGTCTCCAGTTTCCAACTTATCTAAAAATGTGCTTGCAATTTTTAAGTAAGAAAACAAAATGACATTCTTGTTAAATGATTGAGGTGCTAGATATTTCATCAATGTTCCCAGAAGCTCCTCAGGTAAAGTTCAAAGAGTGGTAAGACCCTGTCCATCCTGATTTTACCCTTGACAGCTCAGTCCCTTTCAAGGTGCGCGTCTTGCATCAAACATGTGTTTTCCCCTAAATGCTCCGACAACGGCAGCTTCCAGTGAAATCGCTGATGTCACAAAAGACAATTCCCGATTCAGGAAGAGAGAAGAAGTGAAGGATTCAGGAAGAGGGGAGTTGCCCTCTGTGTGACTTGGGGAGCCCCTCCCTGCCCACCGCCCCTGTCCAGCACCAAGAGTGCACGGAATTCCGGGTGTGGGGTAGGTGCGTCTCATCTTCTGTGTTTGGTTTCCACTGTATTTTTTCAAAAAGCTGTCATGAGAAATATTTTTCATCTCTGCTAGAGCAGCTAAAAATGAACCAGAAAAACCATAGGCTTGCATTTTTTCAAGACAGTTCCAATTAGAAAATATTCTTTCCCATGGACACACAGACTATGAGGCCATGTGTGATTTTTTTTAAATGTTCGCACCACTGTGCATGAGGCCCACATTTTGTTCAAGGACAAATATGTGTATTTTATCATTAAAGAAAAAACTTCCAAAGAAGACATTGTTCCAAAGAGCAGCATTGCTCTTTTTCTGTTAATTCAGAAGCCAGCGACACTGTTGCCTTCAGGTTGGAAACAGGGGTTTGAGCCTTGCTGTGGGGTGGCTCCCGCCCTGACTGGTATTTAATGTTATTTGACCACCAACAGATAAACTTGTTTAACTGCTACTTCCTGGCTCCTTGAGTCCATTAAATATTTATTACTTCCTACACCTGTGTAACTAAAAGATGAAAACAGCCCAGGATTTTATTAACAAAAGAACTCCAAGTCATAATTCCTGTTCATGTCATCCTTTGGTTCCTTCCTTCACCTCATGGACACTCACACTAAGCCCTCAGACCTAAGCTCAGCCTGGGCTCTGTGCTTGTGTGTGTGTGTGTGTGTGTGTGAATCATACATGTGTGAGTATAGGTGCACATAGGTGTAGGTGTGTACATGTGTGTATAGAGAGAAGTGCATGTATGTGTACAGGTGTGTGTGCATTGCGTGTGTATGGATATAAGTACGTATTCATAGAGATACGTGTGTGCATGTGTAACTATGTGTGCAGATATGGGTATATGTGTATTGTGCACATGTGTACATGTGTGTATACTTGTATGTGCATGTGTATCAAGATATATGTTTATGTGTACGTGTATATGCAAGTGCATGTATGTGTGTATATGTGTGCAGATACAGATATGTATATGTGCACATGCGCCATGTGTGTATACACATGCAGGTATAGGCATGTGTGTGGGTGGGGAGAGACAAAGACAGCGGAAGAGTGCAGGGAAGAGCGACCACAGTCACTGTCCAAGTCTTTCGTCCTGGGTCCATCCAGGGCCCTTAAACTCCTCGTCCTGGATGTCCCTTCATCCAGCATCAGTCTGCCATCTCCCCAGTGCCCCCACCTCAGGAATGGGACCACCACCATCAAACAGAGCTCACTGCTGCCCCGACCATCCCCACATCCATGCTAGGCCCCACTAAGCCCCCATGTCCACACCCAGGCTTGTGCCCTCAGGTGCCTGCACCCCAACAGCCCCTAACTGGCCTCCTGGAGCCCACTCTGGCCTCCTGCACACATGACTGCCACGATCTTTTCAAACCACAGACCCCATTATGCCACCTTTGCCATGACCTTGCAGTGGCTTCTAAGTGCCCTCCCAGGAACGCTCCCAGTCCTGCGGTGAGATGAGGTCTGCACGGTCCAGCCTGTTCCTCGTTCCTGAGCCTCTCCTGCTCATCAACCCCACCTTCCCATCACATAAGCCCTTTGGGGCTTGAGGTACACATACCCCAATTGACACCAATGTGGGCTGGGCCTTCATCATGCCCAGACACCCTTCCGACCACCTCTTTGGCTAAGCCCTCTGTTCCACCTGTCTGTGCTCCCAGGGTGCACTGGGCCTCCAGCATATGGGAGAGGCAGCTGTGAGAGGAGCAGCCGTGGGTGAGCACAGGGAGCCCCGTGGCCGTCCACTCACCCCAGCACCAGGCATCTGGCTCTCCATCCCAACAGCCGGCTTCACAAAACATCCACAGAAAAGCACAGGCAGGCAGAGCATGAAGTGGGAAAGATGGAGAAGATGGGGTCACCAGGAGGGTGTGAGGTCTTCGTCATCCAGAGCATAACCTGCGAACGCACGTAGGTCTCCATCGTGTTTCCGTTGGTGGGCTCTTCTGCACTGCAGGTGGCATCTGGCCTAGGTGGCTTCTAGGGAGACAGAAACAGAAGATACTGCAAACAGAGGTCCTCACCTGATGAGGATGTGGAGACCGTCCACACAGCCCCACCCTAAACTGCACATCCCAGTCCTCCAGATGGTTTCCCACTCTTTGCTTTTAAAAATAACTGGTCATGTGTTATTTTGTAAAAGAAAAGAGCTGAAAGTTAGTCTACTTATCGTCCCCTGGTGCACTTCCCTTTGAAAAATGAGAAACAGCAATGGAAAATAAATCTGACTTTTTTGGGTTTTTAATGAGAGAAATAGAGGCTATATGAGAAGGAGTGTAGGTCATGCAACAGGGGCTGCATGGGAACCATTTTCCAACAAAGACAATATTTAATTTGGAATTTGGCGATAAAATGCTAATTATAATGTGCAATGAATGTCGAGAATGGATTCGTAACATCATTTAGTTTGCCCAAAGTAAAATTAATAGCAAAATGAAATACATAAGGTCTTTAGAAAGAAGCCATCCTGAAAAATGCGTTTTGTTTCTGATGTTCTATTTCCCTCTTAGGAAATCAAATAGTTCATAAAAACTCTCTCCACGAGAGAGGAAACTTTTCTGGTCTCCAGAAGACACTCTAGGTGTCTTCTTCTCTAATGCAATATATTGACATAGAATAATTTGCCAGCGACGCCTGCAGAGTTCACCCCACTGTTCACGGTTCACGGCACCACGACACCATCTGTCTCCACACCGCGTGCTCTCAGGCAGCGGGAGTTGGGGCCATCTCAACCATGACGTGTGGACTCATAACCCCCATGGGTTTATCACAACCTGATGCTTCCTTTTGTTCTTCAAAAGTGTTTGTGATACATTGAAAGTAAGCGAGAAGACCGAGAACTCTGGTACACTAGATCCATACTGAGCATCGGTCATTGATGCCTCGGTAAAAGACGTCGACGTGTCATACCACCTGCACACGCAGCTCCTCCAATCACCACACTCACTGTAAAACAGCTGTGTTCACAGAAGCTTCTCATGAAAACAACATTTTAAAAGATTTTAAATGATTCAGAGGTTTATGGCACAGTCCATATTTAATGTACTCCTTAATACTTCTTCATTTATTTTTCTGGTAAGATACAAGGAGGTCATTTTCGTCACCAAACCGAGCTTCACCACTGCTGGTGCTTGAAATCAATGCTGAGGGGGTCCAGCCGGGGACATATGCGGACATGGAGGGGCCATCAGGCTGTCCCAGGGCACCGGGGAGCTGGGAGTGCCGTGAGGGGCGTGCGGGCTGGATGTGCAGATGTGGGGTCACCCACGGGGGTAGGCCAGGCTAACACATAAGTGACATACGTGACAAAGTGCAGAGAGGAATGCCGAGAGCCAGGCAGGGAGCCTTGCAAAACTGTGCATATTCAAGCAGAGGAAAGAGAAGACGATCTCCCCAGAGCATAGGAAGTCACTGGGATGCAGGAGAGCCAAGATACTCGATGAGGCAACAAAGTGGGGGGTGTTGAAAGACAAGCAGGGGCAGCCGACCCAGCGCCATAGGAGGCTGACAGCCCATCGAGCTGGACTGAATGAGGAGGGCGATGCCTTCCGCCCCTCGCACAGCTCCTCTGAGCCGTCAGGGCTCGCTGCTCAGCTGAGGTCCTGTGTGGCCTCTCCTGGTCACCAGGCCCCTTCTGCCCTCCACTTGTTCATTCGGGGTGCAAGCTCTCACCATCTGGGGGCGCATACCCCCAGGACCGCGGACTCCACTCAGCCAACAAATGAGAAAGCTGGTGAAGGTCCCTGTGCGGTTCCTGCCTCAGCCAGAGCCATGGGCTCCCTGATACTCACATGTGCTCCGTGGCGGCTGGAGGCAGGAGCACGTGTGGGTGGGCGCAGGAGAACAGCTCCGGCTGCAGCCACTTTCCAGGGCCGCGCGGCCACGTGGAGAGAGGACAGCCCGGAGGACTCGGCGATGACTGCAACTGCCCTGGCTCCCACTGTCTGCAGGTGGGTAGCTTTGTTTGCCTCACCCCGAATCCCACCAACATCAACTTCAGCCCAAACTGGTGCCACAGGCCTACCACGACCCAGGGGAGCCATGAGATGTGCCCCCATGTAGACAATCTGCCCAACAATGGCTCTGCACTATGGCTAGAAAAACCCAACCTGCAAACCTATCCCTTTCAAGATCCTCTCATTCTCATCAAAAGAAGTATAAGAAAATTCAGTGGGGCTGCTGCCTTTTGTACCCATGTCTTTCTGTGCATAAGACTTAACACCAGAAGCAAAATTAAAATGCAGACTTCTGGGACCTGGGGCCAGAGGTGTGGGTTCAGCAAGTCTGGGAATGGGGCCTCCCAGAGGATGCTGCTGAGGGTAGCTTGAAAACAGCAATAGGGAGTCTAGAGCGATTAATAAAAGCATTTATAAACAACATTGATTGGTAAAGAGGAGGATGAGCTTCGGCTTGGAGTGCATTTGTGTCCAGTGGGTGAAGCACAATGTCAGGTCTCCACCATTCTGCACTGCGCGACCTTGGGAGAGAAAGTCACCCACAGCCGCAGCTGGCAAGCCTGGAGCATCACATACTCGCTGGTGAGATCACAATGGTGCACATGATACACTGAGTGATCAGATATCCTGCTCACACATTGCTCAATGTTTTTCTAAGGGATAAATACATCTTCACAAAAACCGCTCCCGCTCAGGAACCCTAGAACATTTGCCTACACATTCCAAAGTGCAGCCCATCCTCCTAACAGACAAAAACCTAACAAATGTACAGCCTTGTGCTGAGCATGGGTCTGGAAAGGGGAAGACCAAAGCCACCAGCCATGACAGCATGCAGAGAAATGGCAAGTGCCACAGGGAAGTGTGGATAAGGGTTAGGGGTGAGACTGACAGGGGAGCATTTGGAAGGCGTCCCAGGTGCTCATCCAGGGTCACCGTGCACATGCAAAGGAGTACAGTCTGCGCTTAGGAGTGAATGTAGGCCTCAGCCCACAGGAACTGAACCCTGTAGAGTCACCTCGTAACTAGAACTGGCCTTTGAGAGAAATGGAGACTTATTCAGTCATTATGTCTATACCGCGGGGTAGAACCATGGCACCTGAAACTAAACAGGGGTTGGTGCCAGTGCTCTGCCTGCAGCTTGCCATGTCTGGATGAGTTAAGACTCTGGATGGTTCGCGGCGTGTACAGGTGCCTCTGTGGGCTCCCCTGTGAGTCCCAGATGCCCTGTGAGTCCCAGATGCCCACTTCCCCTAGTGAGGACGGTGCAGCGGGCACTGTAGTGGCTCCAGGTAAAGCTTGACTCACAGACTCTTCCCCTCCATTCCCCTCCCCAGCTTCCTCCCTCTTCCAAGCCTCCAAACCCAGGTTTCTAGGCGTTCTCTGGGTGCAGCCTCCAAAGTACCAACTTAACATTTCAGCTAAACTTTTCTTTGTGTAAAATTCCCTGTCCCCCCACTACAGGAGTGCTGAGGCATCAGAAGGGACTTCCAGGACGGTGGCATCACGGTGGAGACAACAGGTGTGTGCCCGAAGGACTAGTCCTCCAGAGAATTTATTTGCTATCCATCATCCAAGTGGCAGAAAAGTAGGATAGGAGGTTTTCAATCTAGACAGCTGGGTTTTCAAAGGCATGGAGACATTTGAGGCTGTCTGACGAGAGCATCAGGTGAGCTGAAGCCACCAGGAGAACAGGTGTGTGCGCACAAGGCAGGATATTCTCACCTTTTAAAAAGATGGACCTTGATTTTCTTTTTGTCCCCCTCATGGTTTCAGGTAAAACACATCATTTCCACCTGTTTACAATATACTCAGAATATAAGGGAGCAGAGACTGGGTTCTTTATAAGGCATTTTGGGGATATTAAAAAAATTGAGTGCTTCCTCCACCTGTCATCAGCCAGGCTCCCCAGGAAGCAGACCGAGGTGTGAGGAGGCTGATCAGGTGCCTGCTCCCGGGAACTTCCCCTGGGAACATAGGGAAGCAGGGCCAGCGGGATGCACCTGTAGCACGGGCCCCAGAGGGACAGGACGGGCTCCAGCGGGACCTGCCTCGGGCTTGAAGGCGGCTCTTGAAGATGGTCAAGGCCAGCGAGCCAGGCACTGGCAGCCTGTCTGAGCCAACCTCACAATCTAGCCCGGTACCTCCAGCCCCTGGCAGCCGCCATCCTGGCTGCAGGGTCGGGGGACATGTGGCCTGTCCAGGACAACCTCTAACCTCTGACGAAGCCACGCTGGCTACACCCCTTCTGCCACCAGCTGTGTTCTCACGGTCAACATGACCTTCCCACTGCAGCCTCTGAGCCCCCACGGTGGTTCTGGGGTCAGGTCACCGAGGCCTCCCTCGCTGCCTCCCATTTCTGGGTTTCACATCCCACAGGCTTCACAACGGAGGGCTCTGATTGGTTAGATTTCTTTGCGATTGTTTTCAGTCAAATTAATGGAGAATGAAAGTACAAAATTTTATCTTCTTCTTTTAATGTGATATTTTATGTACAGAATTATGTTATAATAAAAATTCTCTGTGCTCTATAAAACTACTGATTTAAAGCTTAGGAAGAACTATCTTAGTTTCTTGGCTAACACAGCTGCTACGGGGCAGTAAAACATTTATATGCATAAGAACACACACCCGAATTACTTGCTCTTGCAAAAATATTCTTTAATATCCATGTGTCATTTCTTTAGGAAGAGTGGGGACATGTCGTGCCTGTAAAGATGGTTTTTACCAAAAGTTCTTGTTTGTCTCTGCCGGTTCTCAATTAGCCGCTCCCGCTCATCATTTCGGCTCTGTCGGCCTTATTTTCCACCATCTGACTTAAATCCATGAACTCAGAGTGACACTTCCTGTGATTATTTCAGAGAATGTAGGCGGATGCCTGGTTCCAAATCACAAGATATGCTGTGAGTGGACAACAGTCTTAAGTCCACTTAAATGGACGCTAGCTTGTCCTCTGCATTATTGATTGGGAAGGGTACAAAGTAGTGCATGAGAAAAATGCCATGAACTCAAAAGAACGTAAAATGACAAAATAACACCAGATACATGAATATTTGCTGGATAAATCCTGGTTAAAAAAAAAAAAAAAAGATTACTTTTAGTAGACATTTCCAGCCGTCAAAGCATGTCGATCCATGTGGGGCCGCCTGCAGGTTCTCTGCCCCCATGGTGGGATTGTGTGTGCAACGTAAAGGGAGATGAGGGGAAGGCAGGTGGCACAGGGACCCTGCCATCCTGATGCTCCACCAGGCTGGTGCAGATGAGATGCCGAAGGTGACGCATGCGGGTTTGAGGAGGAAATGGACATTGGTAGTTTCGGGTACCACTCCGTCCCCATGGCATTTATGAATCACAAAGGAAAATGCCCTCACCAGTCACCCCCCTCACCAAGTGATGTCGTTTGCAGGACTGGCTGACACTATATCCCTTTGGATAGGATGCCCTGGAAACAACGATAGCACCGCACTCATCTGGTACTCCGGCCAGAAACACGTGACTTCCATTGAGCCGGGAGGAAACGTCACACAGACTCAGACCGAAGCACAAAATCCGACAAAGTAAGCAGCCAGTCAGTCCTCTTCAGACCTGTCAAGGCCATGAAAGCCACAGGCCAAGGGAGCTCACAGGCCACAGACTGGCCCGGATCCTGTTGCAGACAGAGGACGTCCTGGGAATGCAGGTAGGGTCTTGGCGCAGCCTGCAGGTGGACGGCCGTGCCTGGCCACGCACAGTGTGAGCACCAGGAGGAGCCAGGAGGGCACATGGAGACTCTGCAGTCTTTGCAACTTTTCTGTGAGTCTAAAAGTATTCCAGAATTTTTTTTAAAGCAGCTGAAAGCTTCATGCCGCTGCAGGGTGACCTGCTAAGAGTCTCTTCAGGGCGACTGCAGGAAAGCCTGCCACGGGCTTCATCCCAGAGGAAATGTGGGGTAACACAGAGCTGAAGGGAAGGAGCCTGCCAAGAAGAGCCCCGAGCCTCCGCCTCCTCAAGTGGTGACGAGATTGTCCCTGCAGCAGACTCTCTCTGGTGCCGCCACCAAACACCGCAGGCCGTCCCGCCTCAGGATGGCAGTCAGACACACCTGAGTCTCCACGAATGCGTCCCAGCTCGGGTCCCTCCACGCGGGAGGCCAGGGCTCCATACGATGGTGGCAGCAAAGGTGAAACCAGAAGCCCCAATGCCCAGGGGGAGGTTACCTGCAGCCACAGAAGCCCATCCTTCCACCGTGAAGAAGGTCGGAGCTATGCCCCTCAAGCTGCAGGAGGGGAGAGTCTGGAGCTGACGATGTGAGGGACCCCGATGCAACAAGGGCTGGGGTAGGAGGCGGCTGAGAAACATGTCACCTCCCAGGACTTTCACTAGCATGTTTCAAACAGGCCCTTAGCACCTGAGGCTCCCAGACTCTGGCCATGAGAGGCGGCAATGTCCAGGGCTCCTGGGGCCTCCCCACTGGGCACTTGCTGGCATCTGGTCCAGGCGCCTCCTACCGCTGGAGCCCATGGGCCTTGCTTCTTGGGCGGTGCTGCCAGGTCCGCTCCACAGCCACCCCGCAGCAATCGTGTTCCCAACACTAGGCAGATGACGCCCAGGTCGACACTCAGAAGAGCCTCCGTCTACACAGAAGGTGGGTGTCAGCACTCACCCCCCTAGCAAAGCTGCTGCCCGCAGGCCCGCTAAGGACCACGGGCCCCCATCACAACGTCCAAGGCGCGTCTGTCGGGCACAGAGGAAGGAGACCAAAGCCTCCGCATGGATTAAAACAAGGGGAAATGGTATTTCCAAATGTCTCAGTGTCCATGAGCTGAAAGGAAAGCCAAGGCCACAGGCCTCTTCCGCACAGTTTATTGACAATTTTAAACAGACTCTGTTACTCCTCATGCAGCTGACATCACATTCTGGCAAAAGGGAGAATCCTGAAATATTTATATGAGTATAATTGATGGTGGCGGTCCACTCACAATGCATTTTCATGTTGCTGTTAAACGGAAAGCCTCTCTCACTATTTTACAGGCAATAATTCCCATCCAGGCACGTGAGTCCCTGGCTTCTTCTGTTAATTCTGCTGGCCAGTTAGTACGTGATGCACGTTCCACTGGAAACTATATGAAGACATTAAAAAAAATTTTATGTTTTACACTGAGATTTTCTCTGCAGTGCATTAGTTATGTGAAGATAATACTAGATTTGTTGCTTAAATTCAAAAAAATATTTTTCTTCCTCCCAAAAGATTTCCATAATCATGAATTAGCAAAGCATGGATATCACAGCTCCTCTGTGATATCCAATTCCATCGTGAGTCCTTATGGATCATTTTTGCCGTGATCTTTGATTTGGTCTTGATGCCCAGAAGCTCCTTCAGCACCTTTCAAACCCAGAGCTGGCACCTCCTTACAGGAGGCAGAGCCTGCTGACCCCCCCGCTGGGAGGTTGGTCTTCATGACATGGAGAGATGCACAGGGATATCCTGCTTCTGACGCCTGCACGCGGTCCCTAATTAGCGTTAATGAGAGTTACACATGCGTATCCAAAAACAGGCCCCGTAATGTTTAAGTTAATGTGGGGTAAATTATAGTACAGGAAATATCAATGCTTCTTAAAATGAGCTAAACTGGCTGTGAGATTCTGTTAGCTACAGAAGCATCACAAAGGCACAGACACTCGCAGGCCTTTGGAGACCCAACCAAACCCTTCTGGCCGCAGCAAGGTGAATTTATTGAACATCTACTGTGTCCAGCTGAGGGCAGGAGGGGTCCACACTGGCATCACTGCCCCCTGCCGGCAGAAGGAGAAGTGAGCTCACAGGATCCCACGGGGGCCTCATTCCTGGCTCCTCACCCTGCAGAGCCCTCTGGGAGCCTGACCCCCCTCCACACCAGGGATGGGTCAGGAGCCTGGATGTCAGGGTCGCTGCTAATGGTTAGAAATGCATCCCGCCTCAGCATGAAGGATCAAGAAGCTGCACCACAGCCAACTCCAGCAAACCCAGTGCTCCACCAAGCCAGGATGCACCCCAAGCCCTGGACCCTCTTTCTCGGCCCCCGGCCCCATGCACAGCCCTCCACTCGCTGCTCTGGACTCGTATATTCTCACTTCTAGTTGAGCCCACACCCTCCACCACTGCTCGCCCCTCACTCTGGCTGCCACCCGCAGACTCAGCAGGGCCACCTCTGGAACCGCCTCCTTCACCCACCCAACCCCTCCATCCAGGCCTCAGCCTCTAGGACCTGCAGAGTCATCACGATGGACCTTACACCTCCCACACACTCACTCTCCTTCTGCAGAGCCACGCCCTGTTTCCCACATGTGCTGCGTCCTCGGGGCCTGGGGCAGCCCAGTCAGTGGCTCAGCCCCCCAAGGACAGGGAAGAGGAGAGGAGAGTACAGCTTGGCGCTACTGGTTTGCGTGTTTCTACAGCGTGACCTCGCCTGTCCCCACTGCACAAGGCCCTGGTCTCCACTGAGACTCAGGACCAGGCCCAGGTCTCCGTGCCGCGGTGATGACTCTTCCCCGAGGGAGCTTCCTGAGTGCCCAGCCCTATGCCACGTCCTCAGCCGGCGGCTGCATCTTATCTACCACAGACTCAAGCCCCCACCTGCTCAGTGATGCTCTCATGTCTCACCTCGGCTCAGGGTCTATATGTTGCACTTGCCTGGGAATATATTTATTGTGTTTCCAATTGGTGCCAAATACCAGTTCTCTTGCCAAATAAACTGTTCAGGGGATCAACAGCCAAATCTCTGAGGTGGTCCCCGAAATGCCTCGTGGGGACATCAGGACATGAACACAAGGCATCATCTTCTCATCATGATGACTTTTTGATTTGTTTTCTTTTTGGGGGGGTCAATCTCTCTAAAGCTGTTTGAGTTATAAAATCCAAGCTGAACAATGTACACTGAATGTGAAGTTATTTTCTCAGTACCACTTCTACAGGGTATCATCAGGAAGTGGCATAAACACTAGTAATGAAATCTCATGGCCTCCTGCTGGCATGTGACCACCCCCCGTCACAGCACAGGCCTTACAGGTTGTCCTTCTGAACGTGGCTCGAGCACTGGGCTGGTGGGCTCCCGCATCAAATGCAGTCCATGGTTCCCATTGGGGGACATCAGACGGGGATGCTGGTGGCCACGGAGAGCAAGTGCAAGTGTGGAGTCCCACCCCCTTTAGGATCACAGGTGAGGACAGCCCCACCGGCCCCCACACTGCTGAGGGGCCAGCACCTTCCCTTTCACCCAGGAGCCATGCCACCCTGACAACATGTCCCTGCTCAGGCCCTCATCTCCCACATCACAGCTGTGATGCTGGACAGCCCAGGGGATGCACTGCTGTCCCTGCGAGGTGCAGCCTGTGGACACACTCCTCCGTCCACGGGCCAGGCGAGACACTCAGGGGCCTCCTCCTGCCGTGACTGCCATGGACTCTAGCTCCTGCGCTGAGTCCTGGTGCCTCTCACCCAGGACCTGTCCCCACCCTGCCCGTCACCTGGAAGGGAGCAAGGCAGGGCCCCAGGCTGCTTACACACCTCCTCGCTGTGCAAGCCGGAAGCCACCCCTAGCCACCTTGCCCTTTCCGGTGAGCATGAGTCCAGTGATGCCACCACCCGGGGTGCCTCGAGAACCAAAGATGACAACCCGCTTATACTGGCCAGTGCCCCAAGGACAGTTCACCGCCCCACCATCAGAATCCGTCAGCCAAGTGTTGCTGGCCAGCAGGGTTTGAAGTGTTACTCCTAGGGCTGAGGGTCACCCCGCGAGGTCCAGACACCATAGCCGGTCCATCTCCTCCAGTGGTGGAGTTGTGCATGGGTGCTCCCCCTGCAACCACAGCGACATCTGCAAACCCCAGATTCCAGCTCCTGTTAAAACACAAGAGGCTTGAGAGAGAATGACCCACCCCACCTACTCCCAAGACCAGGTAGGGTGGAAATTGCCTTCAGGTGAGGCCCAGGATGCCTACCCTGAGATCCAGACTTCAGACTCCAGAGCCACACACACCAGCTGACAAGAGCCATCTACATCTCTCAGCTCCCTGAGGGAAACTGAGGCAGGACACAGACACTCACCCTGACCTCAAACCAGAGCCCAAGGAGGAGTCAAACTTCTGGTTTGTGAGGTAATCCTCACCTGTATCACAACCGGCTCTCACACACACATGCACACTCACATGTGCATACCCATATGTACACGCTTTCACAAGGCTTGCACCCCATACACCCACTTTCATGTGTGTGCATGCTTGTGTGCACACATGAACACATACACACATGAACACACATGCGTTCATGTGCACACACATTCATCCGTGCCCTGCTTGTATGCATACACATAAATGCATGTGCAGACACTTTCATCTATGCTCTGCTTGTATGAACACATGTGCATGCATGTGCACACACTTTCATCTGTGCCCTGCTTGTGTGTACACCTGAACACTCACATGCATGCATGTGCACACACATCCACAGGCAGCCCACAGTAATCAAGTTCCCTTTCCACAGAACCTCCGTCCGAGCAGTGCAACTGCATTTCTGCAGGCTCGGGAGCGAGCCCTCAGGACACCCCTGCAGGGTCAAGTCAGGACCAGGCAGAGGGGGGTTGAAGGCACGTTGGAGGCTCACCCTTCAGCATTTTCCCTGAACAAGGTTGGGGGGAGGGGGGCCCCTCCATCAGCGGCTCCTGCGGTCTAGCCCACTGTCTGCGGTCACTGGAGGTGCCACCCCAGGGAGACACTGTCTCACCCAAATCACCCAAAGGGGTGATTCCTGGGGGTGTGTCTGGGATGCATCTAACATCCCCATGCTGGGGAAGGTGTGCTTTGTCCTGGGGTCGGGGACCCCACAGGAACCAGTGTGCCCAGCTTCATCTGTGTTCACAAATTCCCCTTTTTAATTTGGCTGAGAGTGAGCATTGCCTTTTACAAGGGGTTGTGTGAAGACGGGCCATGCGGGAGGCCCACGGGGGGACAGTCAATGGGGGTGACCCGATCTGGGTGATGCAGAAAGCTGGTCACAGCAGGAATCTATCTACTCGCCATGGGGACACGGACAAAGGGCCAGCTAGTCACCGGATCCTCATGGACTCTATCAGACAAGAGTGACCTGAGTTGAAACAATCTGCAAATTTAAGTCAGAGTGGCTCTCAAGGATAAAATGGGAAATCTGCGTCTCCGTGGAACGTAGGCGAGGACCAATCAAGGCAAAATGTGAAATACGTGGATTGGTCAAGGTGGGCGCTGCTGTGCGGTGGGAGCAAACCTACTCCAATTTCAGCGGGTCTCCCCGGGAGCTCAGGAAGCTTCTCCAACTGCTGCTCCTCCTTCAGGGAACCTGGTGCCCCAGTGTGTCACCTGCTGACCCCAGAGGGACCCTGACAGCCGCTCATCGTCTGTGGGCCAGAGGCAATCATGAGGTTCCAGCTTTACCTCATGGGATGACCAGAGCTGAGAGGCAAGGGATGAAGGGGCCCCATCCCTGAAGCAGGTCCTGGCCACCGGGCCTCTCTGGCACTGCCAGGATGGCATAGGAAATGGATGGCCTAACCGCCCAGCTCTGACCTTGCTCACACGCTCCAGGTGCAGACTTCGTGTGTTGGAATAACCTCATGCACACCCAGACGTGGCTGCCCTCGGGTCCCTCTGACTGTGCCCTGGATGCCAAAGCGGGAGTAGTGTCTGTGTCAAGCACCTGCTCTGTTTGTGGCGTCTTAGAAAGCCCAGGTGCCCTCAGGTTAACCCAGGGCAGCAGGGGTCCTTCTTCCATGAGAAGGACCAACATGGCAGTGCCCTTCACTGCGTGCAGCTCTGGGACATGAAGGAAAGAGTGAGGAGGAGGGAAGTGCCCTCAGTCACAGAGCATAAGCAACATGCCAAGAGACATTGTCTCTTTGATGCAGGAAACTCACGTTTTCTTCCGCTGACTTAGGGACCATGCCACCGAGGAGCGGCCAAAGGTGCAGATAAACCCCCTTCCACACTGTGCCAAGAAACCTAAAATCCTTGTCAAATGGTCAGTAGCCAGAAGACATGTGTGATGGCCTCATGGTTCAGCATGAAGCCGCCATCCATGCCTGCACCAGGACACCCGGGCGAGCCCCATCCAAGGCGGAGCAGACGGCTGGGTGTCTGTCAGGGCTCCGCAGAAAAACAGAGCTGAACTGGGAGGCCGAGGTGGAGACACGCGGACAGCTGCTGGGGGGACTGTGATTGCGGAGGCCGAGAAGTCCCAGGATTGGTGCCTCGCGCCAGGACCCAGGACAGCTGCAGGTGACATTCCAGCCTGGGAACCAGGAGCTCCGGTGTCTGAGGACAGGAGACGGACATCCCGACCAAACGTGAGAGGGCAGATTCTCCCTTCCTGCGGGTTTTGATCCATCCGGGCCCTAACGGTTTGGATGAGCCCCTTGCCGCCGCTCCCCGCACCTCCCGCACGCACGCACATACACACACGCACACACACACACACACACACACGGGAACGTGACCCCTTATGCCAGTCAGTCCCCAAGTGCCCAGGCAATGGCCGGGGGTCACACTGGGGAGCCAGTTCGCTGAGACGGAGACCCTGCAGGACCACTCAGGGGCCCACATGCCACTGACAGTCACACTGGCCCGAACACTGAGCCAACAGTTGCTCTGACTCCTGAGCTGAGAATGGGCGCCCAGAAAGGGGCAGCATTCATCGGCGGTGGGGAGGAGAGTGGACACAGGGTTCAGAGGACGTCGCACTGATGCCCCCACAGCTCCAGAGGCTGCCTGCCCTGGAAAGTGTGTGATGGGAGCTCACAGATTCACACGGCAGGTTCTCACTCCATGCCTCCGCTCTGCCCGACCCCGTTCCAGATGTTGGGAAGCCCCAGAAATCTGTGCAAGGATGCCCCAGTCCCCAGGGGATCCATGGAGATCAAGGTCATGCCGATGGCGGTGAGGACAGGGAAGGACACGAAGCAGGAACTCAGATCTGGTGTCTGGGGGGCTACTGTTCAGCCACCGAGGCAGGTGCCCACCTCCTCCTGCCCTGGAGGCAGCACACCTGGGGTGTGTGACTTCCCACTGCCCGTCCAGGAGGGACGAACCCAGCCCTGTGGGGCCTGCAACGCAGCACTTCCACACCTGCTGCGTCATCTGACTGCCACACACCGGAGGGCATGACACAGACACACCTGCTGTGGCTCCCAGCAAACACACGCCACACGCGGAGATAAGGTCAGGGGAACAATCAACGTAGCCCATTCTTCTAGGCTCCCAAGGATGACCTTGGGGTGGGGAGATTGCCCAGTTTTCTCTCCGGTTCCCGTCTGGTGAGAATCTGAGGAAACATGGGGCTGTGACCGCAGCATGCTGATGGTGTCCGAGGCTCCGTCCAGCCAGCACCCCGGGGGCAGGGGGCACGCCTGCTGGCCTGTCCCCACCACCCCCCGCCCCAGGTGAAACAGCAGACAGGGAGCAGACACAGGCATGTGGGCATCTCCCCAGTTGATGGAGAGAGGCAGAAGCGAGGTCGGCCCAATCAGGGTTATTGCAGATGAGCAGACACAACACAAACATTACCAAGACAAGCAGCTCACTCCGCCAGGAAGAGCCGTCCAGCTGACTGGCTGATGCCATTTTTTTAATGCTATCGATTATATCCCTAAAAGGTCATGAATCACAGGAGGAATTATTCTTAAGATATTTGCTGAGCCTGACCTCACGTAATGATTTTCCTCCCACCGACCAGTTGGTTCAGTGGATTTTGTTTCCTTGGCTGTCGTTAAAGGACCCCTTCTCCCTGGTGGCCAGCCGCACTTCCTGAGAATGGTCAGGGGGAGCCCAAGGATGGAAGTACACAGCTCAGGGGAATGGGGGCTGCTCTCTCCCCAGGGGGGCCTCTGCACACAGCTCACTGACTGTCATTCCAGAGCAAACACCGGTACCAAGGGCCTCAGTCGTCCCCCTAAAGGCCCGTGTTTAAAGCAAGCCCATTCTAAAAGCACACTGCAGTGAGGACGGGTGGGTTCAGGCAGGTCACCCAGAGAAGGCGGGCAGTGCGGGGACGGTGTTGGTCACTCCCCGGTGTCTGAGAGGTTCTGCTCCCTTGCTTTATTCAAGATGACAAATAGAGCAGAGGAGCAAGTGCGTAAGAGGAGCTGAGCTTCACACGCGTGCAGCCACACACACCTCCCGCCCACAGACCCTGTCCTGACCTGCCCCCAGGGCACCTGGGTGAATCTGCTACTTTGGTTGTAAGAGGCTTATTATGTTTCTTCCTGTGATCACTGGAAGTTTGGTAAATGATACAGTATGATTTATTATTTATACAGTGTCCTTCATACAGAGGATCACAAAATGTTTTGCAGCAAGAGTGAGACAGAGAAGCAGAGAACTCTGCCAAGTTGGCAAGCCCACTCCAGCAACCGGGAAACCGAGTCCACGGGGTGCTCTGTGCCCACACCCCACTTCCACCCGGGCCCATCTGCCCTGAAGCTAGCCCGCAGGACATACCTATCAGAGCCCCTGAGGATCCAGCGTTCCGCACGAGCCCCCGGCCCCTGGGGATGTGGCCAAAGATCCCTCCTCTCCAATTTATCCCATTAAAACAAATACAGAAACAGAATTTCAAAGCTGCAAAAGCACCACTCGACTCTGTGGGGTCTTTGATTTTGTTGTTGTTGTTTGTTCTCAGAGGCAGATCAGATTAATTTTACTGCAGTTGAAAATCATGCAAATATAGTTGAGAAAGACGCATTTAATTCTTTATTGCTCTGGAACACAGCACAACAGCACCTCCAGTACTACCACCGCGTAGTGGTTTAGTGTTATTTCACTATACAGTACATCACAATGTTAATTTTCCACATTACTTTATTCCTTCTCCAGACCATATTTTACAACAGAGAAAACAAACTGCTTGTAATTACACTGCATGCCAGGACAAATTAAGTAAACACGCATTTTTAATGCTTCGGGCTGTTAGGGTACAAAACAAAGGACTTCAGTTAAGGTCAATATCAGAGTTATGGAATTGCCCAGGGAGACAGAAGACAACCCGTGATTGAATGTGAATGGAATGGAAGTGGCTCCGCTCAATGCTGCGGAACTGGGTTCTCGAAAATAATGTACTGCCGATGGGGCCAGGACATTTTTCCTATTTTATATTCATTTTCTTGGAGATTAATGCTAATGCCAATAATAAAAAAAATCATAACAAACTAACGGGAAAATCCATTGTGTCATTAGCAGGAATATAAGTCAACTAAAAGTAAGCCCGCTGTCTTCCACACCTGCCCCTTAGACTTACATCTAAACAATAATGTGAGATCGATTGAACCTACAGATGTTAATAGTCCTATGTTTTTCTTATTCTTTCAGTGCAAAATATTTGTTTACAATCACACCGAGTGTTCGTTCAGAATGGAGAAGACGCAGAATCAAGAAAGAATCAGGGGGGAGCTAAAATTTTTTTTAATGCACCAGTGTGATGAGAAAGAACACGGGTAAACTCCCAGCAAGGTTCATGAAGATCAAAGCCAAGTGTTTCTGGTTCTCCAGGCCGCACCTGCTCACAGCGTCACAAAGACCGTGTAGACGGCAGTGAGGTCCCTGAGATCGCCAAACTGCTGCTGAAGCACATCTGGAACGCTGGGCGCCCCTGAGCTCCTGACCTCGCTCTGCCTTCACCAAGAACCTAACCCCGTATTTGCCCAAGAGCAACCATTCAGCATTGGCAGATCAGTGTTCGTGGTGACCTACAGAACATCCCCCAAAGAATGACAATTAACTGCCATATATAGTATAGTTTACACACATGTGCAGGAACACACTCAATTGGGTGTGAGCACACCTGTAACCCTCATCATAGAGAAAGATGTGGATGAATTCACCTGCAGAGGAGAGTCCGTGCCCAGGGGAGGACCTCAACAACGTGCAGTCCCAAGCTTGCCCGCCAGGCCCTCCTCCCTGACAGGCACGAGGAGCGGGAAAGCACACCAGCAACTGTCCTCGCAGCCCTCATAATTATCATCACACGTCTGTGGGTGCACATGCACAGCATCCTCAGGTCACACCACAAGGAATGAGACTTCAAGGACAGGATTTCAGAGAACTCCCCCTTCACCCTTGTGCTCACGGGCACACCCAGGGCAGTGGTGCTCAGCTAACTGCCTACGACCAGGCACCTTAGGCGGCCAGGATCCCGTAACTGGCACGAGAACTTTGCTGCTGCTAGCCAATGTCCCGCTCTGCGAATGGCCCCCGCGGTCACACAGAGGGATGGATGGCATCTCCTAAATTTGCCAGTGCCCTTGATTCTCTGGTTTCCCACAGCAAACAGTAAGGTGTCGGTTCTTCAGTAATGAGGACAAACCTGGGCTTAACAACGACGGGACAGCACTGATGCTGCATTTATTTCTAACTATTAAAAAAAGATCCTTTCTCTGCTTGACGAGGACCTTAGCTCCATCTTTCCTTGGAGGCTCGTCTGACAGTTTTGGGAGCAGTGGAGACTTGAACTTAATACAGAAGAAACCACTCCTCTGGCCACATCTCAAATCTGCAAACCCCAGCGGAAAGGTGATGTGAAGAGCAGAGTGTTTGGAATGATCCACCCCAAAGGCTCAACACCAAGGCAGGATTTGAAGTGGTTTGTCTTAGTTAGTTCCAGATTTCCTCAGCCATCCCCAGAACTTTCCAACATTGGAACATGGGCATGAGGAAATGATGATTATGGAGGGACAGACTCCTCCAAATGGCTCCAGCGGCGACCGTCATGCCACAGAACGCCTCCAAGAGCCTGGAGGTGCTCTGCAGGTGGAAGATGAACAGGTGCGTGGTGCCTCTCAGAGAGGATCACATCCTGCTTCTGAGCTTCCTGAATCCAACCCAAACTGGCGAAGTTAGAACATCACGAGCATTCCCGAGGACTCGCTCCCCTCCTGCAGGAGCTATGTCATCATTCCTGACAGCCCGTCAATAAAACTGCGTTATTTAAATTCATATTTGTGAGGTGATTTTGTTCACGAGTAACTACATGAAGCCAGAATATGCAGCTAAATCCACCCAACCCAACAGCATGCACACGCATGCACAGTCACATACATACACCACTCACGTTCACAAATCTACATGCGTATGCACATACACACCGTCACACACATGCACACATACACTCACATGGTGCACAAGCACACATTTGCATACACGCTTGCAAACATACATGCACTCACACATG
Source organism: Vulpes lagopus (assembly GCF_018345385.1). Classification (NCBI taxonomy): domain Eukaryota; kingdom Metazoa; phylum Chordata; class Mammalia; order Carnivora; family Canidae; genus Vulpes; species Vulpes lagopus. Next base: position 57,658,266 of record NC_054847.1, read on the forward strand.
CAAGCACACATACGGACAGTCATGGACAGGCACATACATACTCACGCTCACACACATAGGCACATACACAAAACACATGTGTGAATATACACATACATTTATCTCCCAGAGGTGTGCCAGATATTTTCAAAAATTGCCCTGAGAGCACTTGCATAAGAAATGTTTTGTGCACAATCTTAATTTTTTTTTACTTATTTTTAGGGAAGGAGGGGCAGAGGGAGAGAGGGAATCTCAAGCAGACTGTCCCCTGCACGTCAAGTCCAACACAGGGCTCAGTCTCACAACCCTGAGAGGTGACCTGAGCCAACATCCAGAGTCAGATGCTTAACTGGCTGAGCCCCCCAGGTGCCCCCACAATCTTAATTTTAAAAGCCAAGGAGAAATTTCAGAAGGCCCTACTTCAGAATTACAGGTAACTAGGTCTTTGCTCATTATCATTGCTGCGCAGAGCCAATTCTAGGGGACACAGGTCATGAGGGAGTCCTCGTGTGTCCCCCATGCACCACACTGCAGGAACCCCAAGCAGCTTCATGATAAAAGTACTGAGACCCAGCAAGGCAGAGTGAGCTGTGAGCCCATCCCCAGCCAATGGGGTCCACGTGGGTGATGCCCCACCAGCAGGCAACCATGGGGTGGCCATCCCTCAGATGAAACCAAGTGACCTGACAGCCTCCACGGAGAGCTGGGGGTCAGTCTTGCTTCGCTTGCTTACCGAGCTTTTATCCTCACACGTACAAAAACTCTTGAACGTGGGAATCCCATTTTAAAAAGTGAGAATTTCATTAACAAAAGAATTTAACAAAGATCTGCTGTCGAGGAAATGCACCAAGCACACACACTTGATCCAACCACAGGGCTACAGCTGAAAGTGACCCCGGGGAGTGGCCTGCCTTGTTGCCTCACCTTACAGATGAAGAAAACAAGGCCCAGGATCGTATGATCAAATACACCTCAGCCTTGTATCTTCTTCCTTTCTGGAGTCTCTTCTGGGGAATGTAAATGCAGCAATGAGGTAAAACCAGGGTTTCCTGGGCTTGGAATCACCTCGGAAGACAGTTTCCAAAGCCGGGACAAAATTCTCCACTGAAGCGGAGAATTCTTTGATTCTCCAATCAAAGTCCTATATCCAAAAATAAAAGGGTTCTAAGGAGACCTTGTGTCCCTATCAGCCACCCCAACCCCAATTAAATAAACGAAACTGCTGCCCCCAAACCCAGAGTGCATTGTGTTTCGGTGACCCAGTGAGAAAACCAGGCTAATTTCAGGACAGGAAAGGGTTTCTTCCCGGCCACTGATACTCACAAATCCCCAAAATCAACCTTCCTCCCCGTAGAAGATACTGGAACACAGACTCTTGCTCAGTCCAGATCTGGCGTTGCATATTTGCACAACACTTGCCCACCCCCACTATGTCCTTGTGCAAAACTGCCCCTGTGGACAAGACCTGGGACGCCGGCATCTCGGCCCCGGCCAAGGGGCTCTCACCCCACCGGCCAGACGGTGCTGCAGATACACTGGGCTTCCTGACAGCCTCAAGCTCTCCCTCCCTCCTTCAGGTGATCAACACAGGAGAACAGGGACTGTTATCCTGTTTCATCCTCTGCTTCAAGGCCGAGAGCCCCGACACAGGCTGGGCCCTCAGCAAATGGCTACAGGAGGCACCAGGGCCCGGACGAACCAGCCACCACTTGCTGCCTGGGGGCATAGGGCGAGACGCCCAACACAGGCCAGGGTATCGGTCCGGGAGGCCGCGAGAGCACCAGTGCTCTCTATGTCTCCCCGTGGGATGCTGGGAAACTAGACATTCGAAGGATTAAAATCAGGACTAGATTGAAAGGGAAGAGAGTGGAAAAGAAGAGAAGAGAAGAGAAGGAAGAAAAGAGAATAAGGAACAGGAAGGCCAGTCTGTGCCACTCACAGCCTTAAAATCCCACAGTGAGAAACATTTATAACATACCCGTGTGGATAGGACTTTAAATACTTAACGCACCTGATATTAAAAAGGAGAAAGAAAGGGCACCTGGGTGGCTCAGCGGTTGAGCATCTACCTGTGGCATGATCCCGGGGTCCTGGGATCGAGTCCCACATTGGGCTCCCTGCAGGGAGCCTGCTTCTCCCTCTGCCTGTGTCTCTGCCTCTCTCTGTGTGTCTCTCATGAATAAATAAATAAATCTTTAAAAAATAAATAAATAAAAATAAAAAAGAGAAAAAAACACCTTACAGAGAAAGCCTAAGAGAGAAAACATACAAATAGAGCACTAACAATTCACATTGCAGAAAGATTTGATTTTTTAAAAGTGCTATTTACAGTTTCTTTAAAGGAAAAAAAAAAGTGGGTTTCCTGAGTCAATGTGACACACAAAGCATGAACTGGTTAAACATGCTTTGCCTCTGAAGAAGGCCTCTTGCAGAGACAAGGGGCTCTCCTACACACCAACACTGGGCATCCAGGGTCCTGACCCAGCGGAGGGCCGGGCACTTGGGCCCTGGACGGGCCTCTGCTGGCTCTGCACCTGCCTGAGCTGCTTGTGTACAGGACGCCCCAGGGCAGAAATCTGGGGGCAGCTGTGAGTGGGTCTAGGAAACATCAGCCCCCCACTTTTTAGCTCTGCCCCCCAAACCAGCCCAAGGCCCAGGAGGTTTGGACACCTCCCAGTCCCCACGTCTCCTGGGAAGGGCCGACATGCACGCCCCAGGCTGCAGAGAAGAGCTGCAGACACGGGCAGCCCCCGTGGCTCAGCAGTTTAGCGCCGCCTGCAGCCCACGGCATGATCTGGAGATCCTGGATCGAGTCCCACATCAGGCTCTCTGCATGGAGCCTGCTTCTCCCTCTACCTGTGTCTCTGCCTCTCTCTCTGTCTCTCTCTCTCTCTCTACATCTCTATGAATAAATAAATAAAATCTTAAAAAAAGAGAGAGCTGCAGACACGGAAGATGCTGTGTGCCCTCTGGGCGGTCCCGTCCAGCTGGCCCACTGCAAACACACACCCGTGAGCAAGAGGAACCCGAGTGCCCGCCACAGAGAAAGGAAGTAATTAGGCAATGGCATGAGTGCAATGACGAGCTGTGGGGCAGGCAGGATGAGATCTCTGCCCCCAGCCCCTCCGGGGGTGACGGCCGCCCACAGACACACAGTCTGTGGCACAATCTGGCCTTGGGTAACACGCACTATGCCCAACAGAGAGAAGGTCCGCGAAGAATGCTGTCCTTGTCCACGGGTCGCCACTCGGTGGCTTCTGTTTTATTCTGGCTTATGGGCTTCCACTTCGCTCACGTTTGCATGCTGCCTGCGCTCCTCTGATGGGCCATGAACCCAAGATGGGGCAATCACCTGCTGACAGGGCCTGGGACAACGCCCCTGGGGAGTCGGCACCCAGGCTTGGACACGTGAGTTGTGTGGCCAATGTCTGGGTGAGGGCAGGGCCCCAGGGTGGGGGTGCGTGAGGAGGGCCCTGGGGAGCCCTGCACACCCACAGAGGCTCCAGACGCCCTTCCTGGCATTGATGCCCCTAAAAGGTGCAGTTCACACTTGCCCGTGGGGCTGTAGTCCTCATTCTGTTGCACAGGGTGACCTGCTGTGCAACAGAATGACACATCCTGAGCACCTGGAGGATACGGGGTTTCTTGGGGTACGAGACCCAAAAAGGCACGTGCGGAGTCTGGAATCTGCCCTGAAGGAGCAACCACGTCGGAGGCTTTGTGTCCAAAGAGTTCCAAAGATGAAGAATTCCATTTTTAAAAATCTAGTTAACATATCAAAGAGCCATAAATGTGCAAATTGCAGACCTAAGGATTTCTTTATTGCTTTTCTTTTTCAGAGGTCCTCCCAGCCCCCACCCAGACCACTAACTAGGGTGCTCATCGGAGGGAAGCATGAGCTATTTAACCTTCTTCAGATGTTTGCCCTCAGAAAAGACACTTCAAAGAGGGCTTTGGGGTTCACCCTGGTCCAGCAAACACTTCAAACCACTGCTGTGATGGATGGAGCCTCCCCCCAGGTTTAATACACGTAAGCAACGGCCTTACTCACCTTTCAGAGAAGCCGGTCCCCTCATGGGCCTGCAGCTCGCAGGTGGCCCTGCTGGCACTGCCAGGGAATTTGGTAAGGCCGCGGTGGCCTCCCGGGGCCTCCTTCGCTCCCAGCCTCCCACCCAAACATTCCACAATCTTGACTTCATCTTTCTATAGGTGACAATTCCTATAAAGATTACTCCTTCTTTTAATATTAAGTTGCCCAAATGGGTTTGATGAGTTTCCTTAATTAAGCATAGAATATAAATACTTCACAATGTTACCTCGCCAAGCACATTTTGTGGCTCTGAAGACTGGGTCACATCAGAGTTCCCCAGGGGACGTCCCCAGAGGCAGAGCTGCCTGCACAGCAGTTTGGGCTGCAAAGGACATTGCTTCCCGAGGCTCCTAACGAAAACAATAACAACACCTGTGGTTCACATTTTACCCAGAACATCAGACACTAACACTAATCTTTGTATTATTTTCCTCCTTCACAAGTAAGGAGCTGATGCTCAGAGAGGTTGAGAATCTTGTCCAAGATCACCCAGCAGACTGATATTTCCACCAATTTCTGAGCTTCAAAACATGTTCCCTCTTGATGTGACACCTGCAGCTTCCTAAGGGAAGGACGGCTGGGAAGAGACCCTCCCTCCCACCAGCACACATGTGGAGAGGCCATCTCTCAGATGTAACTGAGTCTAATGAGCCCAGTAGGCAAGTTGTAGCTCATACTTGTCTTTTCCCTAAAAGAACAGGTGCCTCTAAAAACGCCAGGAGTGGCCAGGGCCGCACAAAGCCAGAGCAGAGCCCACGGCAGGGGACACAGGAGAAGTCACAGAAGAGGCCAGAGCAGAGGTCTTAGGAGAAATCGCAGCAAGGGTCACAGGAGAGGTTACAGCAGAGCCCACGGCAGGGGCCACAGTTGGGGCCACAGCAGGGGCCACAGAAGAGGCCACAGCAGGGGTCACAGCAGAGCCCACGGCAGAGCCCACAGCAGAGCCCACAGCGGGGGACACGTGATACCCTGAGGAAAACAGAGAAGGCCTGGCCCGTTTCCCTCAAACACGGGGGAAGCAGCCGCACATTTCTCCCACAATCCTCTCCGTGCCTCAGTAGCGTGATCGGGACCACTGGCCCCAGGGCTCCAGCATGCACTCAGGCAGACCGACACTGCTTCTCAGGGACTGATTCACACCCCAGAGGGGACCCTGAGTCACACACAGAGGTGGCCGCATCCTGAAGGGTTCCTGGTCTGCTTGCTGACCCACCCTGTCCTGGCCTGCCCTCATCTGTGACATCCACATGCTGCACTGGGCACCCACGGTGTGAGGGGCCCATCTGAGCAATGAGTGCAAAGCCCTCCGGGGACAGCACGTGTTCAGCACCCCTGCCCCACACACAAGCCGCAGGTATGTGCCCTCCTGGTCCTGTCCCCTGTTAAGGGGCGTCCCACTGGCCCGTGGGACCTTAGACCAGGAGTCTCCCTGTGCCTGACTGTGCTGCCCAAGAACCACTGTGACAGGTCACCACACGGTCGGCCCCATCAGCAGTCAACAAATAGAAGTCATTTTTCTTTATGAGGAAAGCCTTTTGGGCAAAACACGATGATAATCCCATCCTTGGACAATGATCCTGAAACAGATCAGGATCCTAGAAGAAGCCAAAGCCCAGAGACGGAGCAGAGGCCAGCATCACCCAAGACCCACCTGTGTGCACAGGGAGGTCTGTGTCTACACATCAAAGCTGATCCACTTTGAGATCCTAAAACACAAGCACAATGCTCACAAACCAGTGATAACTGGCCAGGACTCGGGTTCCCGGAGGAGAGGACGTGCCTGAGGCATACAGGCCAGCAGAGGCAGAACGCGCCTGCGCTCCTCTTCATCTGGCACACGTCTCTTTCTCGATGTGCCTGATGAAGCACAGGTTGTAGTAAAAGAGCCAAGTGACAAAGTATTTGTCCAAAAGACCAGCTTGTAACTGAAATCTGAATTTCATTAAAAAAAGGAAAGTACCTATCACGTACTTCGTGCAATGAGGGTGTTCTGTGCACCCCCTGCCCCCGAGAAGCACACCATAGCTGGAACCCCAGGGCAATGTGCCATTCATTGCCAGGCCTGCCTTACAGCACGGGGGACGGGGGGGGGGGGGCGTCTTGGAACCACAGCAGCGGGAACCTTCCACAGTCAATGTCAAAGGTCAGATGAGATGGATGGAAGTGATTTACCACCCAATGCACAGCTGGCTCCGGAGAGCAGGCAGGGACAGGCGCAGAATGGTGTCCACGCAGCACAGGACATGTGAGGGCGGATCCCCACCGCCAGGCGGACCCCACAGCTTGCTCACCCCACAAAGGGCCATCCCACAGCTGGACAGGCTCACCCCAAACAGCCTCCACCCACAGGAGTTCCACTTACATTTTGCACTTTTTCCAGGCATTTGCTAGGCTTTACTGTTGCCTGAGAGTGGGGGACAGTGCGGGGACAAAGTGGCCAAAAGGAACGTGGGAAGCTAATGTCACCCGTAGAGGCGGCCAAGCCTACAACTACCACACAGCCCCCCAAGGCCACCATCTGGAAGCATGAGGGTGCAGCAGCACAGGCCCCCCGAAGACCTGGAGCAGTAGCCTCCCAAGCATGAGACCCCCAGCCTGCACCACAGGGCCAAGGACACCAGCCATCTTCAAGGTTCCCTGTAGAGATCCAAGGAGAGCGGGGAGGGCCCAGCCAGTGGGTGGGGGGTCCTGAGAGCCCGATGCCCTGCAGCAGGCCTGCCTCAGACCCCGGCCCCACGGGAAGAGACAGAAAGGGTGGGGGTCCTCAGCTGTGCTGGCCAGTGGTGACCTGCCATCTCTGACCCTGGTCCTAGAGGCCATGGGGAAAGAAGAAGCAAACAAGCCAGAGCCTGGCCCTATGCTACAGCCCCAGGCAGCCCTGGGGCCTCCCTCGGCCGGCAAAGTCACCCCCCAGGTCTGGTGATTAGGCCAGGAGTGCATGCAGGTAAGATGGACGAGCAGACCCCCGCTCCCCGCCCAGATGCTCTGCCTCCAGAAATGTCAGGAGTATTCACAGATGTGCTCTCCTCAGTGGGCAGGTGTGCAGATACGCAGGTGGGGGCACCAAGAGCTGGGGATGCACTCGGTCTGTTTCGGATGCTAGACGCAGTTGCCAAAATCCCAGATGTGCGTCATTTCAACCTAAAACACAGCAGTGTCTCCTCGTCTGCATCCAGCGTACCAGGGCCCCGACTCCCTGGCTCGGGAGGCTTCAAGCCCCAGCTCCAGGTGTGAGCGGGGACCCCAGTGGGGCACCCTTGCCCCGACTTCTGTAGGCAGTATCTAAGCCGATTTCGATTTGGATGCCGAAGCCTGCGTTCACGCGCCCAGCCCACCCTGCCACCCCGCCCACTTTGCCACCGCAGCACCCATACTCCTGCGGTCCTCTCCTGCAGGCTCACTTCCACCTCACCCCTGCCCTGCTCTGCTCCTCCCATTGACACGCCATCCCATGCTCTTGGGTAAGGGGCCTGTAATCTTCTTCCTCCAGGTTGGCCACCTTTCCACAGGAACTGCATCACCACCCAGGATTTGAGAGCCCAGGCCAATCAGACCACACAGTCTCATGGGGTTTCTGTGGGATTTCTCAACCGCCAGGAGCAGGGATGCGTGCTGCTTCCCCATGAGGCTCCCTGGGGGCTACACCCAAAGTCCTAGACACCTGCAGGAGCCCAGCCATGTGCAAGCAGCCAACACGGGGGTCCTCGCAGGAGACTGGACAGTGAGATGAGACGCAGAGGCCTCAACCACCACGTCCACATTGGAGGGCTTCCTGCAGCAGCCGGAGGACCACAGGGAGGACCGCGGGGAAGGCTGCGTCAGGGGCAGCCTGTGGCGAGGTGGCGAGGCCAGAGCAAGGCCACAAACCTGCACAGCATCGCTCAGAGGCCCTTCGCCAGCGGGCAGGTGCATCTGGGGCACCTACTGTGTGAGAAGAGTCGGGTCTCGGGCCTGGTGATGCCTGCAGAGCCCCAGAGGCCAACAGGAGCCCATCCTGTGCAGCGCAGTCCCCCACGTGAGCCCACCTGCCAGCCGTGTGTGCCAAGGGCAGGGTGGCAGTGGCTCCACAGCCACAGGCATCAAACCCACTCTTTCAAGTCCCGAACAAGGTCTTCAGAAACCACTGAGAGCACAAGGCCTTCCGGGAAGGTGATGCCTGAAATCCCTGTGCAATGTCCTCACTGCTCTTTCTGCTGCCCAGAGGCCTTCCGACGTCCAATGGGCCAGGTGACAGATCCGCCTTAAGTTTAGGGAAGTAGCTTTTAATTCGTAACACGCACGAAGAGCAGGAGAAAGGAAAGCCGAGCTCTGTGGGCTCCTCAGAAAACACACAGCCTGGCGATCAGGTCCTGTCCTGTCCCCCATGTGTGCGGGCTCTGCTGCCCTCCTGCACACGGAGGAGCAGCCACCTGCCCCTGGGATGCCACCGCTCCATCCAGTTAGTCCCAGAGGTCGGCCCTAGAGTTGGGTGTCCCCACACGTGCACAGAATGGGCATCCTCTTCAGGCAAAATGAATCTCCTTCTATTTCCAGAATGCCACTTCTCATGAATGAAACCATTATAATTAAGAATTTTAAGATGCAAAAAAATGTAAAATTCAGAATTCCAATTGCGGCTGCAAAGTAATTATTAGCTCTCTGGTTGTAGCTGTGTCTTACCTATAATCCTGTTTCCTCGCTCATTAGTGTTATTGCCATCACTGCTGGAGTCTGATCCCAAACAACAGTGAATTTCCATCCACTGGAAGAGCAATCAGCTGAGCTGCATCCTCTCCGTGTCCGCCTGACCCACACGAGCCCAGGAAGGAGCCCTACACATGGCTCAATATTAGTTGCAAAACAAGAATCATAAGAATGAGGTTGCATGGGGCCGGTATAGGGAGCTGGGCCCCTCGGCCATGAGCCTGGGATGAGGGTGGAGACAGGTGGCCCACGGCTTACACGTTAAGGGACGGTGGACGGTGGACTTCTTCCGGACAGTTCAATGGCTAATTTTAAAAACAGCAGGTTCCCACGTGATTTCGATGTCCTGTCCATGTGGGTGCTGGATGGATGGGGGCCCAGGAGGCACGTTGGAGACACTGCCCTCTGCACAAATGCTGCCAGGATCAGGGTTCGGGATGCTGTCCTGCCGGAGACCCAGTGGTAAGCGCATCCGAGGGTACTGGCGCCAGGTGCCCTGCGCCCTGTCCCTGGCAGATGATGCAGCTCTGTGGCAGAAAAATGTCGCCTCATGTCACGCCACTGAGGCTGACTCCCAGCTCCAAATACTCCATCCAATCTGCCCCCAGGCACCATGGCATTTATTTACGTGGTCAGGCACATCTCGGGGACAGTGATCACCCAGGCGCCAGGCAGGGGGAATGGTAGACGGTGGAAAGCCACTGCCAGAGCTTTCCCAGCAGCCTGCTGGCAGGCGTGATCCACCCAGGAGAGCCGGCCGACATCTGCTGCAGCCTCGTGATGCTATCTGCACATGTCAACTGAGAGCCAGGCACCATCACCAAGAAACGGAGCCACTTGTTCATCACCCTCCTCTGCTTATCCCTCTCAAACTGTTCCTCACAGGCCCCTTTGATAGGAGGACAACACAGCCATGACATGCTGCATGTCCCCCACCTCCACGTGACCCGCAGGGGGCCCCCCATGTGGTGAAGGTTGAGGGACACCATTGCTTATGAAGAAGTCACTGGCATCACAGCACCAGGCAGCACCGAGACCTCCTGAAAGTCATGGGCACCAGGCGGCCCCCGTACATACTGCTCTTCACAAATCCACCCAAGCCAAGAAACACTCCTGGCATAGAAACGAGGCTCCGTGCCAGACACCTGCAAGGTGGGTCACTTGATCATGTGACTGGAAAGCTTGCATGTTGCATGCTATATCTCATTTAAAATGATTTCTGGGGCAGCCCCAGTGGCGCAGCAGTTTAGCACCGCCTGCAGCCCAAGGTGTGATCCTGGAGTCCCTGGATTGAGTCCCACATCGGGCTCCCTGCATGGAGCCTGCTTCTCCCTCTGCCTGTGTCTCTGTCTCTCTCTCTCTCTCTCTCTCTCTCTCTGCATCTCTATGAATAAATAGATAAAATCTTTAAAAAATAAAATAAAATGATTTCTGGAAGCTTCGATAATCATATATTATCATCATGGAATGTGCAAGCGGCTGTGACCCTTGCTGCCATTCCACGTGCACATCCAGATCATGAGGAAGGGAACATGACATTTTCGGGAAATCCTATTTCAACTCAGGAGGTTCTGTGGGCTGGTCGGTCCATCCAGGAGAGGGGCGTGAGGACACAGCCCCTGTGGGGGGACCGCTGGGCTTTCAGAGGAGCCACCGTGTGGTCATTTCTGAAGCCTCCAGCGGGCTTGCACTGCTCCGCCCTGGCACCCACTGCAAGGGGCCCAAGGAAAGCCGCACACAGATGCACTAGTAGGAAACGCATCGTCCTGCACTCAGGAGCCTGTAATTGCATGGAATATTGAAGGGTGGGGAAGGCTCCCAGCTGCTCACTGGTTGGGAGAGGTTCCTGGCTCCTGACATTACAAAGCGCTCAGAGAACAAACACAGGCATGAGGACGCTTACAGGGACACATGGAACCCTGAGGGGCCGTATCCCTGCATGTCACTTCCTTCGTGCTTTCCCATGTTTGAGACCTGCTCACAGGGACATTCATGGGTGCAACCATGAGGCAGCAGACAAGGCTGTCAGCACGCCATCTGAAGTGCACTGCCCGTCATCCCTCGCACTCAGGACTTCGACTCCTCAGGGGCTCTGTCATCCTTCATTCTGCCCCGAGAGTGTGCAGAGGTCCACTTTCCGGCAGGGACAGTGATCTGTGGCACTCTCCCATCACTGGCTGGGACAGGTCCCTACGTGGGAAGAAAGAGACCCCACATGTGAGAAAGGGGCACCTGGGGGTGTTTCCAAGTGGGTTTAGGAGAGAAAGGTCAAGGGAAACCACCCCAGCTCTGGGACACAGCCTGGTGCACCTGTCTGTGCCTGGGCCCACGGACGAGAGGGCCGGATGGCTTGGAGTCATCAGGGTGGAACCACTGGCCGAGCATGCCCTGCCTTTGCTTCCAGCTCGAGCACAAAAGGATTGGCAGCTGGACGGAAAGGGCAAGATGTGAGAAGTGCTGCTCCTCCTTCCAGCACACGAGCTCTCCAAATCCCTGCAGCTAGGTCAGCAGCCCAGGACAGAGGGGACGTCCGTATAGGGGACCCAGGGGCAGCTGGAATCGGGGTACAGTGGCCAAGCACACCCGTGCAGATCCTACGACGGCGATTTGTGCAATCCCCATTGGATTTAGAAAACTGATCCATGATGAACCAGACCCCGGTCGGCTGCTTGAGCGCAGGGAGGACTTCCTGATGACACTGTCGCTCTTGGGGACATGATCGTTAATCACTGTCTAGACATGTTATTACGACAGCCGGGTATCGGGCTCTGGCCGTCTCCCATCTCACATGGGAAGCTTTCCGTCAGCCCAAGCTGCTCGCTTCCCAGGAAGAGCACAGCACGGGCTCTGCGTGAGGGTCACTGGGATCTCAGTGCCCCCTCCCCAGACTCAGGCGGAGACTCACGGAGGGCAGCCACACAGGCTGGGCACAGCTTTAGGCCAACCTGTTTGTAAAATGCAGACTAATCCCCTGGGATTGTGAGCAGAACCCACCGCCCATGGGACTTGGGCTTTGATGCTTTTCTTCTCATTATTATTGTAATCGTTTTGTCGAAAGACCACTTTCAACCACGTTCCAAGCAGGCTGTACCTTCTTTGCGGTGTGTGTGCTCCAGTGACCATGGAAGGGCCCCCGCTCCTGCGCAGGCTAGGCCTGGCAGGGCTGTTGGTACTCATGCACCCCGGGAGGGCCTGGTGTGTGAGTGGGCCTACTGTCTCTCTGTTCCCGCCTCCGGACACACCACCCCCCGCCCCCGTGCTAGCTCTTGCCTCTCCGCGGGCTCCCCCTCCTCCCATCTCACCCAGAATTATAGAAAGTGGAAGGGACTGGGGAGGGGACACAGAGGCCTGCAGGTGACGCCTCCCCAGAACTCACAGGGGAGACTTTCCAGAGCTGCCGACTCAGTGCCACCCTGTGTCTTCCATTTCTGCAGCTGCTGCTTACAGCAAATATGGAACAATACGATGTGGGAACGGCCATGGGACAAAGTCCAGGGGACCTGGAAGTGTTTCTCCTGTGTGCACGTGACAGCTCTGTGGTCCCTCTCCTAGGCGGTGATCCCTAACAGAGCCACGCGGCCAGGGCCTAGAGCCCAAGTGTGCACCTTGGATACAGGTCGGCGCTGGGTTCCCCGGAGCACATCCCTCAAGGCTGACCTCAGCCAGCCAGCCCTGCAACCTTGCCTCCTGCCCCTGAGCCCCTGCCCAGAGAAGCCGCAAGCCCTGGCACCTGGCCTGTCCAGAAGGCAGAGTAGTCCCCTCCCGTCCTACAGACACCTGCCAGCACAGACGTCACAAGCCCCCTGCCTATCTTGTGTCTGTTCCTCCAGGATCCATGTGGCAGCCATTGGCCAGTGCCAGCTAACAAATGCCAGGGGCTTCGATGCCTCTGGGGCCACACTGGATTCCAGGCCGCCTTGGAGAACGACGGCCGCAGAGTCCTAGCTAGGCCTGTGCGTGAGGCCGCTGCGACCTCGTGCATGCTGTTCATGGACACCTGCACTCGTTTATCGTGGGTGTACCTGGGAATGGGGTCTCTGTGCCACGTGGTGACTCGGAATTCAGTGCTCCGGGAAACATTGCTGCGCCCCAGGCCTTCCCAGAACTCCCCATGGTCTCTCCCACTGTGTGGGAGAGCAGGGCGGCCACTGCACTTTTATCCTGGTTTACACAGTGCAAAGCCCCGGCAACACTCTTCAACGCTACCCCACACCAGGTTCCCCAGCACGCAGGAGCACAAGCCCCAATTAACCCGAGTTAGCACAAGTGTGGCTCCAAGGCACCGGGACAATGGGTGTTGTTTGATTTCCTGATCCACAACGGTCCCCAGAAGGGGCCTCTGTCTGAAACGACCTAAGAAGCACTTGTCCCAGAGGCTAACTTGAAGCATCTCAGTGACGTGAGGGCTTTTGATCCCGAAGCTTTGTACATTCCTTTTATGCGTAATCTGTTCCTAACAAGCTACCTGCTTTGGCTAATTCCTTTCTTCTGAGAGAAGCACAGGGGAGCACTGAAGTTTACCACCCTCGTTTGCAGGCCACGGAGAATATACTGCTCACGAGCTACAGACCAGGAGAGGTGTAGTGACCCCGCCCCAGCACTGTAATTCCGAAAAGCAGGAGCTCAAGGCTGACAACGCCGTGATTCTGTCTTTTCACTCGCAGCTTTACAAAAACACCTCCACCCTCGGAGATGGTCCCCCCCGAGCCCCACAAATGCCACGCCCCCCCCATCAAGGAGGCCTCGGCACAGCTCCCCGGCAGTGAGTACCTGGCACAGCTACCAGGCCTTGGATCTTGGTAACCAAGTCAAGCAGGTAAGTGAATAAAATCATTGTGCAAATCAGAGCCTCTGGTCTCATGATGTTTTCTGTCCCAGCGTCAAGAAAAAGCCAACCACTCACTGAACCCACCCATGCAATGTGCCGAGGGGCCAGGAGATCGGCACAGGCCACCTCACAAGGCTTCCAAGCACCGACGTGTCCCCACAGGGGCCGCGGGAGTTGGTGCCAGGCCCTGCAGGTGAGCCTGGTTCACGCCAGCCACCTCCTGCCTGTGCCCGTCTCCAGGGTTCCAAGGCTCGGGGGACAGCACTGGCCCCCCGCTGGCCGCTCTCCACAGGAGGGACCAGTGTTTAATCCACACAGGTCACCAAGACCCCAGCCTCGCTCTGAGCACGGAGACCCCCGTAGTTGCCTTTTATCCATTTGTATCTTCTAACTCCCAATACGTTTCCCACAGAACTTGTTTCTATTTTTCCTCCTTCCTTTCATCCTCTGCCCTCAGTCCCCACGCTCAGTATCCTATCTGCAGCCAGTCACTCCCGCTTGTGGGCACGACTGCTGACCTCCCGCATGGCTCCACCGTGGCTCCTGGGGCATGCTCACAGGCTGACACACACTTGCACACATTCCCACGTGTTCACACATTTGCACATGCTCACATACTTACATACTCGCACACGCTAACATGCACTCACACATGTTCATACATGCTTACACACGCTCATATGCTCACATGTTGTCTGTCCTCTGCTTCATCATAAAGTCACTTTTTCTTTCACTGCCTAAGGTTTGACTGTTCACACAGTTCTACCAAGCTCCACGCTCTTCCTGTTGTGAATGTCCAGCCTCAAGTGCCGAGAAATACCAGCCTGCTTGCCGTCGTAGGCTGCCTCAAGCCAGCGGCTTCAGAGTTAATGACTGTGCATGGATGTACACTGGAGTGGGAGGAGGGGGTGTACGCAAGGCATTGTAGGTGCATAGTTCAGCTAGAGCGTCGTGGGCTATTGGATCTCAGGAGTTAAAAAAAAAAGCACGTGCTCACATACTTGCACACTCGTATGAACTCACATGTTCACACGCTCCCACGCCTGTACTCACACACTTCCATGTACACATGTAGTCATATGCTCACACATGTTCACATATACACACTGACATGTTCACAGTGCTCACAAACATACACCCTCACACGTGCTCACACACATATGTTCACACACTCATGTACATATGCTCAAGCACGTTGACATGCTCACAAACATGCTCACACTCACACATGCTCACACACATATTTTCCCACTGCCTATCCCTTGTATTCATTTTTGGGTCATCCACTGAGAGAAAATCTTTAAAAGAGAAATAGATAAAAAATAAGCCTTTTCTGAGCTCAGGCATCATCCGTTACTGTTATTCTGTCCTAAGAATCTCCATTATTAATCAGGTAATGACCTGCTTAGCTCAGCCCAGAGAGATGACAGGTGCTGTCACCCTGTGTCCATCTCCAGGGAGTTTAAAGTCCATTTTTTTTAAAACCACAACAGTCCACACCCTCACAGGTGGTGAAATCTTTGATGTTTATATAACTGTACCACGGGACAAGGGCAGATGCTGTGGGGGACAGGCTCTCTGGTATTATCATAACAACTTCACAGATGAGGGAAGAGGGACCCCAAAGAGGGAAGACGTCCCCAAGGTCACACAGCAGGTGGCCAGACGCTGTCCTGGGCTCCAGCCTGGCCCACTGGCCCCAAATGAGCTCATCCAGAGAGGCCAGCACCATCCCTCACCATAATTGCACACCGGCCTGCCGCCATTCGATTAATAATATTTTACAACATTGAAAAAAGTTCTTCCTCTCTCTTTTGTCAACAATTAATGGTTAAAAACCCAAAATATTTATAGTCACGGGCAAAAGAGGGAGGAAACAATGAGACCACCATTGTCATTTAGAAAACATGGACTACGACTTCTCTTTGCTGAAGGTACTGTGATGGCGGGCTGTGTGCGGTGGCTTGGCAGGGCTGCTACCTCTCCTGCTCAGGCTGCGGTCACAGAGCAGGGCACGCAGGGCGTCCACGCTTCTGGAGGCAGACCCGGCGTCTGGAGCAGGTCCAGTTCCTGGTTCACAGACAGCATCGTCCTGCTGTGTCCTCAGTGGCAGAAGGGCCGAGTGAGCCCTCTGGGGTCTCATGTGAGGGCACGGGTTGCATCACGGGAACTCCCTGCATTAGGGTGACCTAATCACTGCCCAGAGGCCCTGCCTACTAACAGCATCATCTTAGGGAATAGGTGATAACATGAATTTGGAAGCAACACAAACATTTAGACTATTACAGCCACCGTACCTAGGTATTTGGTCAAACACTATTCTAGGTGCTTCTGTGAAGGTGTTTATTAGATGAGATTAACACATAAATCAGTAGATTTTGAGTAAAACATATTGTCCTCCATCATGTAGGTGGGCCTCCTCTAATCTGTGGAAGGTCTTAAGGAAAAGACTGACCTTTTCTTAAGAACAGGGGATTTAGGTCTATGTGGTACAAACCCCCACATTCCTGTGCTGCCTCTGATGGCCTAAATGTCCTGATGTGCCCTCCATCCCGTGGCCAGCAGCCTTCAGGGAGCCACACTTGGTATCATGAGACTATGTGGATCAGGAACCGACTCCTGACCAAACAGCAGAAAATCAAAGGTGGACCAACAAGCTCTGACAAAGGGGAGCCCCTGCACACACCTTGGTTAAATCGTGGGAGTGCAGACTGCTGAGCAAAAAAGGGGTTGACAGTAGGACCTGGAAAAGGGAGGGGAGGTGGGAACAGAGGTGGGGTCAGACACCACACGTGAGCAATCCGCATGCAGGGGTAACACAGGGGAACACGGTGGGTGTGGAGTGGGCTGTGCTGGACATGTCTGAGTGGGGCTGGGGTGGGGGTGTGCCGGGGATTGGTGGTGTGGGGAGGGGGGTAGGACAGCCGCAAGGGGGCAGGGTGTGGGGGGGGCGGGGCTGTGGGACAGGGCTCCTGCAAGGGGGCAATTGGAGAGGGTTGTGGGAGCCAGCCAGGCAGCCGCAAGGTGGGGTGGGGCTGAGGGCACTCCTGCAGGTGCAGTCACAGGTCTGGAGTGGCTGTCGGGAGGGCCCCTGGTGCAGCAGAGCTCCCCCTTCCCCCCCCCCCCCCCCCCCCCCCCCCCCCCCCCGCCCCGCAGCTCAGACTTGGCGGGGAGGGGCTGGAGTCCATGCGGCCAGGGGACTCCCCACAGGGTGTGTGCCCTCCCACAAGTAAGATCTTTCTTCTCCCAAATTGTAAATACATTTTCCTTTTTATGACAGTAAAAGTAACACGTGTTTGCTGGGCCCGACGGCAATACTGCCAACCATTCGGTTCCGGACTTTTAAATGTCTAGCAGCTAAATGTGTTTTTACACACACAATTTTTTAGACTCAGAAGGTCACAGGCCATTTTCCATGCCGCGGAGCATGGATCCGAGGGCTCCCAGGGAAGCTGGCACGGCAGGAGCAAGAGCCCTGGGGGCCCTGGGGCGGGAAGAGGCACCCCTGCTGTGCGGGCACCCCAGGAGGTGCCTGGAGGAGCAGTTTCTCTGAGGCCCTCAGACGGTTGCTCAGGCAGCTGAGAGGCCCTGGGGACAGGGCCCGACAGCCTGACCACACCAGCGTGGCATCACAGCTACCTTGGGCCCCTCGCAGGCTGATGAAGAGGAGCCGGCGGTGGTGGGGCAGCCCGGCTGGGAGCCCTGCGCTCACTCGAGCTCCTGCTTCAGTGCCACGGCCAGCAGCAGGGCTGTTGGCGCCCTCAGAGCATGTGAGCACCCAGGCCTGCAGCCACCCCTGCAGAGGGCAGGGCCAAGGGTGCAAGCCATGGGGGAGTTCTGCAGGGCCACACCTTGCTTCTCCACCTCCCGCCTCACAGCCACCACCCCCTTGGTGGCCATGCAGGGTTCTGGCCCAGGAACCTGCTGAGCAGCAGTTTTCTACCCCCAGACACGTTTGTCATTAGATCAGACCCCCAGGGAAGCTGTCCTTGGAGATGCTCCTCTCTGACCGAGCAGTGTGCCTGCTGATATTGGATGAGATCAGGAATCACATGATGATACCAGAAATAATATCAGAAATCAGTTTCTCAGCTTCCTATGGCACATCCTCTTTCTATCACTGAAACCAAAAAAAATTTCCCCTTCAGATGATCCACGTTTGCCTTACTAGGCTTTAGGAAAATAAAATTATTTGAGAGAGGCAGCATGAGAGAATTGATAAGAACATGTGCTTTGGAATCAGGAATCCCAGCCTTGACCTTCAACTGCCTGGGTGACCTTGAACAAAGTCCAGAGTTTCTGCAAGCCTCAGCTGCAAAATGGGCTTGTTCCTCAACTGGAAAGGGCACTGGGAGGTTGAGAAACTATATGTATTACTCACATAATCAGGGACTTCTATCATTGTTTCATGTTCCTCAAAACATAAAAACCAAGCTGCATGATGAGTCTGAGATGCTCTTTTCATATTAATTGGGGATGATTTCATAATTGACCATGTTCACATATTTACATACCATTGCTGCATCTCTCATTAGTAATCAGAGTGGTTAGAAACCTCATGCATCCACAAATACTTCGCAAATCATATTCATGTACATGCAGAAGACATTTGGAAGTTCTCTGCCAAAGGAAATTTCCTCCAATTGTGCTAAGGACGTTCCAATAGGTGATTGAAATGGTTTTATCCTGGACATTATCTAGGTGATACCTTATAGCCTGTGGACATATTTAGAAGTGTCACAGAATGAAATGCAAGGTCATCCTAATTTATGATGGATTACAGATAAGCAATAGGATGTAGGTCCACTCAGAACCTGCTCCATAAAGGGCCAGACTAAGCAGTCCTGGCTCTGCAAGCCACACATCTCCGTCACAGCTTCCAGCTCCCCTATTATGCTGCTGTAGCCAAGAGCAGCCACAGGTGATGCACAAATGGATGTGTGCTGTATGCCAATAAAACTTTATTTATAGACACTGAAATTTGAACTTCATATAAGTTTCACTTGTCCAGAAATTCAATTATTCTTCTGATTTTTTTTATCCATCAAAAAAAATGTTAAAACCATTTTGAGTTTGCAGTCCATGCAAACACAAGCAGCCACCTGGATTTGCCAATCGCCAACCTAGAAGATTACTGAGTATTTTTTTTTATTACTGAGTATTTAATCAGATTCTCCATAATATTGTCAGGCCAAATTAGCATGAGCAGGAAATGTCAGTTTAGATATTAATTGAAATGTCTTGCTCAGGTATCCATTCAACAACCCAAAATAAGCAAACCTCTCATCTGGACAGAATGAGTTCTGATCCGGATCTGTGGGATCCAGCAGTCTCAGGTTTTTCCTACGCTCAGAAGGGAGGGGCTTGGGGATTGCAGTGCAGGGATGAGGGGCAGCCTGGGAGGGGCTGGACAAGGCACACTGGCCTTCAGAGGCTGGAAGACCAAGAAGGAAAGGCCCCACCCTGGGAGTCTCCCAGGCTCTCAGCTGCCCCCCGGCCTCCAGCTCCATGACCTTATGTCTTGCACCCTTGGCCTATTCCCCCAGATCCCACCCTTAACATCCCAGGTGGTGTGGCCCCACCTGCTCCCCTGCAAGCCCTCCTCCCATCACATGGGCCCATGGCACCCAAGCAGCTCACCCCTTGTCACTCGGCATCCCACCAGCTGGTTGGGGTGACGCATGTTCCAACACCTCCCAGAGATGCCTGCATGTCCTGTAGCGGCGGCTGCCTTTGTGTGGGTTTCCCCATGGCCAACCCTGAAAGCCTTTATGATGGCTTCAGTTAAAATCAGAAAATGTGGAGAAAGTTTCACTAAAAACTATTGCTTTTCTAGACATTTAATAACTGGGGTATGAAAGAGAAGAGACAACATTAGACTTTAATCAGAAAACAATGGCAAGGATTCAGCTGAAATTATGTTGTGAGGAACAAGATTCACCCTTGATTGAAGAAATAAAAAGAGCAACGAACAAACGCATCTCCTCAGGGCATATGTGTGTGTGTGTGTGTCTGTGTGTGTGTGAGTTCATGTCTGTGTGAGTTCATGTCTATGTGTATGAGTTCATGTTTGTGTGTGTTTGTTTGTGTATGTGAGTTCATGCGTGTATTAGTTCATGTCTGTGTATAAGTTCACGTCTGTGTGTGAGTTTATGTGTATGTGAGTTCATGTCTGTGTAGGAGTTCATGTGTGTATTCAGGTCTGTGTGTAAGTTCACATTTGTGTGTGAGTTCATGTTTTTGGGTGAGTTCATATCTGTGTGTGAGTTCATGTCTGTGTGAGTTCATGCATGGGTGTGAGTTCATGCATGTGTGTGTGAGCTCATGTCTGCGTGAGCTCCTGCCTGAATGTGAGCCCCTGAGTGTGAGCCCACATCTGTGCATGAGTGACTCCCCTCATCTGCTACATCTCAGTGCCTTGCTGTGCCCGTGAGGGTTGGACATGAAAGCAGAGTGACCGTCCCAGCAGATTCTCCAGCTAAGTGACATGCATGCAAGCAGAGGGCCAGTGGCAGGAACAGCAGGTGCCGGGCTATCACCTTCTTTGGGAAAGAAACACAGAACCAGGTGGACCACAGCATACCAGTGGTGTCCTGCTCCCACACACCCATCAGGATTGCTTGGGGACAAAGTGATATGTCATATCTCAGGGCTCTTGGGACCCTTTTCTCTGAAAAATAATAAAAACTATTCTCAGACTGTACTCATAAGTGTGTTTCTGACTTACTGCATGTACTGGAATTTCCCAGACAATTTCAACAGCAGTCCTCACCCTGAGAAAATGCTTTATGCTCTTCAAAAGTAGCCTGGGCCTCAGCAAGCTTTTCTTTATGCCAGTTGATACCCTATCAATAGATATCACATCAAAATTTAAAACTAAGAAGTCTTTAAAACACCATTCCTTCATTTGAGAATAACAACAACGAAGCCATTACATATTAAGGAAAAATAAAACTTTTATTTACAGATTATATCTTCCAGAACCAATGGGGACATGACACAGGCAAGCCCACCCCAGGGGCTGCCCTTGGCCTGCATATGCAGTGACTTCCCCGCCTGGCTTCATCCCTGATGCCAGCTACTGGTGTCCTACCCACATCTCCTCCACCTCCCCCTTCGGCTGGAGAAATCCTCCAATTCAAGACTTGCAAGGAAGATACATAAACTCCCAGCCTGCAAATTTCCCCTCTTTGTTTCAGGGATAGCGATGTGCGACTCCACAGACGCCCCAGAATATCTGGTCTGAGACCTGCTTGCCTAGATGGGTCGTCCTCCACAGACCACACCCTCCATTCTGTCCCTGGGCGTGCTCACCAGCTGTGTCCTGTTCCCCTATCTCTGAGCATTAGTCATCACCATCTAGGCCCCACCAGAGCAGAGTGGCCCCGCTTGTCGGGAGGGCCTGCACCATGCCACCACATCAAGAGCCCTAACCAACATTGGGAAGGCAGGCAGGCGGGAAGGAGCATGGCTCTCTCCCCGTCACCGAGCAGGGGGGGCACACAGACCCGCGAATGCCGGGCCCAGCACCTGGCCTCGGTGGCATCAACATTGAGTCCCGCTTTCCCCACGGCGCTTTCCTTTCTCAGGCCACCCTTCAAACCCAGTGCAGCGGTTAGTCTGAATTAGGAATTAATGGCCTGAAAATGTCTACTTTCAAAAAGAAAGCCATTTCGTGCTCAGGAAGTGGGGAAATAGCCACGGTAACTTACCCAAAACGTCTGTAAGTGCAGCCGCGGTCGTCGTCAGCGCCCGTGGGTACGGAGCGCCAGCGCTAATGGCCCCCTCGTGGAAGCATCAGGTGCAGATCCTGAGAGGGGGAGGAACTCCTGAACTCGGTTTTTAGTCAAGGCCTAAGCATTCTATCTCTCAGTCCAGAGAATACGCCTGTTGCCTTGACATTGTCCACCCTTGGGAGCCGAGGGATTGCAGCTAAAACCGACTTTCCAAACGCCCAACACACGGGTTCTGTCGTTGCCTTTCAGGGCAGACCACAGCAGACCGCCTGGACGTCCTCCCCGACTCGCCCCTGCAGCAAGGCCCTTCTTTCACACGGCGTACATGTGGTCGGTTCCTTCTCACGCGCTTGTTGAGGGTGAACACCAGCTACCTGTCCGGCTATAGAGAGCATCAGGGAACATCTGAGTCTTGCTCTGAGTCTGCAGCTGATAGGGGAGTTGCATAAATACGGGTGCTGGGAGGTGGCAGGGGCTCTGACAATGTAAAGAAGTGGCCATGAGTTCTGAGCAGGGGGGGCACACAGACCCGCGAATGCCGGGCCCAGCACCTGGCCTCGGTGGCATCAACATTGAGCCCTCCTGGAAGCCCTCCTTCCAGCCAGAGGGGCATGAAAGCTTCCCCGGGGAGGAGAAGAGGGTTCTCTGTGGATGGCACGGTGAGGCCGGGTCTCCTGCACGGAGACCTTAGTGAGCACAAAGGGGAGGTGGGAGGTTGGGGGCACAGCTGGCTGACAGTGGGAGGAGGGACCCCAGAGGAGGAGGCTGTGGGGGGAGGCCACACCTCCAACCACCCCGGCACCTACAAAGCACAGGCGTGAGCAGCACCATACTGTAAGGGAAGCAAGTGCTGACTCCGTGCAACCAGGCATGTAAATTATCAAATCAAAGCAGGTGCTGGTGTCGAGAGACCTGCCACTCATGGCTGTGGTCTGTCACTGCATCCCTGCAACGCTGGCTCCTCCAGGCCCCGCACCCGGCAACCATCTGAATATGGGAGCAAGCCGAGGCCACACTGGTGAGGTGGCCACTCAATGTGGCAGAAAGAAATTCCCGATCTCCAAGCACCAGCCAAGGAGCACCTCTCCAGCCCCGTTCCTCATCCTTCTACCTGAGATCTTATTTCACGTAACATGCATATTTCATCAACCAAACTGCAGAGAGATGGGGTGTCAGGGCAGCAGGATTGGAATTAGAGCAGATACAGGTCATGGGAGCCAGCTCCCTGGCCTCCCATTGCACACGCAGGCATGCACAGGTGGGCATAGGCAGACAGGCACACGCACGCGGGCTCATGCACATGGACATGCACGGCAATGAGGCGCTCCCGCGACTTTGTTTTGCAGTCTGGGGTTCTGCACTTTTCAAGAGAGCAGAGCAAATCTTCTGCTGCACTGATGAGTGGGTAGCACTTCTGTCCCGCCCTTTCTTCCTCTGCACGGTGCATTCAGGATCACCGTCCGTGATCCTTGCCTGATCCTTGACCTGAAGCCACTCTGGCTTTCCAGAAGCAGCAGTAGCTTGAGAAGCAGCACAGAAAAGCAAAGAGGCTTAGCATACCTCCACCTGCTGATGAAGAGCCTCTTCAGAGATGCCAGCCCAGATGTGGCCACCACATCCTCACCCACCCCCAGCAACAGCTGGGAGTCACATCCGTGCCCCTGCCTTATGTTCCCAACATCGAGTGGGAATAAAAGCTGCCTTCTTAATGGCTCGGGTTTGTGTCGGAGGCATAATTTTCTGTTTACAGTACAAGAGGGCAAGCTCTGTGCATGTTCATTACTGATGGTGAGAGATAAAAATGGGTCGCTCTCTGGTCAGTGGTGCCTGTGTTCACAGTGCCCACTGATGTCTGGGGGCTGGAGACAGGCCGTTCCTTTGAGCACCCAACAGGGTTGGAACAGTCCTTAGCATTAAACTTTACACTTCTGATCGGTGTGTAATAACTCCTGAAGCCCAAAAAATTTCAGAAAAAAAGAAATATTCTCAGCTATTACTCACTGGTGGACTCCTGTAGATAGAAATTAAAGCATCCGAAAATACGCTGTATGACTTCCAGGTGGATGCGCCAGATTCTAAAAAGTTTCAAAACTATTCACTCTGGTGTAGCAGATTAGTGCCACCAAAACATTCAGCATCTAACAGCCCCTCCGGCGGGGGGAACTTCCTTGAAGAACCCTGAAAAACCAAAGCCACCCCAGAGTGGCACCCGTTTATAAGCTACACTTGTTCCAATGTAAGTTGGAAAATCTGCAATCGCTTGGTTTTTGGCTTAAGGCAGAGTTAACATTTTTCCCTGTATCCTGGGTGTGATCTTCGGAAACTAAGCTATTGGCTACACTCTGGAGGGAAAACCCAGAAACTACCTATTTGGCAAGCAGGAAGCTTTTCTGCAGACTGTTTTCAAATTTGCTGCATTTCTTCAAACGGCGTCTTTGGACTTTCGCATGACTTTCCCTGCAGGTTGTCGGCCAACAGCCACCATAAGAATTCGCACTTGCACGGAAGACGGTGATGCTGGACACATTTCACTCAAAACACTGGGCCATTTTTAACTCTTTGAGGAAGCTCCACACAGTTTTCCAGAGTGGTTGCACCAGTTCACATTCCCACCAACAGTGCAGGAGGGTTCCCTTTTCTCCGCATCCTCTCCAACATTTGTGGTTTCCTGCCTTGTTAATTTTCCCCATTCTCACTGGGGTGAGGTGGTATCTCATTGTGGTTTTGATTTGTATTTCCCTGATGGCAAGTGATGCGGAGCATTTCCTCATGTGCATGTTGGCCATGTCCATGTCTTCCTCTGTGAGATTTCTCTTCATGTCTTTTGCCCATTTCATGATTGGATTGTTTGTTTCTTTGCTGTTGAGTTTAATAAGTTCTTTATAGATCTTGGAAACTAGCCCTTTATCTGATATGTCATTGCAAATATCTTCTCCCATTCTGTAGGTTGTCTTGTAGTTTTGTTGACTGTATCCTTTTGCTGTGCAGAAGCTTTTTATCTTGAGGAAGTCCCAATGATTCATTTTTACTTTTGTTTCCCTTGCCTTCGTGGATGTATCCTGCAAGAAGTTGCTGTGGCCAAGTTCAAAAAGGGTGTGGCCTGTGTTCTCCTCTAGGATTTTGATGGAATCTTGTCTCCCATTTAGATCTTTCATCCATTTTGAGGTTATCTTTGTGTCTGGTGCAAGAGAGTGGTCTAGTTTCATTCTTCTGCACGTGGATGTCCAATTTTCCCAGCACCCCATTTATTGAAGAGACTGTCCCTTTTCCAGCGGAGAGTCTTTCCTGCTTTGTCGAAGATTAGTTGACCATAGAGTTGAAGGCCCGTTTCTGGGCTCTCTATTCTGTTCCATTGATCTATGTGTCTGTTATTGTGCCAGAAACACAAAGATCATCACACTGTCTTGATGATCACTGAGGGGGGCACTTGACGGGATGAACACTGGGTGTTATACTATATGTTGGCAAATCAAACTCCAATAAAAAATATATACAAAAAAAAACCACAGGGCCATGAGAGGAACTTACAACAGGGTGTGAGTGAAATGGTTGGTTGTAACAGAGACTCACTTTTCAGGTAGCCATTCCAAGGGTAACACGGCCCCAAGTACCTGCCGTGGCCAGGTGGCGTGTGGGGGTCACTCACGGGGACCACAGCTGGACAAACCCTGACTCACAGAAGCCGCACAGGGGACACTCAGACCTGATGAGAAATCAAAATGTGATGACGAGGCATCAAATAATTCTTTCTTTAAATTGAGTCATGATTGGCAAGCAGCATTGGTACGGGACCTGGTGGCTCTGCAGGCAACTGTCCCAGGGAGCGGTCACCACGGAAAGTCCACGCACCTCCCGTCTCCACACACAGCAACTACATTCTTTCTCTCATGACGTTTAATATGTGTTCTCAGCAACTTTTAAATACACAGTAATGCTACCTATAATAATGACATAATTTAACTAATTATTAAGATACATGTTTGCACTGTTACTTTTTGAGCTTTACAAGGACCTTTAAAAGCCGGGTCTTCCCCAGAAGATGAAAGGCTGTTTCCTGGACTATTGCCCGAACCACAAGACGTCGCCTGACCCTGCAGAGCTACCTGCCAGGTAAACAGTGACAGGCACCCCTTCCCCCAGACGCATGAAGCAAGCGGTGAGGCACAGACCAGCCACCTGCACACCCGGGAAGGCCCGTGCTGGGAGTTGGGAAGCAGCTGTGGGCAGGAACTATGGCTCTGTCTTCTTGAATTACTTGGATTTTGCCACTGCCACTGTCCCATAGGATGAGGCACATCCCTGGAAGCCTGAGCATGCCCCACGCAGTGCACTGACTATGCGGGTGGCTCTGCAGCTCAGCCCGTTGGGACTACGCTGTGTGTGGAGGGGAAGGGACGCGGGGCGCTGGGGCGGGGGGGGCACATGCCCCTGGGAAGGAGCCACACTGTGCAGCCCACGAAACGTTTCCCGGGGCCGCGAGAAACTGTGGTGCTGGCACTCACTCCGAGCTCCACAAGCCAACTCGCTAATGACAACCTGTTGGGAGCTCCCATCGGGGAATTTTCATAAGCACTTTTTGAAAAGAAGACTTCTTGGCCATGAGACACCCCGAGTGTGTTTGTTTCCTCCTCTCCACTTCAGGAACCTCTTGGGGGCACCCCACGCCCCTCCTGCTTCTCCTCTGGGGAAAGAACGGCAAGAAGGTGGCCGCAGAGCCACGCCCCGTCCTTTGTGACAGGCACACGGGGCCGCCGTGACGCACCCTCTACCTATGCCCGGGAGGAAGGGTAGCAAGTAGGACCCTCTCAGTCCCTCCTGGTGGACTCTGTCCCTGCCACCAGGCTGCCCTGCATCACCTGCCACCAGGCTGCCCTACATCATTGGCCTCTGGACTGGAGCTGTTCTCTACTCAGGGACTGTTCAGGAGCCAAAGGCTGTGGGCGAGGTGGCTTCTCTCCCCAAAGCCAGGTCCCTGGTCCAGGTAGCCACCCGTCTGGTAGTGCCCCTGGTCCTCCTTTCCCTTGAGAGGTGAAGTGGCATTTCACAGAACACCAAACAACGCAATTCCCACCAAGTCACGCTCCTGTTTCAAGTTAAAGGTAATCACGAGCAACAAAGTCCACCGGAGAATTGTGACTGGAGCCTTCGTGGGACATCCATTCGAGGAAAGTCATCTTGACAAAAATGCCGCCAGAGAAAGAATGATGTTTCCTCCGACGTGCAGATCAATTCATGGGAATCAATACAGTTTCGAGTTCAGATCAGAGAGAGAGAGGTTCAAGCAGCTCCTGGCATGACCCATTGAAACCACTGGGGGAAGCATGACATTGTCACACGCTCACACTCACAGGTTTGCATCAATCTTCAGAGGTGCGAGGAGGTGCAAGTCGTGGACGGTGGGAGCGTGTGCACAGCAATGCGTTGCACACAGAAGGCTCACCAGCAAGCCACCGGCTGCACTCTGCTTCCCCCGACCCCCCAGCCCCCACTTCCCTGCCACCCACAAATATTCCTTAAAAAAAAAAAAGGTGTTTCACAGTGTTAGAAAATTATGCACCAAGGCAGGAAGCGTGGGGCAGGTGGTGTGAGCAGATGGGAAGGGAGCCCATGGGGCACAGAGCCTCCCAACCTACCCAGCAGAGGAATAACTCCTGCGCTAGGTTTTTTTATTCTTCATGAGCCAAATAATCAGCTGAGTGTGTCACACTGCTTTCACCGGCCTGCGGACACAACGCTACCATGGAGACCCTCTGTGCGGTCGCGAGGCAGGTGCAATGTTCCAAGTGTGGACCTGGCGGCTGAGGGCAGGACACAGGGCAGGCAGAGGTAGCAGGCGGACGGGGGCCAAGGACCCCAAGTAGGGCCCCCTCCCGAGGTCCTGATGGGTAAATCTGTCCTTGCCCCGGGCTCTGAGTCCGTCTCTTCCTGTCCCATGTCTCTAAACCACAACAGCCCACTTAGGGAGAGGCCACCCCACAGACACAAGAGGTGAAGGACACTGAACACAGAAGCTCAATGAAGCAACGTTACAGAACCCACATGTGACACCAGTGCAGCTTGTGCGTGGACAGAGGAAACGCCCATCTTTCCCACATGACTCGGATCCCCTCCCGGCGGCCGTGAGCCGTGACCCCAGAACACCAAGTGCACGGGGACAGGTGGGCCATGCTGAGGGACGTGGCCCCCTCTGCGCCCTGGACCCCATCAGACACAGTCCACACGAGAACCCCCAGGAAGGAAGACCCTGCACGGAGTGGACGTGCTGAGTGCCCCTGGCGTCTGAGGGAGATCCTGGTCTGACTTCTGACTCAATGCCGGTAATAGGGAGGGATATTTAGGCACAATACCACCAACTTGGTTTCCAAACAAACACAAGTTTGATGGAGTTCAGCGTTCCCGCATGGATGTAAGTTAACATTTTTAACCAACTTCTCACCAATGAGCCATTGCTATCAATCCTATTGGGATTTCTACGGACAAACGCTTCCTAAAGTGCGCCCTGGGTGCCCACGGGATATTTGGAGGTGGCTTAAAACAATTTCCTCCGGACAAGTGCGGTTGGGGAATATTTAGTCCTACGAAGCTAAACAATTGCTTTCTCACTCAGACGCTTGTCCCTGAGATGTGTTCAGGTGATCACTTTCCAGATTGAATCGTTTCCTTGCAACAGCCGAGGAGCCAAAGTAGAATTTGACTACGTTTTAACAACTCAGATGCGGGAGCACCAGACGTTTCTGAAGACACCTGCAGGTCCCACCCACTGCAGAGGGGAGCGCACAGGACCACAGGGCACCAGCATGCACACCCACGATGCCCGCGACGGCGGGAGGGTCAGCAGGGGGCGGGTCTCCAGGTTTGGGAGGGACTCGTCCTGGTCCACGTGCCACTGCTAGCTGACTCTGTTAAGCCACGATGACAACTGTTTTTCCCTGAAATTCTTCCAAAATGCACAGTATGCCCCCTGACTGGCGCCATGTGCTCTCTGGTTTGAACCTCAGCCGTCGAGTTTCTGCCACGACACCCATGCCCACCCATGGGCACCCCGGCCTTCAGAGCCCCCTTGTCCTCCGCCAGGGGCAGCCTGCCCTCCCCCTGCTCCCCCACATCTGCCTCCCGAAGTCACGGACCATCAGCCCCCTGGGAGGAGGGAGCTGGGCATCGTGTTCCCCACCCCCAGCTACTGGCCACTCATGACCACCCTGGAAATAAGCCCAACCATTGAGGCAAGCCCAAGCGCGTTCCCCGGGAGTGTGAACGCCCGTGTTTTCTCGGCTCTGCGTCCACAGAGGACGTGCCCCCCTACCTTCCCCAGAACCCAGTGCCGCCTCCCACGGGGCAGCGATCACACTTTCGTCCTTCACTCGGAGCTGATGGAGGCCCCAGCCGGCGGCGGGCAGCGCAGGGAGGCTCGGCCAGGCCACAGGCAGACGGGAGGAGGCCCTATCTGGATACAGGAAATGGTGTGGCTCGTCTGCAGCCGTATCCTGTCCCAAACGCGTCTGCCCCCCCGCCCCCCGCCAATGCCACCCCCTCTGTGGAGGAATCGTGAACGTGATCCTGGCAACACAGCTGTGCTCAGGGATGTGTCCTGACCCACTGCCCTACCAGGCAGGTCCTAACCACCCCTCATGCTTAACCCTCCTCTACCACCAGCAGCGAGACCTGCAGCACCCCAGTGGGGCCCCTGAAGGAGGGCAAGGGTGGGGTGATTGGGTCAAGGTTCAGAGGTCCCCAGAGCAGAGCACGATCGACATGCGAGGAGGATGCAGAGAAGATTGCCAGGCCCGAGGTGCTCCCTTCTGCTCAGCACGGGAAGCAGACACACCTGCTTGAACCCTCAGTTGTGATCTGAGCCATGTCTGCACAAACACAGCACATGCCAGGAGGAATGTCCCCGAGCTGGGCCTCCCCCACCTCTGCCTCTGTCACCAGGACACCAAAGAGCAAGGTGCCTGGACCACTAGCAGCCCCGGGAACGGACCCAGGCATGGAAACCATCCTTCGGGGCAGCTGCTATGGGAAAGGCTGGCAGGAGGGGAAAGTGCAGCTTGTATGTGTTGCCCTGCGGACCGGCCTGGCCATCCAGCACAGGGGTGGGGAGGAGAGTGGAGGGTTTTGAGGGGCATCAAAGCTGGTGGAGCCAGGAACATAGGAGGCCCACGGGACCAGCAGGGGAGCAGGCCTGGCGCCCCTGCCCTGACCCTCTTTCTCTGCCCCCACTCCTCACCTGTGACCATGACTCACTGACTGATTCACCCATCAGTGCGTCCAGCTCACGGCAGTACCCTCGTCCCACGTGGATTGTCCTCAACCTCAGAAAGGATAAGCTATCTTCAAAGTTCTGCTTTCACACTTTTATCAATATATCAATTTTAAAATTAAGAGTTAAGGGGCACCTGGGTGGCTCAGAGGTTGTGCATGTGCCTTTGGCTCAGGTCGTGACCCCAGGGTCCTAGGATCGAGTCCCACATCAGGCTCCCCACAGGGAGCCTGCTTCTCCCTCTGCCTGTGTCTCTGCCTCTCTCTGTGTGTCTCATGAATAAATACATTAAAAAATCTTAAAAATAATTAATTAAATTAAGAAATAAAAATCAAGAGTTAAGATATTGGAAATCGGTATTTTTATGAGACCCAGCAGAGCGTGGTCTCCTTCTAAGGCATCCGTACTGCGGGTCCCAGAACATTCTTGGGGCTGGCACCAGCCTGTGTTGTCTGAGGAAGCAGGTGGACTCACTGGAAGCAGGTGCATGTATTTATTCCAGAAACATTTTTACCAAATAATCTGCCCTTGGTGAATCCTGAACCCACTAACGTAAATTCAAACACCACTTCTAGTTCAAAAAGGAGCCTGTGGAGAATTTGAAAAATGGACTATTAATTTCTGGTTTAATGTAACTGTTTTTAGTAAGACTGTAAAGTGCAGAGCAATGGGATCAGAAAACTCTGGATTAAAATGAGGAAACACAGATTATCCTTTCCTTGAGCCGGTGAGTTTCTGTGTGGTCTTAATATTATTATCTCTCCATCTTGACATCTCCATGCCTCTATCGCCAGATAGAAGAAAAAACCCTCACGTCTTCCTGTCACTAGCAGGACAAATGAAGGGTCCATGGGGAAAGAAGCCTGAGCTTGTGGGAGTCCCTTGGTGTCCCAAGCACTTCCTCCTTAAAGTGGGAGTAACCACGGGAACCGCATAAGCACCCAGAGAACCAGGTGAGACACGGGAAAGCTTCGCAACCAGCACAACGTTGTTCAAAATTTATGTTACCGTTAAAGATGAATATCGTCCACAAAGACCAGGGCTCGCTTGGCTTCCCTGCCAGGAGGTGCATGTATGTGTGCATGTCGACGTCGGTGCACACGGGTGTACATCTGTGTCTGTGTGCATGTGTGTCTGTATGGTGTGTGTGTGTGTGCACGTGCAGGAGTTTACCCACTGATCTCCTGTGTATACATGTGTCTGTACGTCCATGTGGCTGTGTGTCTGCACGATCATCTGTGTCGTCCACATGCGCATCCAGCAGGCAGAGGAGGCTCCGAGGGGTCAAACCCGTTCTGATGAATCCTTCCAGCCGAACGGCCTGGGCCGAGGTCATGCCCTCAGGATCTGCGTGCTGACCTCTGTCCCGCATACCCACCATGTGGGGGTCCCTTCTGCCCACAGCCCAGGCCCAGGAGCGCCCTGTGAGGAAAAAACGGTACTTTCAGTAAGGATACGTGGCATGTTACATCACAGCGAGGTCCAGGTTCCAGTCCAAATACTCACTAGCACGTCTGGTAAAGCAGCACCACACGAGAGTCCCATCTGCACCGCACCGTCATGCACAGCAAAGCAGGTCAAAGAACGCAGGACAGAATGGCTCTATTGGCAAGATCACCGATTTCCTCTGTTTTCTCCTACCTCTGAGGGCTCCCTGGTTCTTCTGCAGAGATCACCCAGAAGCACGATCTTGATGGGCAGGGAAAAGCCACTGCTGGCCCACGGGGCGGAAGGGGCATCAGAGCCGGGCTTGTGGGTGTGGGGCGCCCGTGGGGTGGTGCAAGGACGGCCCTCCTCAAGAGCCGCACAGCCAGGCAGGTGACAGGTCTGTGTCCCTGCTCCTCTCCAAGAGCCTTCTCATGGTTAGCAGGCCTTCTGCTCTTGGTTCCTACAGCCTCAGTTATGCTGTGCACTCTGGCTTTGTGCAGAGACATGAGGCGGGGGTCCTCGCTTGCCCACGCCACCGTGGCCCCCAGGTCTGAGGGACACAGCCCACCAGCCTGGGCCACCCCTGGGGGCCACTACTCTCAGACCAGGGTGGCTGCCAGCGAGGGATGGCATGCTCGGGGTCAGGTAGCAGGTCTGTGGCCCCATGGGGTCCCCAATTAATGGGGGGGTGCCTAGACTAGCAGACTTTCAGGTGCAAGGGGGACCCACGCATGTCTAGGGGGCCACCCCTCGGCACCCCACTGCACATCCCCACAGTGCTGGGGAGGGAGGTGCCAGCAGCCAGCACAGGACCTGGAATCCTGCGCCATCGGGGCAGCAGTCCCCACACCCCTGCCCTAGGCCTCGGGGCCTGCCCTGGACATGGGAGCACACTCACCGCCTGGGCCCCATCCCTCCTGGAAGCCAGGCCTCAGCTGAAGGAAGACGTCCTTCCTGGACGTGTCCTTCCTGGGACCTAGAGCCTCTGCAGAGAGCTGGCAAGTCCCTGGCAGGGCCCCTCACCCTCAAACAAGCTGAAGCCACCCACCTGCCCCCATGGCGGCACCGAGTATATCCCCCCTGCCGCTCAGAAGAGTCCCTTACCTCAGGTACCAGTAGACTCGTGTAAGGCAACACCCAGCAGTGACCAGATGTGCTAAACACATGAGCTGCCCGGAGAGCACAGCGACCGTCCTGGGAGTGGCACAGGAGGAAGCGCTCAGCTGGATTTGCCTTCGGTTCAACCGTGCATTTAGTGAGCACCTGCTGTGTGGCCTCTCTGTGCTGCAGATGCCAAACCAGAAGCCATGCCCACGCCCTCCAGAGGGTACAACTGGGAATACCTGCGCCTGCGACCCAGGGGCCCCAACACCGGAGGCATCTGCCCAGCATCCCACCACGTTCCCAACCTCTTTTGGGGCCGGACATCAGTACAGGAAATGTAAGACTGTTTTGAGGAAGATAATTGCCTTTTAGGTCACACGGTGTCGGGGGCCAGCCTTTCACACCTCACGGGAATGCCGGGTGGGAGCCCAGGCAGGTGTGCTGGGCGTCCTAGAGAAGGGGGCTGCGGGGCGGGGGTGGGGGGTGCCCCAGGGCATCTAGCTTTACCAGGCGCCCGCCCGGGGCCGCCCCACCCGGAGGGCTGTGGGAGGGTAATGATAGCGCTGTTCGGTCCGGTTCCTGTGAATGTATAATATCATGACCCATGCTGGTGGGGAGGCACATTTAACACCTCACTCTCTCTTGGTCCTGCATCTGAAGGATTTCAGGAGACAATTAGAGAAAATAAAAACAGAATGGACGGTTAAGAAAAGCAAATTGGAGGGTATAGAAGAATTTAATTATTCTAATGAGATACCTCTTTGAGAGTTCTTTTCTTCATCAGGCCAAAACCTGACTATTAATTAAGTTATTGCACTAGAAAGGAGAAAAGAAATCACCTTTAACTTTTTTCCTAAGCACCACTTGGTAATCTTTGGTCGCTCACTGCTGCTCCAGGTACAAGGGTACAAACCTGCAATTAGCAGACACTTTATTGCCTCCGTGGTAGTAATTGCCGTGTACAGCCTGAAGGGAATGGGAATAAAAACCCCTTCCTCTCCCGCCTTCTCCCCGCTGGCTGCTGCTGGGGTCTGGCCAGGGCTCCTGCTCTCGGAGGCCGGTGCTCAGAGCCCAACCCCGCGGCCACCGGCAGCCCAGCCCCAAAGCCGGGGAAGAAAGAACCTTCCAGGCCAGGCAGAGATTACATTATCAATGATCATGAAAGCGTCTGCGACTTCAAAGGCCTCGGGACCGAAGAGGTCCATGTGTGGCCCGGGGGGAGTCCGAGATTATCTGGGTGTCACCAGCTGCAGAGTACTTCCCAGGCAAGGGGACCCACGCAGCCCCCGGCCCCACGCGGATATCTACTGACCTGGGTGGTGCGGGCGGCCAGCACCTCCACCCAGGACACCCAGGACTCTGCAGAAGCGCCCCTTCCCTCCCAAAGCCCCAGTCCTCACCAGGCCTACAGCCAGCTGAGCGCATGGACTGGTGATGCCCGCTTCCCACAGAGCCACCCACGCCATGGAGCAGCCATTCCCGAGAAACAAAACCACAGGCACGGAAAACACACAAGTTTGGAAGCAAAGCTTCAGTGACTGACATCACTTCCTGATTAGACTTCAGGGTTTTGTGTGTGGGATTTTGGGGGAGTTTTTTGTTGTTTTTTCGGGGGGGAGGGGTTACTTATTTGAGGATTTTTCCAGTGGGATTAAGGAGACTTTATTTGACCCACAGTATCTCAGAACTAAGCAGCACAACGGAAAATTAATGTAATGTTTATCGATACAGAGAAAAGTCCTCTGGCTAAAAAGACACAAAACAAAGAACAATTAAATGCTCATGCGGTCACAGGACTGGTTAATGTACAACCGTGAGGTTGTGTGCCGTCCACCAGAATAGAATTCCCGCTGCCGGTGCCCATGAGCCTGCCACGGCCTCGTCCCACATGCCTTCTCTCTGCAGACCCACCTGCTCCCCCTTGCCCACCGTCCTGGCCTCTGCACACACAGCCTGGAGACCCCACGGAAAGCCAGTCTGGCTCCTGCGCATCCCGAGCACCGGCGTCTCTAGGAAGCCTTCCCCAGAAGAGAATAGCCAGCTCTCACTTGTCCTGACCCTCATTTTAATTTTCACTGACTTGAATTTCCAAATTATTGGTTTTTAATAGCATGGCCTCCAGGACACAGTGATCCAATTTTATTTCATCGTGTATGTATATCCAACTTTCAAGTCCACACTGTGTTTTGATGTTGCTTCAATAAATGAAATATATAGAATTTTTCTTTCTCATTTTGTGTTTGAGGTTTGTGGAGGATCCTTTCTCTTGCTGTAAAAACAGCACACGATCATTTCAAACCATCAAGAAAGCATAAGTCAGTACAACCCCAACATCCAGAGGCAATCACACATCCATCCTCCTTTTATATATTTTTGCATTTCAACATCATATGGTTCTTACCAATTTAATCTACTTTTTTTGAGAAGCTTACCTAATTGCACGGCTGTCCGTGTCCTTGGAAACTCTGTAGGAAGTATAAAGAACATGGTCAGCACACAGAAAGGGGTGGTGGTGACCACGTGAGCCTTGCTCTGGGTCTCTGCACGGACCCAATGGGTCAGGCACATGGTCCCCGTGTTAACATTAAAAAAAAAAGTGAAGCAAAGAGGTCAAGTACCTTGTGCATGGTCTGAGGCAAGTGGCAGCAGAGCCGGGGCTCCCTGGCGGCATTGAGGGACCCAAGCCAGCCTGCACTGCACCTGCCCCTCAGCACGGACCGACCCTTGTACCCTCGCCACACCATGTCCCGTTTCTTACTGGACAGACTGCTCTCTGCACGTCCATCCCAAGGCACCACCCAACCTGACCCCAGCGCCACGGACCCACAGACAAATTTGTTTATTTAACTTCCTTTCTTGTGTCGTGTTGCAGCAGTTAGTGGCGGTGCAGGTGGGGGGAACAGGGAGGAGCGAAGAACACAGGTGTTCTGAGCGACGAGGAAAGAACCACCCAAAACAGAGGCTGATGCGCCTCGAGCACCCCCAGGGGAGAGTGCTCTGCTAGCCAATGTGCCGCCAGCACAGCCCCGCAACGGTGAGGTCACCTGTGACTCCATCAGGGGGCTGGCCTCCGTCAGGAAGAGAGGGTGCCCGCTCAGCCCTCGCGCGCTGTCTGCATGGAGCCACAGGCTCTGTGCTGTGCAAATCGTGCTGGCAGACATTGCCTCCGAGCACGTCGTGCTCTCTCTCCTTAAAATATTTCTCACTCCAGTTTTCAGAAAGGCCGACGGGGTCAGAGAAAAATAATTCACATGTACTCAGGGAAAGAACCCCGTGGCCCGTGTTCAGACACAGAAAGTGCCCCCCAGGTGGGTGTCAGCATTACAAATGCCAAATGTCATGGCTGCCAACTGGCATGTTAGTTGGCACTTTTAAAAAAGATATTCAAATAAATGGATTTCCCTTCCCACTTTAAAAATAGCAAGGCCATGCCTTAAAAACGACATCTTCTGAACGGACACGACGAACATCCTGCCCTCGCGGGCAGCCATCTGACCCCTCATGATCGAAAGTGCCTAAAAAACTCTTCAAGAATGGACACGGGGGGGGGGGGGGGGGGATCCCTGGGTGGCTCAGTGGTTTAGTGCTTGCCTTTGGCCCAGGGCGTGATCCTGGAGTCCCAGGATCAACTCCCACATCAGGCTCCCTGCATGGAGTCTGCCTCTCCTTCTGCCTGTGTCTCTGCCTCCCTCTCTCTCTCTCATTAATAAACAAATAAAATCTTAAAAAAAAAAAAAAAAAAACAAAGAATGAACATGGGCCCTCTCTTCTGCCCTGGTGCTCTCCATGACCTACCCATGAGTCCAATTGCTAGTCCAGACGTGGAAGACACAGACTGAGTGCCAAGTTGGGAGATGTGCCGCTTTTATGTGTGTGCTTCTTGGAGATAAAATGAAATGATATGTAATCTTGAGTTATGTCATGATGTGTAGTGCTGTGATTTCCTGGAAAATGTGGTGCTCATTGGCCATTCATTCAGGAATTAACTAGAGCATCAATTGTCAGATTAAAAGTCCTTTAAAATGCTCGGGTCCTTCCCTCGGTGTTGACACTCTGAGTACACTGAGTCCTTTGTGTGTGTTGAAGCCGGCAGGGCAAGAAGGCTTCTCATGGGCCAAACAGAAAAAGAAAACAGAAGTATCCTTAGCGGCCGCTGTTAGGCAAACACTTGGTGGCTTGCCACGGGGGTTCCGACAGTCAGAGCACAGCGGCAAACCCAGACACATGTGTGTCCGGCAGGCAGAGACGCTGCCAGCACCCCCAGCTTCCAACCAGAGGTTGGTGTCCCCCTGGGGCCCATGCCCTGATCCCTCCAACACCCCAGCCGAGAGCTGTGTCTGCCTCAGCTCCCTCAGACCCTCCAGTCTTAGCCCCAAACTTCCCAACACACAGAGTCTAGGCAATAGATCACACTACCTGGCTCTGGCAAGGCTATACCCCACACTGCTGGGCACATGGGCACGTTATAAGGCCCAGGGTGCACCCTGAGGCCCCAAAGCTTTCTCCTTTCCTGGCTATTTGGTTTGGCCGAGGCCATTGCGGCTGGCCACATGCCAGGCCCAAACCCCATGCCGCACAACCACACGGCCCCTGCATGGAGGACGGGGCATCCACTTCCATCCACAGTTCTGTATCACCTGGAAAAGTATAGCCAGAGATTGCGACATACAAAAAGGCTCAACTTGGTGGAATGAGCACTGGGTGTTACAGGCAACTGGCAAATCACTAAATTCTACCCTTGAAACTAATAATGCACACTGTACATTAACTAAATTGAATTTAAGTAAAAAAATGTTT
Organism: Vulpes lagopus; assembly: GCF_018345385.1. Lineage (NCBI taxonomy): Eukaryota > Metazoa > Chordata > Mammalia > Carnivora > Canidae > Vulpes > Vulpes lagopus. The sequence goes on from NC_054847.1 coordinate 57,695,171, forward strand.
AAGGCAGCTGCAGACACTTCAGAGATTTCTGCACATTGACATCTTTCCACACGTATTTACTTCACTACATTTAAAACTCTCTAATATTTATCAAGTTTCACAGGGTTGTTTTCATGTCTCCTTCCAAGATTCTGTCGGAAGACGTTTTCTTCCAAGGCCTATAAGTCTTTCGAGGGGAAACTGCCTGTTTCTGCCATTTCTGTAGTCCTGTGGTCCTGTAGGCCACAAAGGTTCCTTTTTTATTCAAATCTCCGCAGGATAACTCTAACTTCTGGAGCTACCAGCACACGTGCAGGAGCAGATGTGAGGTACCCTGAGGAGGCAGCGCTAGAACCAGGAGCTCTCTCTAAGATTTTTTGACATAAATAATAACTTGCACTTGCTGAGAGCCATGGGGTTGGGACCTATAAGGACGATGGCAGGAAGTAAAGCCTCGTCTGCACATCACTCTAGACAAATTCTAACGTGGAGACCAGGGCACGTTCGAAGTTTACCCATCTGGGCACACCGTGAGCCTCTGACGTCCTTCCCAGCACATCATCAATGACCAAACATCGGTGCTTCTTTTTTCAACCAGTGGTGGCCATCATCACGGGGGATATTTAGCACATCGAGAGAAGGTCTGGTCCTGACAAAATGATAAATGTTCTGTTTGTGTATATTATTTTCCTGCCTGAAGCTAATAATTAACATTGTTTTGATGTGCTAAGCATTCCTAATAATGAAAGTTAAATAAGAAACCACTGAGTTGAGAACCAGAATGTCAATAGACAGAAACCAATTTTCTTAATGTTAGAAGACATTAATTGCTTAATGTGTGTTATCTGAACATATTTCACATCCACAAAAGTGACCACACTGTGTGTTACATGAAAGGTGGAATCGTGAAGCTGTGAGGCCGACCGCCTGGAGCGGGCGACGCTGACTCACCCAAGCACATGGGCACCAGCCAGTCAAGCAGCCCCTCCCACCCCCGGAAGCTGCGCAGGCATCTCCACGGGTCTTTCTGCCACAGAAGCGCTTCTGGCTTCGTCATCCCGAGCCGTCTTCAGAGCCAGCTCCCCAAGCACAGGAGAAACCCGGCAGCTCCTCTGGGCCAGGTAGACCAGCCGGCCACATGCCCACAGGTACAAGGAGTGGCCACTGCTATGCAGTCAGCTTGGCCTAGGCCGGGGAACCACCAGCTCCAGAGGATGAACATGCTGCCCGGGGAACTGCTCAGATCACACGTTCCCCAGGCCCACGAGGGACTCTCCAAGGCAGGGCTCCTTCGGATGCGTGACCTCTATACCTGTTCCCAAGTCAATGTCCGATGCCTCAGACCTCACGTGCCTTCAGAAGGCCTGCGTGCCAGGGACAAATCCTTCCTCCCTTCTCCCTTCAGGATGTAGATCACCATTTGTATACACACACCATTCCCGCTGGCTTTATTCTTAATGACGAAAATAATGGTTAATATGATAACACGAGTGGGACGTTTTCCACACATCACGTCGTTGGTCCTCACTGCAATCCCACGAGACTAGAAGCATCAGGATTCCCATTTCTCAGGGGAGAGAGCTGGAGACAGAGGTTAACATTCCTGCCCAAGGTCAAGCTGCAGAGCTGGATGCCAGTCCTAGACTCAGGGGCGGCCACACGTCTGCACACTGTGCACACCCTGGGCCCCTGCCCCAGGCCCGCGGAGGGAGGGAACGCAGCCATGCTCAAGACGACGGCCGCCCAGCTGTGGGCTGACCCCACAGAAGGAAGAGCAGGAAAAAACGGGTCCAAGGTGAACATGGCACAGCGGTCAGTCGTGGCAGCCGTGGTGCAGGGCAAAGCAGGGTCAGGGCGGGGCACGGGGAGGGGCGGTTGGCACACACCTGCCACCACAGGCCTTACTCCAACCCTTGTCCTGCGGGGTCAGCCGCGGCCGGGTAGGACCTCAGATCCTTCTGCCCCGAGAGCCCTCAAGCCCTGAGGCCTGTGGCCCCTTCACCCTGAACCATGACCAAGAAGGATGGATGGGGAGAAAGGCGCTGTGTGCCTGGAGGCCAGCCCAGAGCAGAGGGGGTGAGGCACCACGGTGGAGGCCTGTGTTGTCCCTGTCGCCCCCATGCCCTGCAGCACTACACCCGCATCTGGGCCACAGCCCCACAGTGAGCGGCATCCGGGCTTAATCTCTTGAACATCTGCCACCCTGGGGGCTGCCACTGGTCCCCACAGAGTGAGGGACTCTTGAGGCCAGCTGGGCCCGAAGCCACATCTGCAGCCAAGCTCAGCTCAACCCAGTTGAGATGGACCAACTCCAGGGGCCTAGGGATGGACCTGGAGAACTTGGTGCCGCAGGGACTTTGTGCTGGGTTGTGACATGGTGTGACTTGTCGAATAACTAGCGCTGTGCTCCGTACAGCCTCAGCGCACCTCTTGCCCTTCTCTCTCCTGCCCATGCAGCGGGTGGGCAACAGGAAGCAGCACAGCACGTCCCCCAGTGCCTGGCGCTTAGAGAAAAGGCCTTTTCTAACCAAATCCCTTTAGCAGTTTCCAGCTTACCTCTGCCGAGCTCCAGACTGTGTTAGTATTACAGGTAGGAGAGTGAGACTCTTACTCATTCAACAAACAATTAGAAAATGATAGTGTGCTTGAAGTCAGAATATCCCATCAACTGGCACTCTCTTCCGAGAAGGCCAGACGCCAGCCTCGGGAGAAGCCCCCATGACTTCCTACAATCAACCACTTCCATTCAGTCTTCCTAAAATTCAGCCCCATCCCTTTATAACAAACCCTACCCAGAACACTCTGTATAACGAAAGGACACTCTGCCCCCAGCAGAGGGCGCATCGATTTCAAACAGCTTCTGGTGCCGCAAACCTCAGAGGTGCAAGGGGCCCCGAGCCCTGGGAGTTGGGGGCACTCTGGTGGTTGGTTTGGATTTTGGAAGATCTCAACCATATAAGGGTTGGAAAATCAAGATGCAGGAGAGAAAGTAGGGGCTGTGGCGGCAGAGGCATCGCCTCCACAGTTTCCAACAGGCTTGTTATTTGATGAACCTGCTGAGAAATCAGCTGAAGCAGTGGCGCAGCCCAAGAGGCTCCACCATCCCAGAGCCGGGTGCTTGGGCAAAGCTGGGCGCACCCTCCCGCTTAGCACCCAGCCCAGGGCTCTGAGCGGCCCTGCGGGGAAGGAACGAACTGGCTCCAGCTGGGCTTAGCCTCACACGAGCACAGGAGGCCCCCCTTCTCACTCCCGCAGGAAAGAGCTCCACGACCTGTGGTGCCTGGGTTCCAGGCTCTTCTTCCCAACGTCCATGCTGCACCACTGGCTACACAGGCTGACAGTCGTCCCCTTTGCAAAGTGCAAACACCTCCATGCAGCATGAAGCTGCAGGCAGACCGAGTCACTGCACCATCTCTGGGAGGACTCAGGACCCGCAGGACCTGGTGGCCGTGGGGATACCCCTTCCGCCGCCCTACCCAGGACCCCCTGCCACAGCCTGGCTTTCTGTTGGTGGCAGTGAGTCAAGGGCACAGCGTCCTTCCTGCGGTAGGAGCTTGGTCTGCAGTTTTCACTATGCCTAAAAAGGTTCAAGTAAAGTAATGATACCTGAAGAGAGAGCTCCAGGGCCGCGTCCCACCTGACGTAGCATCTCCATTCACGGACTGCAGAATGGTCTGAATGGGTCAGCAGGTGCCGAGACAGGGAGGATGGCAAGGCCTCCCCTTCCCAGGCCATGGTCCACAGGTAGGCAGTGCGAGAGAAGACGCGCTCACACCAAGACACTGAGGCAAGAGACAGGCCATAACAAGAGGAGGAGCAAGATGCTCAGGGACCCAGGTGGAGGAGTCGCAGCCAGGGAGCTGAGCCTTCGAAGGTCCTCGAGGTACCCCCATCCCTCCAACGGCAGAGCCAAGTGCACCACTGGCACTGGCGCGAGGATGCTTGGGAGGTAGAGCCGTGAGGTAGGAAAGCACAGCTGATGGGGGAGCAAGAAACCTCAGAAATTAAAGATGAATGAAAAGTGCAGAAAGCAAGATTCCATAATACACTCTCCTCATCAAAGGCCCCCCAAAGCGTTCATTTAGAAACAGATGTGCTTCCATATGACCAGTTTCCTCAAAGAATTTCAAAGGAAGCCCCTGACTTTGCTCAGATTTCTCAGTTATTTAATGCAGAAGGATAAATGCTCCAGAGTGTCATCACAGGACTCGTTATCTACAGTGGAATTCTCAGCTCTGTGTCTCACGTACACTGAACGTATCTTCCACCGGTGGCACTACATAAAAAGTTATGCACTTTGCACCTATTAACACTAAGTCATACACAATTTGCAAATTTCGGGGAATTGTGCAAATATTTGGCATCATTGCGAGCAATCTTTAAAGGTGCTCCATTCATCTCCAGCTTCTAATTATGATGATCCCAGGAGCAATGTCATTGTTTGCAGCGGGAACCGTTGGAGCTCTGTCATAAGAGCTGTCTGGTTTAGGATTCAGGGTAAACTCACAAAACATGCATCTACATTTAGTAACAAAGGCAAGTGAAAAACTAATGCCAAGCATACAGAATTATAAAGGGAGCTTGTACTTGCAGAGTGGAATATGTTCTAAAGTATTTCTGCTGCAATTTGCATTGTAGTTTGTAAGATTTATCAGTTCTTATTCAAGTCACCAAAAATACAATAGAGAATGTTATATTAATTGGAACATTAATAATGCATTTCTAAGCTAAACGATGTCCTTGGGATTTCCAAGGAAATTTCAGAAATGCATGGCCAAAGTAGTCTATGTAACCAGACATCCTGAGCCCTTCATCAGGTATTCATTTGAATGGATTTTTCCTTCAGAATGTCCATGGGCACTCAGTAAATTGGTGGATAAAGCAAATGTATTCATGTAAACTGGTTTGATTATCACCTCTTGCCCTTCCAAATGAGGGAATAACATTCTGTGATTCTCTAACAGAAGCTATTTTAATAGTTTCTGTTCACCAGGCACAGGTCCCTTAAAGATTACAGTTCTATTAAAAGCCAAACAATCATATAGCCCAGAACATCCCACAGACAAGGAGTAATTTTTAGAGTTTCCTCCTTTCTCAAATGCGATGTCTCCCTGAAAACTCATCCGAAGAACACAATAATTCGAAGAACACAAAGTCAAAGGAAGTTTCACCAGCGTCCAGGACAGGTCAGTGCCTCATCCCGAGTGCGTGTGCAAGTCCTCAGGGCACTGAGCTCCATCTCCCTCTTCTTTACCTTCTGCCCCGTCACTTACCACCTCATGCTTTCATGAGCTCCCTGAGAAAACTGACCACATTTGCAGCTTCCCTGGAGTGCCCCAACACTGACCAAAGTGCTAACACCTGGGTGTGCAAGTGTAAGTGGCTATTGTGGTTTTCTTTGTACTTTTCTATACTTGAAATACAAAAATAAAATTGTTTAAGTTCTTGTGTGTTTCTGTTTCTGGTAATGCAGGTCCAGATAATTCTAATTCTCATGCTAACAGATACAAAAACTGTTTTTTAAAAAACTAACTTTGCATGAAGGTCACAAAGAAAGAACACAGCAGTGAAGGATCCTGCCATCCTGCTGCAGTGGGTAAAAAACTGGAGACTGGCAAAGACCCCACACTTTGGGTCCAGACTCTGAAGGAGTGACCCTATCACCAAAGGCAAGTTTCACAGACTCTAGGCCCACAAAACTGGTTGGGGGGGCTCCCACAAGGTCCCCAACTGCCTCCCAGAAGCAAATATATCTAAAAATGATATCATAACCCTCACACTATTTCAGAGCTTTCCACATGCAATGTCCATCATCATATCAATAACAAACAGACTCAACAGAAAAGTAGAAAACAAGACCAAAAGTAAGAGGACAGATGTGCAGCACAAACACACATAGGGAACCTGGATCTAGAATATGAATAGATTAAAATTACACTATCTATACGGTCAAAGAAATTTTTTTAATGGTTGAGAATTTTAACAGAGAAACCACCTCAAACATCAAGGCTTAACACAGGAACTAGTTTACCTAGCCCAGCAGGCAGGGCGACCTTGGAGGACAGCCCGTCTGGTCCATGTCAGGCTCAGCCATCCTCAGCTGGGCCTTCATTCATGTCCAGAACCTTCTCCAGGAGGACCAGGCCAGTGGAAGTGTTGGCGTGCCCAGGCCTTTCTCCATGCAGCCTCTCTTCCCTCGTCAGGCTGGTCAGATCCTTCATTTGCTGGCAAGAGGGTTTCCAGCATGAGGATGGAACAAGCAAAACTGCAGGCTCAGAGTTTACACAGCATCACTTCCACCAAGTTCTACTGGTCAGAGCATTGAGGGTGGCCCTGACTCCCAGACAGAGGAGGAGAGAGTTGCAGACAACTTCTGGGCATGTCCACAGTCCACTATTGCCAGAGGCTAAGAGACAGGAGGAGGGTGACAAGGGCCTGCTTAAAGTTGTAGAAAAATAGAGAAAACAAATTCTAAAACTCAGATACAGATACAGGGAAGAAAAATTGAAGATACCAGATTGGGTATTATCAGATATTGATACTATCATGTATGAGATCTGATATTATCACATGAGATATAGTTGAAGAGAGAGTTAGTAAACTGGTAGATTTGGCCAGAAGGAAACCTCCAGGGTTTGGAGAGACATGGAAAGACATGGAGACATGGAGAGACAATGGAAAATAAAGAGGAAAGACAGAAAACAGAGGGATTAGAGAGGGATATCTTATGTGTGTTTGGAATCTAAGAGATAAGAGTAAAAATGTTCCAGAGGCTATATTTGAGGAGATAATATCAGAAAAGGGTATTCAAAATATTGAAAGATATTAAGCCACAGATTCAAGAAGTCCTTTGAACACCAGTTAGAAGATAAAACTGCACATGAGCACATTATTTTTTTAAAGAGATCTTATTTATTTATTCATGATAGACAGAGAGAGAGAGAGAGAGGCAGAGACACAGGCAGAGGGAGAAGCAGGCTCCATACCGGAAGCCCGACGTGGGACTCGATCCCAGGACTCCAGGATCACACCCTGGGCCAAAGGCAGGCGCTAAACCACTGAGCCACCCAGGGATCCCCCACATGAGCACATTATAATAAAATTCCCCCCCCCTTTTTTTTTGAGAGAGAGAAAGAGCAGGAGGAGGGGCAGAAAAGGAAGGAAAAACTCTTCAGCAGACTCCCTCTGAGCTCCGAGCCTGAAATAGGGCTCAATCCCTCAACCCTGAGATTGTGACCTGAAATCAATAGTCAGATGCTTAACCAACTGAGCCACCTAGGATGCCCCTAAAATTGCTTTTTAAGAAGAGATAAAAATTTTAAAAGCAGTAAGAAAAGCAAAGCCATATTATATTCAAAGGAAAAAGCATTAGACTGAGGGCTGAGTCTTCAAAATAAACAATTAAAATCAGAAGATAATGAAATGATATTTTCAAATTGCCAGAAGACAGAATGGATCCCCTAGACATCTGCATCTGGCACAAATAATGGTCAGGAAGGATGGCATGATAAAGATGTTTCCAGGTAAACAAACACCAGAACTTCTTACCAGCAAACATACACATGGACAAACCCACAATTATAATCAACATGAGGCCCTCCTGCTCCATAACTGAGAGGATAAATGGTTAAAACATGGGAAGAGGCAGATTCTTTTTAAACATTTAGTACAAGACAATGAACAACTTTCACGTGTACAACAAATCTGAACTATACTTACTTTTCCAGTAGACAGGGAACATGGATGAGATTCAGCATAGTAAAAAGGCACATTTATATCCATGTCAACTGTGCCAGATGCTCGGCTGCCACCTAGGATTAGAAATATATCTAGTAAATGCACGAAGTCTACCTCTGCACACGCGCTCATACTTAACATTCACTGGAAAAGACACCAACAAGCCATTACTGGATGCAATTATTGAACTAAATAGAGGAGGAGATACACCCACTTAATAGGCGGGAAGTCTCACCCTATGAAGATGTCAATTCTCAAATTCCTCAAGTCATTCCATAAGTTCAATGCAACCCCAGCTGAAGTCAGAGTAGAGTTTCTGAAGAAATTTCAAAAACTCAATTCTAAAGCAGAAATGGACACTCAAAGCTAAGAACAAGATGGGAAGACCTGGCCTGGAGAAGATGATCTTATCCAAAGACAATAATGAAGACAGTGACGTTAACTAACACAGGAGAGATAAAGAGACCAGGATCAGAAAAAAAGACTCAGGGACAGGCCCATCGATAAACAGGTATTGAGTGTTGACATGTGTGATGCTGAGGAGTGGTAGACAAGGCCAATAGAGGGTCTGGCCAGTCATATCTCCACGTGGAACAGAGAAATGGAGCCCTGCCTCACGCCACATGATCTCAGAGGGTGGTGCCTAAACAAAAGCCTAAACAAGGAAAACCTCAAAGATTGCACTAAAACAATGCTCTGTGAGCTTGGGAAAGGGAACGCATCCTAAACAGTACATCAGAACTCTGATTTCACAGAGGAAGCCTGAGGAGTTGGACTACATGCAAACCAAGAAACGTTCACCAGATAGAACCGTCAGGGTTGAGAACAGGTAAGCCACACGGTGAGATGTCTGCAACACCCTCGTGAACAGAAGAATAGTGCCCGCGATGTGCACAGAGCTCCTGAGTCTACCAGCAAAAGCCAGATGGGTCTCCAGGGCTGGTCACTCTGAGACTTAGGTCAGGCAACAGAGCTGGCTGTTGTGCTCTGCTGGGTCACCTAGTCGCCACGGCAGCAGCTGAACAGTGGCACCTCCAGCTCGACAGACCTCGTCTCTCATCCTCTGAGCAATGGACAAAGGGTTCCACTTCCCCCAGGGGACCTTCCTGGCAAAGTTGAAGACTGGAAACCAGTTCGGTCTGAGTCTCTACTCCTGCATCCCACACTGTACCTGCAAGTCCCCATCATCCTTGCTGTCCCTATGTCACACCGTCCAGCTGATGTCAGGCTTGGTATCAGGCACAGGAACTTAGGTTCCACAACTGCCTAAGGCCAAGGCTCTGTCACATGACCCCTACCGTCTGTCCGTCACCCCTGGCAGTTCCTTCTGTGCTTGGATCCTACCATACATATTGGCCAGAGGCAGACACTGGCAATGACCCAAATGCCTATGGACAGGATGGAAGAGGACATCACACTCTCTCCATGTCAGGAATGCTTCATGGCACTGAAAGGGAATGACAGGTAGTGAGTCAATGACAGAGGTGAATCTGGTCACTGTAGGGTTGAACAGAGAAGACACAAGACAGAATGAACGTCCTCTATGTCTTGCTGCGTGCATCCACTTTATAAGGGTCAAACCCCCTCAGAGCTAAAACAGATGGAGAGGCGGGATGGGCTTGCCCGTGAGGAAGTCAGAGAGGATGGCGCTCAGGCCACGAAGAGGGTCTCTGGGGTCCTGTTCCCTGTCGAAGTGGTTAAACAGACCTCAGCTCTAGGACATTTACTGAAGCTGTGCTTTGATGTTTTGCTCACTCTTCTACGTGCATGTTATTCTTCAACTAGAAGAAAATCCAAATGGAAAAGCAAGCAAACAAACAACTCTGTGTGGGGGCAACTCCATCTGGACCAGGAGCCTGTCCACCGGCTGGTATCTGTCCCGCTGGCACGGGGCAGAGGGAAGGAGGGCTGCCCTCTGGAGACAGCGCCCTTCCCAGGCCCGAGTTCGGTGTCACCCCCCGCCCCCAGCACTAGACCACATTCTACAATCTGCCTTCCCCGTTCTCTTCTCTGTCTGATGCATCTGCGAATTTGTCAAAACAAGCACCTGTCTGACCACTATCTATGCAATCCCACGGCCCAGTCACCTTCAGTACACGAGAAACCAGCTAATTAATACAAATATTTCTCATACTTAGAACGATGGGCCCATTGAAGATTCACTGTGCCTGAATCACCAATGCTTGGAGTGTTGGGACACCAAAGACACACCCAAGATCAAAAGCCTCGGGAAGTGTGTCCAAATGGGCTGGTGTGGACAGGGCGAGCTGCCCGCTCCACACCTTCAGAGCTCCATTCCTTTTCCTCAGTATTGGAGACTTATTCCATTACTGAGCCATATTAACACATCTAAGATCAGAAGTCGCATAAGCATCTCCAAAAATGTTGCAAAGGCATCTGAGAAAATCCAAGCGTTGTCATGGGAACAGTCCATGAACCTGCGCAGCTGGGCGCTTCCATACCTGATGCGTCTACCCCAGCCCAAAGCCAGCACCGTCCATGGTACATACATGATGTGCTGAGACACATACACCCGTGAGACAAGCACTGCAGCCCAGCTCCCAACACAGTCACCCCACGTGGTTACCATTCCGTGCGTGTAGTGGAAACACCTAAGAGCTACTCCTTAGCGGTTTTCAAGTATACAGCAGGGATCATCAACTACGGTCACTCTAGAATTCAATCATCTCACAACAGGTGGTCGACCAGCCCTCACAACCCCAGCCCCAGCCCTGTGGCCACCCCTCTCTCTGCCGCTGGAAGTCAGACATTTTCGATTCTGTGAATCGTGTGAGGGAGCCCAGGCAACACGTCGTCTCCGCGCCCACTGACTTCACTTGGCCTGTGCGAAAGAGCCCCGATGGCCACAGCCAAACAGCCAAAGTGTAATTGGTGGAGGAGCAGATGAAGAACTGGGGGGGGTGGGCGGAGGTGACAGGGGGAGAGAGAGAGAGAAGGGAGAGAGAGGACAGAGAGAGAGAGGGACGGAGAGAGAGAGGGACGGAGAGAGAGAGGGACGGAGAGGGAGGGACAAAGAGAGGGAGATGGAGAGAATTCTACTCCACCTTTAAGAAGAGGGACAGAGCAGCTGCCCCAGAGGAAGTCGGTGTGCTCAGAGCTGGGCCTCCCTTCCTACCCTGGGGTCGGTCGTGGGGGCAGCTGCACAACCCAGTGGGCCCTGCTGGACGAAGAGGGAAGGGGGAGGCAGGACGGTGGCTCTGGCAAAGGCGCGTGGAGGGCAAGGTGATCTCACTCACGAGACGTTGCCACTGCCCCCTCACTGCCTCTCTGAACAGCACCACATACATATCAAAATTAGCAAAGGAGAGTGAAACGTCCCAGGGCCCAGGACAGACAGGAACATTGAGGTGCGGTGGTGATGCTGCTCCCACTTGCCTGACTGCCTGACCCCAGAAGAGCTAAGCCCCACGCGGGCGGAGATCGTCTGCTGCCCACCCAAGGACTGAGCCCACCTGCCCCATGGGCAGGACAGGGAGGGACCTTTGCTCATCTCTGATCCACAGCGGCTTCTGGCCGGGCCCGGCTCCTCCTGTGCGGCCTGTAGCTGCGACCCTGGCCCTTCTCAGAAGTTGTCACTAGTCCAGGGAGATCAACACAGAGGAGAGACCCTCCAACTGCCAGCACGGAGAGCTGGCAATCAGGTCCTATCCCTATGGCCCTAATAACACAAAATAGTTTACCTAGCTTGAAGATTTTATGACGTCGTCTTAATTCATAGTCACTTTTTTTAGTACAAAAAAACTGGATGAGAATCCAAGAGCAGCATTTTTCACAAGTGCCAAAATGTGGAAACAACCCGAATGTCCACCGGCTCGTAAGTGGATAAAAGCAGAGGTGCATCCATCCAAGGGAACAGTGTCAGCAAAAGATAGGAGAGAATGAAGTGTGCACGCCACAGCGTGGGGGACCTGGAAACATGAGACGCCACGCAGAGCTGCCAGTCACAAAAGGGCCGCATGTTCCTTGACTCATCTTCCTGGAACTGTACTCAGGCAGAGAGTAAATGGGGGCTATCAGGGCTGGGAGGTTGGGGAGCACCGGGGGCCATGCCGATGACATGGGGTCTCTTTCTGGGGCCAGGGAATGTCGTCACATGAGTGCAGGCACAGCCGCACACACCTATGGAGGTGCCGAAACCCCCGAATCGCCACTCTGTGTGGGTGAACATACAGCATGTGAGTCACATCCCAATGAAGCTGTTAGGAGGATAAATAAAGACAAACCTTGGCTCTTTCTCACTCCAGCCTCATTGGGGTGACCGTTACCAACCGACCCAGGACGTGCATGGCCTGTCTGGAATGTTTGACAAACAGGTTCTTCTCATGCATTATACATGTAGCTTAGAACAACACTAATGGACACCTGGAAGGAGGGCAAGTATTTCCATCACCCAGGGGTGAGGCTGCGCAAATTAACAACAGGACGGTTCATTGAAGCAGGAAATGGATTGGTCTGAGAACACAGGAAATCTTTGTGGAGTGTGTGTGATTATCCATACACTTGTTTGCTAATTACGGCCACTACCAATGGTGTGGTCACTGCTTTTAAGGACCTGGAATCAGGGCTTGGCCAAGGACCCAGCCAATCGCCTGTGGACACGGGCACAGCATGGCCCGGCCACCCCCGGATGCAGGTCCCCAGCGCGAGTCCTGCTGCAGTGGGCCTGTGTCCTGACGGCTCAGACAGCCACTCCGGGTGTGCCCAGCTGTGTGCACACGTGTGTGCACTGTGTCTCCAGTGGGTACATTGGGGCGCCCAGATTTGGCCCGCTTCCCATGTTGTTTCCGCCGGGGTCACGCGACCGTGTTCCCACAGCCTGCAAGGACCTGGAGGGATATGTGGTCTGAGTAACCCCTGCACGTGGGCCACAGCGTGACCCCGCACTCTGCCACGGATACATGCAGATACAGAGCAGGGCCTGACAGTTTGTGGGCTTGTTTTCTATGACCCCATCCTGGCGCTGAGCCCCAGAACATTGGAATAAAGTCCACCTCCAAAAAGCAAAAGGGACACGTAGCAAACGCGCCCCAGACCCCACACCCGTTGCTCCTCTTTAGTAAAAGTGGAGGCCGTCCTCTGGCGCCCCGTGTGCATGAAGGCTTTCAGCGGCTGTGGGCAGCTTCCCATCGTAGCCGGCTGTGAACGTTCTGTAGAATCAGGCGGTAAAGACTTCTGGAAGTTCCAGAAAGTGCATCTCAAAGCGTCTCTGTGGAACCGCGCTGCCACGGGCAAGCTACTCAGGCCTGCCACTGCCCACCATGTCTCCCCAGCCTCCAGCCCACAGAAAGGATACACTGAGGACGTGGGTTCACCAGACTTGCAGGAAAGTCTGCACAGTTTCACCTCAGTTTCTGGAAGATGTTTTTCTGGCCTCACTGGAAGGCCTCCACCCCAAGACAAGCCCAGAGACGCCAAGCGGAGGTTCTCCAGGCTGTGTGCCCACTGGGATGCGATGTCCATGGTCACGCACCCTCTGGACCCTCCATGGAACCTGCAGGCCCCACATGTGAGCTCAAGGATGTGGCCTGGGCTCCTCACCACACGAGGGAGGGACAGAGAACAGGCAGCTTGTGCATCCTTGGATGTGGGTCCGGAGTCTAGCTTGGCCACTCCTCGTGGGCATGACCTTGGCTGCGGGTGAAACCCGCGAACTTGTTCAGGCACAGTAGGGATGAGGTGGGCCGTGCCTCTGCAGACGTGCAGAGCGGGATACAAAGAAGTTTTTGTGAAGGGTCTGCAGAAAGAATGGACATCGCAGGCACTGTTAGTTTTCCCTCGACAAGGACGGTTCCAGGTCAGCCCTGGTCCAGCCCGAGTGACCACCAGGGAGGGTGGAAGGCCCACCCCACCCCTGTCTCCCTAGGTCACTGTCGACTGTGCTTTCTTACCCAGCTGGTGACTGGCTCTTGCCCTGAGCTCTGGCCCGGTGCCCCCTGGATGCTTCTCCCCTGGCACCTTGGCTCCAGGCTCTGAGCAGCGGGCTGGCTGCATGTAGTGGAGTTGATTCTGGGGACAGGAAAATCCAGGGGAACGTCTGCTTCCAGCAGTGTCATCAGCTCCCGTGGTCTGACAGTCGGTGAGAGGAGATGGGGGTACCAAAGGGCAGCACTTTGAGAAGCAGGCCTCCCCAGTAAAACGTTAGTTCAAGGACACAAGAAACACCCTGGTGTTAAGGGACAAATCCAACAGGCATCTGGGATTTTAGAACTTAGCAGCAGAGTAAGACCTGCTGAAACTCACCCTCCATCCCACGCATCCGGCGAGCTCACCAGCTCCTCCAAACTCTCCAACCAGCCCAGCCAGACAGACACTCTGCACAGGGCAACTTCACCATAACACTTGCTGCCTGACAGCTGGGGCTTGCTGACCACCAGGGCTCCCTGACCACTGGGGCTGGCTGGCCATCAGGGCTCATGACCACCAGAACTCCCTGACCACTGGGGCTGGCTGGCCATGTGGACTGGCTGACCATCACGGCTCAATGAGTTCATGGTTCATTGACCACTGAGGCAGGTGCCTGCATGTGGGAAGCCTAAAGTGCTCAAACTTCTTAGGCACTTCTCCAAATCAGGCACCTTGTTCTGATGCCCCATTACCCTGAGTTTACAGGGACGCATGAGCATGTGAAGAGCCCAGCACCCCAGAACTTGATGACCATCTACCCAGTTGCTCATATGGATTATCAAAAATGGTCATACCTAGGGCTTTAAAAAACCACATTGGAAAAAAAGTTAGTTTATTTCAAGATTTTAAACATTTCACTACAATCCTTTCTCCTGACTCTTCTGTACTCTAATATATCAGCAAGCATAGAAATAAAGTTACTACAAACAGCTGGCCCAAATTATTCTTCCAGTTTATCTCTGTAAACACCCTCTGTGGGTTGCAGAATATGCATATTTTCTATGCTCCACATTTGGCTCATAGATATTGTTGTGAGCACTGGATAGTATGGTTAAAAATGTTTCTCTTTCATTTCTGAGTCTTTAATTTTATGTTTGAGCTCTGCATAAAAATAGCTTGTAATTGCTTTTTGACAGTAATAAGCCTAAGATTGTGACTCAAAAATTTGAGATATTATGTTCTTTTGTAATTGTATTCAATGAAAACATAGTTCAATGTGGAGCTTAAAAAAATCCCAGCTTCTGCAGCCTCTGTTCCACTGACAGCATTAAAGTTACAGCTGAAGTTACGTGGAAGTTGGTAACTTCCAGGCTCATTTTCTAATGAGCTCTTTCTACCAAGAGAAAAAGCTTTCTGTGCAGAAGTTACAACAGAAAAAAGGAGAAAATTTAGAACCCTGCATCATTCTGGCCTCACCCCCAGCTTGTGGCACATCTTGTGGCAAGTCTGGCTTCATCGAAGCTACAAACCGACTGGAGAGTTTGTGCATCACACAAAAGTGCCTATACAAACGAAATAAGGTCAGAAATTAAAAAGCCAGAAGTATGCAGAGCTTTCCAAGTGTGAATTGAGATTGATACGTCTCTAAGCCACAAAGACATTACCCAGGGATGGTGTGAGGTATTGGAAATTGGCTAACATGTTTTCCAGTGTAGCAGAAATCAAATAAAATATTCCAGAAACATGAAAGATAAATCTATTAATGAAGTCCCATAAATGTCAAGTCTGCATAGACTTCTCATTTATTCCTTGGTTGTCAAACTTAAATTTCTTCCACGAAGCAGAGGTACACAGATATCCCGTCCTTCGCATTAAATTAGCAGCTCTTAACGGGCCACTGTGAGGGGCACGGGACCCAGGAGGCCCCCAGGGTCTACTCTGACGCTCTCTTTTCCACTTAATTCATATCACTGCCATTTTTCTCAGCAGCAAGAAATAGCACAGAATCATTTCCAGCCGCGACCGGCATCATCTGAAAGCCAGGAGAGGTGGGGTGGGCATGGCCACAGCCCCAGGGAACGAAGTACAGCAGAGCCATGGTTTCCTCCCAGGCCAGCGTCTCTGGTGTGACAGGTCAGAGCCCCGGCAGGTGGACGTCACCACATGTGGGGCATGTGCTCCACACGCAAGACCAGGCCAACAAGCGGGACGGCTCAATGGCCAGTCACTTCCACCAGAAATCGAGCAGAGCAAACAAAACCCTTCCTTCTAAGCTTCAAGACCAATGGAATAAATGTGTCCACATTCAAAGTAGAATCGGGTTTGTGAGAGACAAACTCTCGTCTAACCGTGAGCATACGCAGCTGCAGCCTGGCCGGGGAAGAGCGTGCACGTGGCCCCACCCCGGGCAGCCACCAGGGCAACAGGGCGGCAGCAACCACGCCTGAGGTGCCTGCTCGCTGCGAAGCCCCACGTCCCCGTAGGTGGCCTCCTTTAGAAGACAGACGCCTGGAGTTGAGACGGCTCACCATGTCTTTGGCGGCCTGTCAGCCTCAACGGAATTACTCTCCTGGCTCCTTGGGAAGTCCTTTACCTTTTACCCACGACATCAGGTAATACTACTTGCTGTAAAAAAAAAAAAAAAAAAAAAAGCCAATCCAACATTTTAATGATTCAACATCTTAGATTCTTCTCACTTGTACAACTGCCCAAAGCAGTGTTTCCTGTGCCAACCTCCACCTCTCCCACACGTCCCCATCCTAGAGCCGGGGACACTCCTTGTTGGCCAGAGGAAGGGGAGCTAAAGCCACAAGGAACCTCTGTTTCTCTGCAAAAGCATCAGTGACCCCACCTGAACACAGTGGGTAGGCACGCAGGGGCAAGTAGCTGCCAGCTGGGAGAGGACTGTGAGCTTTGGTGGGTCACCAGCCATTTGCCCCCATGCTGCCCATTTCTATTTTATTTTTGGTATTATTATTTTTTAAATCCTAATAAGATATGTCTCAAGATTTCTAACATTGACTGTTCGTGCTGTTCTAAGTATTTGAATCCAAAGCTCCCAATGAATAATTTCCTCAGGGCCAACACCATCTTTGGGACCTGCATGCGGTTCCCTCCACCAAAGGTTCTGCTCAGGATGAGAACCACGTCTTGGGATTAGCATGTGCTTGGCTTGCAAGTGCTGCTGGACTTCGGTCGTTCTGAGGCACCGTGGAGACCCCAGATCCCATCTGGAGCTGCAGCATCCACGCTCAAGGGTTCCCAGTTCTGAAGCTGCAGCCATGTCACTGACCTCGCTAATTGACCCCATCCTTTCTCTGGGGATTGCCATCTGCAGAGCCAGAAACCCTCATCACTAGAATCAGAGGGAGACTCAACTCTTCAACGAGGCTCCTCCCGGGAGGGTCCCCCGGGCCTTAATAAACATCTTCTGTGTCCCCGGGATGCACAGCACAACCCAGCGCCCAGTATAGAACCACCTGCTCACATGACAGAGAGGTGTCCCCTTGTGTGTGGCTTCCCAGCCCTGCAGACTGGCCATTTGCATAAGTATCATCTTCTCTAACTGCCGAATACCAACACCTCTTTCAGTCTTCAGAGTTTGCACAGGCTTTTTTTGTATTAACAAAAAACACCTTTTCTACTAAAATAAACAATTTGGAATTATGAGGACTATATACCCCTAATGCCTTTGCCTATCTTGGTGGCGTGGGCCCTGGGGTCACATCACCCCTTGCTCTGCCTGGGGTGCAGCTGGACTGGACCTGCTCTGGGTGGCAAGGCTCAGCAGACACACACACCACGGAGTACTTAGGCTTGTTATGTAATAAGGGAGTCACTCTTAAAGTTTTATAAATGTTAATATAGACATTTAACTTAAATTTCTTTGGAAATTAACCAGGAGATGACAGTTCTGCAAGTACCACTGCCAAATGCTCACTTTCTACAGAGGCTTTAAAATGTAAGGGATTGCAAACTCTAATGCCATATTCATGCTGCAAATTATTCTCCTTGGCATTGAAATATCCCTGCAATTAATTATCCCTGCAGTGAAGTATTATAAAGAAGCCCTCGACTGTTTGAGACAGAATTGTGAGGCTTTTCAGGATGCCAGAAGTCGAAGGGCCAGCAATCAATTCCATAACTCATTTTTATTATCTGCTCAACATTCCTCCAGGAGAGTTTGCTCTGTGCACCCTGCACTGTGGGGTTCTGCTTCTCCAGTGCTTGTGGCCATGACCCACAAAGGAGAGGCCCCTTTTCCAGTGGCAGAGCACCTGGCCAGGTGCACGTCCTCATGGCCCGCTGCTCACTAACTGACTTCAGGACTCGGACACATTTCTCAGACCCACTCACCATGACATCAGTAAGCCAGTCAGGAAGCAGCACCGATGGAGTGCTGTGTCCTGAGGATGAAGAGACAGTCACAGACTCTGCCCTCGGGAGGCGGAGGCTGGAGTCGGCCAGTGACGTCAAACAGAACAGCGAGTAGCAGAGTAAGGACTCCGGGAGCTTGGGAAGAGCAGCAAACCCACCACGGCCCGGCCCCATGGAGGCCGTGGAGGCCGTGGAGGCCGCACGGAGGAAAAGTGCTGACTTCCCGAAGATGTGAGGTCACATGAGGCCTGCTCCCTCCAGCATCCCCTTCTGTGAATGAGGCCCTTTCAGCAGAGTGCTGGGCTCTGCCTGGCTTCCGCATAAGGGGCTCCTCCCAATGCGCCCAGGCACCTGGCTCCTGCATAAGGGGTGCCCCCAGATGCACCCGGGCTCCTGGCTCCCACGTAATGGGCACCCCCAGA
This sequence comes from Vulpes lagopus, assembly GCF_018345385.1. Classification (NCBI taxonomy): domain Eukaryota; kingdom Metazoa; phylum Chordata; class Mammalia; order Carnivora; family Canidae; genus Vulpes; species Vulpes lagopus. Next base: position 57,713,551 of record NC_054847.1, read on the forward strand.
TGCACCCACGCAAAACCTGTCAAGCCCTAGACTCTGCCTTCCTCCAGTTTCTCCATCAAACCAGCTCTGAGGCCAACGCAATCTCTCCGCAGCAGCTCTCCAGCCTACCACCACCCATCATCCTCCGACCACCTTCTCCACTCCTGACTCACCTGTGCAGGTGTACCCCTCATCCCCACACAAAGGACCCTTCCTGGGGAGCCATGGTTGCCACTGCCCTCATCACACTGCTAGTAAAGTGCAAGAGCGTTTGAGGCGCGTCAGTCCAAAGGCAGGCTGCAAATGCAGGCCGCCTGTGCTCTAAATCCACCCGCCACCTGGCTGGTGAGTGACCTCACACCAGCTCTGCAGCCATCTGCGTGCCAGAGTGTCTCCACTGCAGTCAGGTTCGGCATCAGTCAACATGTGTGACCATCACTGACATGATTTCAGTGTGTGGCCATCAAATCCAACTGTGCAGTCCAGCTCCCCCTCCACGGGAGGGAATACCCGAAGCTGCTATTTCCTGAGTCACCCTACCACGGGAGGGACAACTGTGCTGCCTCACAGGCTTCCAGACCCCCGGAGCCAAGCATATGCAAGAGACAGTGCCGCCTCAAATGCCACGTCCCCGTTACCCCGGGGTCAGTCACCTGAACACAGCACCCTGGCCTCCCACTAGCACCTGCCCGGCTTGGCCACCAGTGTCTTGAGGAAGGGGCCTGGGAGTGGGGCGTCGCCAGGCTGCCTGGAGCTCTGGAGGGAGGGTGTGCGGAGAGTGGTTTGGGGCAGTGCCTTGCATGGGTTTACCCATGTGCATGTAGCTTTTCTTCTTTTTCTTCCTTTACTTCTGCAGGTTTGTTTCTGAGAGACGGGGTGAGGCTGCAAAGAAGAGAAATACCCATAACACTGCAGAATTTTGCGGCCCTCCCATCTGCTGTCCCCAGTAAACGTGGGCCCCAGATTCCCACAGTAGCTCAGGAAATGTAGATCCTGGGTCCACAGGACAAGGAACCTCCAAGGCCTCAGCAGGTGTGCAGGCACCAGAGCAGAAGGATGGAGGGGAACTGGCCTGGCTGAAGTTCTCAACCTCCCTGATTCAATCTTTGCATCCTGGGCATGTAGGTTTTGCTTTTGTTTCAGTTCTGTGAACGTGCAGAGGTGTGTGTGTGTTGAGGGGTTGGGGAAGGGAGACAAGAATCCCCTCTTATAACATTAAAACACCATTTCTGGGGGGCACCTGGGTGGCTCAGATGGTAGAGCGTCTGCCTTTGGCTCAGGTTGTGATCCCGGGGTCCTGGGATCGAGTCCCACATCGGGCTCCCTGCTCTGTGGGGAGTCTGCTCCTCCCTCTGCCCTCCCCCTGCTCATGCTCTCTCTCTCTCTCTCTCTCTCAAATAAATAAAATCTTTAAAAATAAATAAATCACCATTTCCCTCTGCCACCCTCCAAGCCACCCATAGCAGCCACAAGGTCCAGACGGAGTGTCCCTTCGGACCCTAAGACTGAAGCTCAAGGCCAGACACGCAGAGCCCATCCCTGCCTGAGTGACTGGGCCTGCACGGGGTCATGTGGCGCAGTGGGGAGCACAAGAAACAGAAGTACCGGCTGAGATCTTCAGCAGCAAATTCAAACTCAAACCCGAAGCAGTGAGCTGGGCCACAGGCTGCATCCGAGAGGAAACCTGCAGCGCTGCCACCAGGTTGTCCCCTGTGAGGCCAGCTGGGTGTCTGTCCGACCAAGGGCATCAGGGTCCTGAGGAACCTGCCCACAGTGACCACATGCAGGGCCACCAGGGCCCCAGGGGCTGAAATGCCCCATCACACAAGACCCAGGAAACTCAGCACCAAGTCTGCTGGCCCACCCTCACCAAGCCAGGGGCACCGTGAGGTGGGCACCTGGGTGAGGGGAGCGTCTGCATGGGGGGGGGGCGGGGGGCAGTGCATCACTGGAACTCTGAGGATCACATGAATTAGGGAGACACAGAACAAACAGTGAAAGTCTAGCCAGAAATCAGAAAGGTATGTGTGAATTCAAACAGCTGAACAGAGTCTACACAAATATAAAAACTCTGGAGAAAACAGGATGAGAAAGGGCAAAGGGGCGTGTCAGGGTGTGCCAAGTCAGGGGCACCAGCCCTGTCGGCCACGGCCATGCCAGTCCCACCTGCTTCAGCGACATCCCGACACCATCGTTTCCTTTAAGAGCAGATCAGGAAGGAAAACTAAAATTCAGCTGATTCATACTGATTCTCAGTCAGAATAAGTAATAACTAGGAAAGCTCTGCTCTCATAATAATCACAAGGGATCTTTAAAGAAAAATCCTGACCACACAGAAAGGCCCGGGTGCAGCACCAGAGCGTCCCTACACGATGGGATGGCCCTGGACGCCACGGTGGGCAGCAAACGTTGGGAACCCTTCCTCGGGAAAGGCGGGTTGTCTGTGTAATCCTCTTCTGAGGACAAAAGAAAGCAGCCCCACCATCTCTTAGAGTTTTCCAAGTCAACTGAATAAAACACTAAAAATAGAGCCTGGCAATATCGGGCACGCAAAGCCCGAGGGATGGACACAATTACCTACTCGTTCTTTTCCACTGTTAATGACTCTGTTCCTCGCCATTATTTTATGATGCTAACCTCTGCGCCCGCCCCGCCCCCCGCAGCTCAGCACACCCCACACTTACATACCAAGTATTGCAAATTGTGCTTAATGACACAAAATAGTAGATCTCCTTATTTAAGAAAGACATTTCTTTTCCATCCACTCTTTTCTCTCTTTTTTTTTTTTTTTTTCAGTATCTGATGTGTCCTTTCAAGGTGTTTCTATCTGGGATGGTAATAAAATATTTGATGGCTGTATCTGTGGTTGGTCTACAGTTAGACATTCATGTCATACAGAATTCAAAAAAAAAAAAAAAACGAATTCTAATGTTCTTTGAATGGGACATTTCCCTTCATTCCTGCCACACTATTGAATCTTGTTTACAGAACACTGGGCTTTCATGATATTCAACTGAGTTTAAAAGATCCTTTCCAGGGGCGCCGGGTGGCTTGGTTGGTTGAACGTCTATCTGACTCTTGATTTCTGCTCAGGTCATGATCTCAGGGTCGGGAGACGAGCCCCGAGTCAGGCTCTGCACGGAGCATGGAGCCTGCTCGTGATTCTCCCTCCCTCCCCGTCTGCTCCTCGTCCCCCTAAAACACCCAAAAAGTAGAGGAAATACATTCTGGTAATATCCATGAGTGAATCCAGCCTTAACATTGCTCGCCTACAGATTATAAAATTGAAACTTTGTGGATGGTTTCTGATACATCCACATGTATCCAATGTAGCTCACATGAAAACAGACCTGGAATGCAGGTGACAAATCCAGATTTAAAGTGTTGAAATCAGGTGGAACTCTTCCTCCTCGGACTCGTTCAGCCGCCAGCCGCTGCTCAGCCCAACATGCGGGGGAGCCCCAAGCAGCACCCGTGGAAGGTGTATCTGGGGCCTGCAACAGGTGTGCATGTGTTCCGGCGGGGGGACAGACGAAACAGCCCCCTGCTGTTGGGAGACGGCGCAAGGGAGGCCACCCTGCATTTGAGGAGCTCAGGCCACCACTCAAGAGCCCCACACTGGACCCTTTGCAACCTCGGCCACACGCCACCATCTGAGGACACTGCTGGAGTCCAAGAGCAGAACAGGGTCAGGCCCACCCAGGCAAGCTCACTGTCTCACCCCCTGGTGGCCACTGACCCTGTGCCCTCCCTGCCCCACACCCCTCGGCCTCTGGCTCCACTTAGCTCCCGACACCACTCGGGCCCAAACCTGGATGATTTCACCCAGAGCACCCAGCAAGGCTCACTCTCCTGAGGGCACACTCTTCATTTCACCTGCTCATGTGGAGCTATCAGTGCCTCTTCGTTTTGGTTGTTGTTGTTGTTTTTTAAAGATTTTATTTATTTATGATAGACAGAGAGAGAGAGAGAGAGGCAGAGACACAGGAGGAGGGAGAAGCAGGCTCCATGCAGGGAGCTCGATGCAGGACTCGATCCCAGGACTACAGGATCGTGCCCTGGGCCAAAGGCAGGCACTAAACCGCTGAGCCACCCAGGGATCCCAATCAGTGCCTCTTCGTAATCTTGGGCTGGAGAAGTACTTTCTAGGCAAGACAAGTAGTGCCCCTCACAGCTGCAATCATCTGCCTTAAGAACAAAATGAAGGTTGCCTGGGGGGAATCCGTGGTTGAGCATCTGCCTTCAGCTCGGGTTGTGATCCTGGGGTCCAGGGATAGAGTCTCACGTCAGGCTCCCTGCATGGGGCCTGCTTCTCCCTCTGCCTATGTCTCTGCCTCTCTCTGGGTCTCTCATGAATAAATAAATGAAATCTTAAAAAAAAAAAAAAAAGAACAAAATGAAGCAAAACCAAAAAAGCACAATGAAAAGATAAACAATACTTGAGATAATTTTTACAGCATATATTTAAAAAGGGGCTACCGTCTTTGTATATTTTATATAGTAATATCCTTACATTCTACATCAAGAAGAAAAATATGAACAGATAACCATGCTCTGGAATTTAGTTTGGGGCCATATTGAAATTTTGCATATACTTTATTAAAAGGAGGTCTTCGATTTAAAAAAAAATGCTTTTAAAGGAAACAAATAAAAGAGGATTATGTGATACGACCCTATGTACTTTCAGGCAGGAGTGCTGTGTGCACACAAGTCCAAAGAGAAGCACATACAGTGTTAGCACCGGCTGTCTCCAGACGCTGAAGTGGTTTCTTTTTTATTCTCCTCATTTTTCCTCTCTACTTACCTGTATCTTTATAGTTTTGCAATCAAAGCTCTGCCTTCCCATACTTTTCTCCCATGTAAATCTGATGCAAATGCCACCCTCTAGCCGGCCTCTCGCTTACCTTCCTGGGACACCAGGTATCCCTGCCCCTCCAAAATATCCAAAACCTCTATGCAAGTATGTGCCCCCTGTCCAGGAGACTGTGAGTCCCACAGAGGACAGCTTGCCCTCACATAGGGAATTGGGAGGCTGCACAGCTCAGCCACGCGCCGGTCACCCTCTGCTCTCACCTGTTTACACCTGTGCATCCTCACCTTCCCCCACATTGCCCCCCACAGGGCATTGCACACATATTGGGGTCGGATGAGTTTATGGAGTGACCAGCTACTGACCTCACCAGTTACTCTCACAAATGAACAGAGTACGGTCTGGTCTTGAAGTATTTTGAGGACTTGGGAGTATTCTGGAAGAGAGAGCCCCCAGTAACCTCCACAGGCTGCAGCTGGCCCTCAGCCACCCCACAATGCGGCACGGGAGGGTAGCAGTTGGCAGGACTCGGCGTCGACCTCAAGAGTAGCAGCATCAGTGACGACACCCGGGGCCCATGTGAGTGGGGTCTCGGGGAGGAGAGGGCAGAAGCCCAGGTCTCTGGCGGGTAATAGAGCACTTTGGACTGGGCCTTTCTCCTCTGGACTCAGCCTGAGCAGTTGGGCAGGAGTGCGGGCAGGGGTGCAGGCAGAGCGAGGAGGGCAGGCGCCCTGAGCACCCCTCCTGACCATGCGCTAGAGTCGCAGCTGACAGTGCAGCAGACGTTCTAGGAAGATGCCCCCAGCCCAGCTCCCGGCCCCCCTGTCGCCTGCAGGAGGCTTGCTTACACTCCCCTCCACCGTCCACAGCAGCTTCTACTCCCTAGACAATGAAAGCGGAATCCCCGGGGGAAATCACAAGGTCTGAGGGGCTCCAGGGCTGGGAGGGAAGACGGGAAGATGGGGAAGATGCGGAAGCGGGAAGCCTCCGTGAGGTCCAGTAGTAGGAACATGAAACGAGCACACAGTTACCCTCAGAGCACACAGGGGAGGAGGCACTGGGAGGACAGAGGTGAGCTGTGCTGCTGGAGCAGAGAACTCAGGTGGGTGAGTGCACACTCCAGGCCCCGTGCTTGTGGGGACACTCGGGGAGGAGCTCTCTGCCAAAGCCACCAGCGTGGGGATGAGATCGAGGCTGTGAGGAAAGACCCCGCACAGCACCAAGGAAGAATGGCCATTGACAGGTCATGGAAGGCCAAGAGGAAAGTCCACACACAAGGCAGGGGCCCACGGACCCCTCTGCTCCTGCCCCCTGCAGGCCGGCAGGTGTGGCCTGGGGACCACAGAGCCCGGAAAGCACTGTGACTTTGAGAAATGCAGGTGAGAAGTAGATGCAAACTGTATCTGCTAAGTTGGAGCCGCTTCAGAAAGATGCTCACCGCTGCCGACCCATGTGTCTCCATCCGTCTGTGGTGTACGTTTCCAACACAAACACATTCCACTTTAACATTACCTTTGAAATTAAAGTTTCCAGAGCCTTACGATGAAATTTATGTCAAATTAATTTCTGGGGCTCAATGAAGCTTAAAATGAATTCATAATGAGGTGCACTTAAGAGGTGTATATAGGGGTTTGGGGGGGCAATCAAAGAGGTCCCCTTCCTGCCGTTAACTCTAATTCCATGATTATGACACATTCTTTCCCAGCACAGCACATAATGTAAGGAATGATGTGCTCCTACAATTACTGTATATGCAGAATGCGCGGCCAGATTAAAGCCGGATATTGCCGCACTATTATTACCATTATTATTATTAGTTAATTGGGTATCGACAATGTGCACACTTATATGAGACATAATGAAGAGAGAGTTCCTATGCTGCAGATTTATAATTTAATTTAGACATTCTTATAATTCCAATATAACACATGAAACCTGAGAAAATGATTGTCTCAACAGGGCCAGATACCGAAAAATGTGTGCTCACGACTCATGACCTCTGCGTGATTCCCATTGGGTACAGATGAAGAGTACACCATTTAAGAGGCTATGACTTCATAGAAAACAAGGTATTTTCCATTATTCATATGCAAATATTAAAACTTTAAGGGCATGTATTAAATAAATTTAGTTTCTGCAGCTAGTACAATGTGGAGTGCTGTGAAGATGCTGGAAAGTGTGCGTTGATTCCTTAATCCACTTATCATGTACTGCGACTCTCAATTTTGTGATTATTACATTTGGGCTGAGAACCAACACATTGTTTAATATAGCTTAAATCAGATTCCCGGGCAGCCTGGGTGGCTCAGTGATTTAGTGCCACCTTCAGCCCAGGGCCTGATCCTGGAGACCCGGGATCAAGTCCCACATCAGCCTCCCTGCATGGAGCCTGCTTCTCCCTCTGCCTGTGTCTCTGCCTCTCTCTCTCTCTCTCTCTCTCTCTCTCTCTCTCTTGTGTGTGTGTGTGTGTGTGTCTCATGAATAAATAAATAAAATCTTTTTAAAAAAAATCAGATTCCTAATGATACATGTGTGTGTATTTGTGCATGCTCTATGTTCCTGATGACACACATTCAATCACAGCATTTGCGTCTGGGGCGAAGTCATGACGATTGTGAATTCCATGGTGATTTTGAGAAAAGGCCCAATGAGGACAACTACTCCAGGGCAAGGACAGCAGGAATCATTTGGACCCAAGCCACAAGCCACCCCATGACGTGAGGCATCCCTGCCCTGAACTGTCTGGGCAACACTGTGAGGCTGTCAACGTTGCAAGCCCCAGAGGTAAAACTGTAGGAGACAAGTCACTTGTCTAGGCTATTTCATGGTGCCGCCTGTAAAAGACAAACATTCAACAAAAAACACACAGTACCCTCTCTTTTTTTAAAGTAGGCTCCACGTCCAGTGCAGAGCCCAGCATGGGTTTGAACTCACAACCCTGAGATCAAAACCTGAGCTGAGATCAAGAGTCGGGGGCCCCACAGCCCCCTCTTGTCAAGGAATGAGATACTTCCCCCTGCAACACCCACACTTCCACTAAGCATTGGAACCAGCCAACCACATGGTTAGTGGGATGTCATCATAGTTGCATAATTAGGTGTAAAGACCCAATGCCACACAGGTCAGCAATAGAGATTGAGGGAGTGGCCTGAGCATACAGTAATTCACAAGCTAGATGTGAATCTTGAGAGTGATCACGAAGGACTTGTGCAAACTGCCAGGGGACTCAGGGCCAGCGTCCCAGAGGTGTCAGGGCCAACATCCCAGAGGACTCAGGGCCAGCATCTCAGGAGTCTCAAGCATCTGTGGGACTTGATGGCAGCTCTGTGGACAATCTGGCCTCCTTGTCATACCTTCCAATTTTGCCTCTATTTCCTTTTAGACTGATCTTTTCATTCTGTTTTTTAATGTTTGGTTCTTATAGATGAAACTTCAAATCTTTTTTTGGAACAACTCATGACATAAATGCATATTCAATTAGCTAAATAAAATTCTGAGTGCTCATTATTTCATCCGTGCCATGTACATAAAGCCTACTGAGCTGCTACACTTGTTATTTAACTAGATGAGCTAGATCTTCATTTCAATACGTCAAAATACCAATAATCTAAATTAATAAATATTTAATTAGATAGCTATAAAACGTAATATCAACTCACTTCATTAATTGTTCCAGTGGATGGATATTCACAAAACTCCCACTGTTTCTGAGCGCAACTTATACTTTGGTGAAATGTCCTCACACCCAAGTTCCTGAGCGCAGGCCAGCTTTGCCAAGACACCTGGTCAGCTGTAATTTAAGCCAGCTCCTACATTTTGAAAAATGGACCCTTATATATTTGCAAATTAAAACATTGTTATTTTTAGGAACCAGAACACAATACTGGAAAGAAAAAAAAAAGCCATGGCTTGGTGAGATAGCACCCACAAAATCAGCAAATCAGAGCATAAAATATTCACATACCTACCAGTTACGATGAAAGATTATCTGGAAAGCTCCTCAGGATCCTCTCCTGTCCTGCCTCACTGCCCCCTGTTCCGCCCCAGCCCCCCGTCCTGCCCCAGGTTCCCCTATCCTGCCCCAGCCCCCACATCCTGCACTAGCCCCCCCAGTCCTGCCCCAGGTCCCCATCCTGCCCCAGGTCCCCTGTCCTGCCTCACTCCCTCCTGTCTTGCCCCAGCCACCCCCTGTCCTGCCCCAGGCCCCCGTCTTGCCCCAGCCACACCCCCATCCTGCCCCAGGTCCCCCATCCTGTCTCATCCCCTTATCCTGCCCCAGGCCCCCCATCCTGCCTTACGGCCCCCTGTGCTGCCTCACCATCCCCCCATTCTGTCCTCCCCAGGCCCTGTCGACACAGCTCCAAAGCCCTCTTGAAACAACTCCAGGCTACATGATGCAGAACTAGAGCTGGGAATTTGTGGCAAAGGAAAGCCTCATTTTTAATAATTATTTGCTGTAGCAAGAAGGATACTTGCCCAAAACATTCTTAAGACAGAAGCCAATAAAAATATGTTTCCAAACAACCCTGCAATCATAACAGATAACAGCAAACACCGGCCAGAAAAATGTTTTCTGCCACTTCCAAATCTTCAGCATTTGGGGTTTTTTCAAGCAGCTGCCTTCCATGTAGAGAAAGTGCCGGACAAAAGGAGACGGCTCGAGATGGTGCGCTCCCTCCCTGCAGCCCCAGGTCCCTGCCTCCCAGGATGGGCCAGGACAGTCGGCTCACCCCATCTCCCCCAGTCAGCTCACCCCATTCCCCCCAGTTGGCTCACGCCATCCCCCCAGTCACAGGCTCCGTGTCTGCTTCCCAAATAACCCAAATGGCCCTGGGTGGGGATGGGTATGGCTGTGAGTGGTAGGAGGAGGAAATCATGGGCCTGTCCAAGGCTGGATTTACAGCAGCACCTCTACGCAGGTAACCGGGATGCTGTGGGTGCTCACTGCCATGCTAGGGCTGCTGGGTCTCCTTACAAAACCTTGATTACGATGCCTGATCTGTCAGTGAGCATCAGAGTCTTGATGTCAGGGTTGTAAGTTCAAGTCCCACTTTGCGTGTGGGGCCTACCACACACACACACACACACACACACACACACACACACACACACTATGCTTTTATTCCATATGTTACACATATCCACTTTTTTCCAGGATTTTGATGACTGTGCTTCAGTATAACTCCTTTCCTTGGATGCCTATGTATTTTATTTTGTGCATTTTAAAGCCAGAGCTCCAGCAGACCCCCGACGTCCCAGCACGTGGTGGGTTAGAGCCCCACCCTAAACCACCAGGCTCCTAGTGCAGCCCCCCCCACCCACCCAAACCACATGGCGAAGGGCGTACTGGCCTAAGGGTAAAGCTGCGTAAACCTGACTGCAGAGAATCTCCGCGGGAGCCAGTCAAGGGGTTCTTGTCCTTCCCCTAGAGCTGCCCGAGGGTGAGGCTGACCCGACTCCAGACCAAGGCTGGTTCTCTGGGCTGCAGCAGGGGGTGTGAGCTCTCCCAGCTGCTCCTGCTGACATCCTGCTGGCACCCCGCTTCCCCACCAGGTGCACTTCACCGTTTCCAGAGCCCACTCGAGCCAGCCGTTCCCTCTCCGAGCAAATGGTACGGAGGACAGGCTGCTCCTCGCCAGACTGCCGCGGCGGGTCGGGCCATGGTTTCTGCTTCCCACCTTGTGCTTTCCCCCTCCAGGGGCAGGAGGACCACCGATCGCCCATGAGAGGTCCCACGGTTTCTCCTTGGCTTCCCCTTCCCCTGGCTGCGTGCAGTCTCCATCGGGCCAGGCGCCCTCAGGCATCCTGCACCCCTGCCAGCGCCCCCCACGCTGGCACGTGCCCCTGATGGAGGTGGCACGCTCCAAAGTCATTCCAAGCAGAGCCCCCGCATTTTCCACGTTCCTGCAGATGCTCTAGGCACACAACTGAGCTGCCTCCTCCTCCATCGCACCATTGTCTTCCTTCGCCTGAGGTCACTGCGGGCTGTGCTCTTCCCCACGTCCCTGCCAGAGCCCCCGCTGCGCCTCTGGAACGCGTCTGCGCTTTGGGCAGCAGCTCCAGGTAAGCACCTGCATCCACTCCGTGGCTCAGCTGACTCCCGACACCCGATCCTGGGACCATTCCTGGATTCTTCCCCCCACATGGCCACCAACCGCCCGTCACAAACCCAGAAGGTCTCAAGTTCGAAAATCAGCACATGTCCTCGTTCGTGGAAATTTCCAAACTAATATCTGCAAACACGGGTTGTGTCTGTGGAGTCGCTGCAGAAGGCCAACCCTTGGGGTGCACAAGCCTGGGCAAAGCCAGCGCGGGTAAAATCAGCTTGTGCCAGGACTCTGTCCTCACCCGAAGTGTGTTGTCAGCAATCACACGCCGGCCTGTCGCAGGTATGAACCCAAGAGGGGAGACATGCGGGTGCAGGCTGCCTGCCATGCGTCTGACCTGCACACGTCTACTTGTTAGAACTAAGAGCTGTCGGCTGAGGATAACCCGCTCCAGCCGGGAAAGAAAGGGCGCATGAGAGGTGCTCACATCTGCGAGTCCCTGCTGATGGGCCCCCGCATGTCCCCTCCCATCAGCTCTGTGGCGAGCTCTGGGCTACCTGTCCCAGGCTCCCCGACTTCAGCACCACGCCTGCCTAGCCAGCCCCTACTGCACACACACCACTACCAGCTGAGATGCCCCCAGAGCACCAGAGGGCACCACCCCGGGTGGTGGCCATAGGCTCAGAGGCTGGCACCACAGGCCATGCTACCACCATCCAGCACCCACCAAGCACAGTGGTCATCCTGAAAATACCCAAGTATCCCACAGTCTCCATTTCAAAGGGTAGGGAAACATGAAACCCATCCGCGGTCACACTCCGTCAATAATGTACAATATATTTACTTTACAATTTTTGAAAAGTCCTTTAAAGATTTGCCCTCTAGGAACCTCAGCTTTGAGTCCGCAGAAACGTCAGCCTCTGTGGAGTCGCGTTCCCCCGTGGCTGACCGTGTAAGCAAGCTCTGCACTGTTCCTGAATGTGCTCTAGAAATAGGGGGAAGCCGGGACTATCATTCCAAGTGGGGAGACGTCCAACTGTTTGTCCAAGGATGAGTCTAAGAATGCCTGAGAATGTCTGGGTTCATCTGCTTGGACGCGACTTCTTCATCTGCTACAACTCAAGATGAACAATGATGAAACCTGACGTTCTTCGTGTCTTCCCGCCGCTGATCCCCCACCCCACGCCGAGCACACACACACATCACCGCAGGCATAGTGGGTGCGATTTTAAAATAAAACAATGTCCAAATCCCAAAGAAATCACAATGTGTTGGTCAGATTGGGATCGATGTCATGCGATAAACACAATCATGCGAGACAGAGGCTCCATGTGATTCCCGCCTGGGCGTTTCCGTCCTCAAGTGACGTGAAAGACTCGCAGCTGAGACGACCAAGCCTCAATTCTTCACCCTCCTCTTACCTCCCCATGTCTGAGCAGTTTCTCCTCAACTCCCAGACCAGCCTCAGGACCTCGGCGGGGCCTGGGGGGAGAGGGGGGGAGGTCCCACACCCGCCACCCCAGGGGGGCGGAGAAACCAGAGGGGAGGAAAGCGGAAGCCTACTCTGTCCGTGCCCGCGCCACCCTCAGTGTCACAGTGGCCGCCCACGCAGACGGCCGGAAACTCCACCACCAGGCCAGGAATTTCTGAAGTGAGGTGTGTCTCCTTCTGGTCAGTTGAGCCTCCACCCAGAGAGGAGAGCTCCGGCCTGGGCTTCCAGAAACCGCCGTCCCTTGGCACCCGGCCTCCGCGGTGCCCGCTCAGCGCCAACCCGCGCCTTCTCTGCGCTCCTGATGCCGCCGTGAAAGCCAGTTCTCCGTGTAAAATGTTGTGGAGTGAACCGTCCTCCAGCCTCGCGTGGACAGGAGGTCCCAGGAGCCAAACCACATTTAGGCAGAGGATTTCAGGTCAATCTGGTTTAATTATGAGCACTGATGCCTACGGCAGGTTCTGCCATTAGTTCGCTGTCCTGGTCAATGAGCAATTCTGGCTCAATCTGGCTCCTCCACCAAACACCTGCTTTACTGCACACTGCTCAAAAACTCTGGCTCAGCAGACTTGATGGAGAACACACGCATGAACCTGGGTCGTGAGAGGGCCACGCGCACCTGCCAACGGGGATGCCCACGGCAAGGCACCTGTGAGTGCAGATGGACTGGTTTTAGGATGTTTTCTTTCACAGTGGAATGTAAATGAATCCACCTACTCAGCTGCTCTCACCACATCACACACCATGCGTGTCTACGCCCCAGGCACTCACTTGGCCTTCACATCCCTCCCTTGCTTCACCTCGCCTGGGACGCAGCTCTGGGTGCCACGCACACCCCCGAGTCACAACGTCCCCGACCCCCCCTCTGCATCCCGTCCTGGGGCTCGGATCCAGCTCTGCTCCCATGCCGTCCCCTCCGCCCCAGGCACCCCCACCTCACCTGCTCCCCATCCCATCCCCCTGCCCCGGGCACCCCCACCTCACCCGCTCCCTGTCCCATCCCCTCCACTCCGGGCACCCCCACCGTGTGGGTCCGGCTGGCTCCCCACCCAAGTCCTGACTGGCCCCCTGGCCCTCCTGCTCTCCCCAGACCCTCTGACTTGTCTCCATCCATCTCATCAGCAGACTCTGCATCTGAGCCTCTGCTCAGTCACTTTGCTTCATACCATCCCCTTCGTGACCCCACGCACACACTCTGGGGCTTCCTCCCACCATCCCCCGGGGAATTCCTGCCATCTTGGTTTACCTGCAGGCATCAGCACCCGCAACTCTCCCCTTGGAAATAGTTAAAACTGTGGTATCATTCTCGATGGTTCCCTGTCCCTCACCCCCTCACCCCACCCTAACTCCTGTCCCCCTTCCCGTCCATCGCCCCTTGGTTCCATAGTGGCGGCCTCCTCGTATGCCCCACGCATGAACCTTGTCTAGATCTAACCCCTTTGAGGCCAAAGGCAGTAAAACACCCTTCCCATCACTCTGCCCGTTCTTAGGTCCCTCACCTCAAGAAAGCTCCAAGGCCATCCACGCCCAGATCTGCTGCCGCCACCCCCTTCCCTGACCCCCAATCTCCGCAAGGACCCTCCAGCCCTGACCCTGGCATCCTGTCCACAGGAACTGCACTGATTGCCTTTGGGCCACTGCTCCTACATCACCTGACTGGCTCCCCCTCCCCACTCCATGTGCACACCTGTTGCTGTCCTGCAAACCTGCAAATCTGAGCAGGAATTGTACCTTCAGGAAGCATGAGGCCTCCTCCCACTTGTCCCAGTGGAACTAATTCCATGACTCTCGGTGTCACTGCCCTGTGTGCATTGAAAGGTCGTTGTAGACCTCTGTACCTGCTCCTTCACTAGGACTTGGACATGTGAGCCATGTTCACTATGTTTCTGGCTGTGGCCTTGCGCATGACACCCAGGGGTTGTTGGACGAATGTTCTCTAAACTCGTGAGGGGCTGGCCCAGGCACAGGTGTGTGGGATGGTGACTGCAGGCCCCACTCTCACTGGCAGGTCTTCACAGATTCCCTGTTCTCTGGATTTCCCAGAATCCACCTCCTGGGAGAAGCATCGTGAACAAGGGGCACCTTCACCACCGAGATGACTGGCAGAACCTGAGGTGCTTAGCTGATGGCTCCGCTTCGAGGAGAGGCAAGTGCTCAGGGACCCGAGGGGCTCAGTAAGCAGGGCACAGGGTGTGCCGCAGAGGAGGCTGTCAGCCTCCCAGCCCCAGTGCCCCTCCTTTCCACAGGGGATGTGCTGGGACAGTGCCTGTGACCCCTTGGCCACAAGGGTTCCCAGCTCACCTGTCAACTGCGAGGACACCTGGGAGTGAAAAAGCAAACATCTCAGCCAATAGAGGCACCATTACAATATTGTCAGTGTCAGACACTGAGCAGTGCCGCTGTCTAGATGGCAAACCTTCTGCAAGTCTGGGGGTTTCCTTCAATGAAAGGAAGAGGACGGAGGATGCCTGGGGGGCCCAGTGGTTGAGTGTCTGCCTCGGCTCAAGGCATGACACCAGGGTCCTGGGATCAAGTCCCACATCGGGCTCCCTGCAGGGAGCCTGCTTCTCCCTCTGCCTGTGTCTCTGCCTCTCTCTGTGTGTCTTTCATGAATAAATAAATAAAATCTTAAAAAAAAAAAAAAAGCAAAGCCAAGCTGCTCCCCAGCGCCCACTCTTGGCGCTGGGCAGCTCCCCCCTGCTATCCCCGAGCGATCCACCCGCCCGGACAGCACAAGCCTCCGGAAACAGGCTTCTGTCACTCGGCTTGTTGAGAAGACTTATCCGTGTGGTGAATAAGCATGCCAGTCCTTGTGCTTCCAGGTGACATGGGTCCATGGCATCTGCGACTCCATTCATCAGCATGGACGCAGGCTTGTTTCTGTTTCCGGCCACTGCGAATGCACGGCTGCAAATGTCCACGTCAGGGATTTCGCGTGGGCATGTGTTCACTTCCCTTGGCCTCACCGAGGATGGGAGCTGCTGCCGGGTCAGATGTGAGCCCTGTGTTCCATGCTTGGAGGACCTGCCAGCTGTTCCTTCCACGGTAGCTGTGACATTCCATGTCCCCGCCAACATGACAGATGGCTCCAGTCTCTCCGGGTCCTTGCCCAGACCCAAGTCTTCCCCGTGGGTTTGAGCACAGCCATCCTGGGGGTGAGGGGTCCAGGTTTGGATCCATGCCTCTTCAGGAGCTGGCAGGCCCCATCCGGCTTCCCTGAGCCGTGTCCGTACCAGGTCCTTCACGACTGAGCTGTTAGGGCTCTCTATACACTTGGGATACGAGTCCTCGCCAGAGGTACGACATGCAAGTATTTTCCTCCACTCTGTGGACCATCCTTTCATGTTCTTGGTGGTGTGTGTGTAGCACAAAGTTGTTAACGTGGATGAAATAAATCCTGCTTATCTGTTTCTTCTTTTGCTGACTGAGCCCTCAATGCCCGACCCAAGAAGTCATTGGCTAACCCCAGATGATGACCATCTGCTCCTCTCTTTTCTGCTAAGAGTCTTCTGGTTTTAGCGCTGACATCCGGATCTCTGACATGCTTTGAGGCAACGTCTGTGTGCACGCTGGAGGCCCACCCTCATTCTTCCGCCCGTGGACATGCCGTTGTCCTGGCAGCATTTGTGGAAACGGTCGATTGAGTGTTCTTGGCGCCTGTGTCTCAAACCCGTCGACCATGCACGCGAGGGTCTGTTTCTCTCGATTTCACCCCCTTGGTCTGTATATCCTGCTGCCAGGACCACAATCTCTTGATGACTGTACATTGTAGTAAGTCTTGAAATCAGAAAGTATGAATCCTCTGGTTTTGTTATTTTCTGGTATGTTTTGGTTCCCCCAGGCCTCTTGCATTTCTATACGAATCTGAGGATCCACTTGCCGATTCCTGCAAAGGCAGGGCTGGGACTTGGCCTCCTTGGTGTTCTCAGTCTTCTGTAATCAGGCAGCAGTAAAGCAGATGGTGCTCAGAGCACACTGAGTAACACGATGCTGATGATTCATGATGCAGAAGAAGGAAGGAAGGAGAAATCAGACGTACTGAGGTGAGTTAAATACAGGTGACCATCGCGTCAGTAACTATGGGGCAATGTGGGGCTTCAACTGGTTTTATTCTCCCCATCCCTTTGTTTATCCTGCGATCCTCTGTTCTTCAAACTATCACTGAGCCCTCAGCACCCCACCCTTGGAAAAAAGGAGCCAAAGGAGAAATGGGAAGAGGATCAAAATTACTTGGCTCTAAAGGGAATAGGCACTGATGTACAAAACCACAAGGACGAGTCTCAGAAACAGGCTGGGTGTCGATGCCAGAGGTGAGAGGACACGTATGAGTACATGCAGCCCAGGGCAGGCCCAGCCAGGTCTCCTCACAGACGTCAGGAGCTGTTTGGGGCAGGAAAGCTGCTGATGGGAATCTTTTCAGGGGGTCCGAGTGAGTGTTTGGTTCTCATTCTGAGTGTTCTTGTGAAGTCGTGAAAATTCTTCAGACCAACACTCAAGATCTGTGCACTTCTCTGTGTATAGATCTTACCCTTGAACCTATGTAGACACCAAGCAAACAAGCTAAGTCTTGACCTTGGGGTCTCCATGGTCCTGAACTCTAGGTCTGGGGGAACGACCTGTGGCACAGGTGACAGCTGTGTCGGGGCTTGGGGGTCTGCACAGCAAGGGAGCCATGGCGTTCCCCCCAGTGGGTCTCCGAACATGGCAGGGCTGGGTGGGGGCCCATCTAGATAGACACCCCCTACCTGTGATGCCAGAGGTGCATTCTGAGGGTGCAGAGCTGAGGCCGCGCTCCACACCCCCTGCTGGCCCCAGGTCCTGCGTGCGAGGGGTGGCTGGCAGCTGGCTGCCGGCAGGTGGAGGACACATGCGTGGTCATGGACATGGTAGGCATGGGACAGCCCAGCAAGGTTCACCGGGAGCAGCAGTGTCCAGGCACCGCGGCCGCAGAAAGGAGACACAGGGGAGGAGACCCAGACCAACCAAACTGGGTCTAAGCGGCTAGCTCTGCCAGAACTGACCGGGGCCATCATGCTCCCGGTGAGACTGAAGAGGCACACGCCCAGCTGTGCATGGCACCCAGCTTTCAAGGACTGGACAGCTGACCCACTGTCCGTCTGAGCAGTGTGAGTAGGCAGGCCCCAGACGACCCCGGCACCAAGTGCGGTGGGTGTGGCTGCCTGTGTTCTCCTAGGCGGGTGAGACAGGTGGCAACAGTCCCAGGCTACCCCACGGCATCTCTCCCAGGTGGGCAGCAGGAAGGGGGCTCCTGACCCAGGCACAGGCCCGCCCACCCTCTGCCTGGTGTTCACACGAGGGAGGTGGGGAACCAGGAGGAAGAGGAGGTGGTGAGCCTCGCCCTCTCATGGTCTCCTCTCTGGGAGGACAGAGCATCTGCCCCAGGTCATCCCATGAGCACCCGCAGCTCCAACTAGCATGCGTTTACCCCGTGACACCCAGACAGGCTCCTGGGGCGACCACCGAAATCAGCGTTGAGGTCGCCCTGGGATTGTGGCCACCAGAGGGGCAGTACCTGAGGGCGCCTCCTCCTGCGGTGGCATCGACACCAGGTGGGCACTGAGCAGCTACTGAATGCTGGAGTTTAGCATTGCCCAAGGTTGGCCACGCTGCCCTTCCCCATAGTGCGTGAGAAAGGGCGAGCAAACTGCTCTGAACGTTCAACAGAGAGGATCCTGGCAAAATAGACCTCTGACCCCCGCAGAGTCACCGGACAAAGGGAAGCAGGGACCCGGAGTTGTCATAAGCGGCAGGTGCGGTGTCACTGACACACATGATCCAAAGACTGCAAAAAGAGTGACCTTTTAAGACACGATAATTTTGTCTCACTTTTCAGTAAAAAAACCTACTTTCAATGAAGGAACACGATTAATACCCAGATTCCTAGTTTATGTTTTATGGCCACGAGCTGAAGTCTTAATGTGATGACCCGGCTCGTTGTTGTTCATCCCATGTCTGTGTTTCAGGAGACACAGTCCCTGTTCACATCCTCTGCTCCCAGGAGCGCAGCCCTGCCACTCCACGACCCAGAAGGCCGGCCCTGCGCTTTCTGGTAGGAACGCAGCCACTGGCAGTGAAGCCCTGGAGCCCGAGAGACAGCGGGATGGAGCAACGGCCGCAGCACTCAGACCCCTGCAGAGGGAACAAGGCCTCAAACATGACACCCTTGCCATGATTTGTTCACATCACAGAGGTGGGGACAGAGATGGGGGTTTGGTGCAGCCCCAGGTGTGCGTGCCCTCGGCTGTCTGGTTGGCTGTGCGCCCACTGACTGCTTCCCCGTGAGGACATCTCCTCCCAACTCCTTCCGGCGGCGCATGCCACCAACACGCAGCCCCTTGCTCACCCAAGTCCTCCAGAATGATGTGGCGCGGCGGAAAGAACAGGGAAGAGCCGTTAGTGTCACACCTGCCATCCCCGTGAGTTATCGGCCCCCCAAACATCGTCGAGCCTCCCCATCAGTGATATCTCTTATTTACCCTTAAGGCACTCGGCAGCTGCTAAACGGCTGTCTGTGGCAGTTTGGTGGAGGCAATAATAATACATTATAAATCAATGAAAATGAAGTTTTCCTGTGATAATCAGATATAGATTTGCTAACATTTGTATGAAATTCAATTCTGTTTGATTGCATCAGCATATGCTTCATCTTTTGCAGCACTATTGATTTTGAAGGCTCTTATCCATATGTCTAAATTATTTCCATCACGTTTTTGTGTGGCTGCCTAGAAATAACCCGGGTGAACTGCAGCCGCTATCCCTGATCACTCTCCATTGTGTCTCCTCCCTGCGCTTCCCAGGGACACGCTCATGTCTGCATTCTGAGGGAGAAGAGATGCCTTTTTAGGAAAGTCTGTCTTTCTGCCCCATCCCACGTCCCCCACTTACTATTGCGATGTCACTCCTGCCATTGTTACTGCTTCCCAGAGCATCCGTCCATCTGTCAGGAAGGGTCTGTGTATCCCACGGCACTTCCAGCAGTCCTGGAACCCACAGCCACACATGCACCTCCTTCTCGGGGGGACCTGCGTGCTGCGGGGGCAACCAAGGGCCCTGATGTGCCCTATCTGTGAGCAGCACGGCATCACCAAAGCTGCTCTGCAAACAACAGCTTACCTGCTGTGAGACCCTTTCCGACAGGCGGGGAGGGCTCAGGTACCGGTTACCCCCCGCATTGAAAGCATTGGAGAGCAAGGAAGCATCCAGGCCCACTAAGTGCCCATGAAAGCCTCCCTTACAGCATTAGGTAGAATCGGGGTGAGGCAGACTCGGCCTGGTTTCATGGGAAGAGGCATCAATCTCTTTGCAAAATAGACACATTTAGCAAACCCCATGTTTAAAGTCACATATTAATTTTATTTCACTGAAACCTTATTCTAATCATGTTGGGCCTCTCTCGACATAGGCGCCTCCTGCAAGTTACCACCAGGTCGTCCTCCGCCAATAATGGGTTCCCTTTGTTGATTTTAATGGAAGAAGAAGAGCCTTGAGGTTAAAGGTGTTTTTCTTTAAAGCATCAAGTTACATTATTAGATTTAAAGTTGCAGATGCTAAGGGGATATGATGCCTGGCATGAATGGCCATGTTTGGCCTCGAGGATATTAACATCAGGCCTAATTCTAAGTCTCATTCATGCCTCTTCTGATTCAACTTCATACATTAGCAAAATCCTTTTTTTTAGGGAATTTTACATTCCAATCTTACATATATCATTTACACACACACACACACACACACACATACACGATATTCAGCAGTAGATATTCCCCAGGCACCTGCTCTGGAACAGTCACAGGGGACGCCTCATCTGCAAACAGCTGCCCCACCTACGAGTGCAGGTGAGGGTCAGAACGGAAAGAGGGGCCATCAGAAGTCGGAAGCTGCGGGGCCAGGAAATGAACGATCTCTACGGATTCAACTCCCAGATTACTGTGCACGCACCTGTGCTATCCAAGCACCACCCCGCTGTTGACCACACAATTCACGTTGTAAAAGTAAACCCAGTGCTTGGTTGGGTTGCATGTGTAGGTGAGCGACATCGTCCCTGAGCTGAGCGCACGAGGACCCGGCATCACGCACAAGCTCTGGATTTGTGTGAGGGGGGATTTGAATCACCGTCATGTAAACGAAGGATATTGACATGGAGAGAAGACATGGGTGTGCCCATGTTCACAAACGCCCTCTTCGTCTGGTTTTTGGAGGCTCTCAAGCTACTCCATGACCCAGCAGACTGAAGTGTCTCCCTCCTGTGACGACCAAACCACAGGGGAACCCACTCACAACGAGGTCACGGCTCCTCAGGTCAGACCCCCCCAAACCAGACCACCCTTGCCTACGCATGCTGTTGTCCTACCTGGTCATGCTGAACGGGGGTCTTTGAAGTGTCTGGAGGAGGCCGAGCACTGCCCCAGGGGCACCAGGCTCCCACCTGCTCTGGATGGTGTGCCCGGCCCTCCGCCCGCCCGTAGTCCCTGGGCCCCTCTTTCCACACGGCTCTGCGGTGACTCCGAGGCTACTTTCACAGGACCCGCTGCCCCATCTTCCATATGTGTGCCTCGTTGTCTGTGCTAAGCCACATCATCACTCTTCGACGGTACGGGAGCCAAGAGAGTGCACCTGCTGCCTCAGGGACGAGTATGGTCCTGGGGTTCACCATGCCTCTGAAAGCGGGAGCAGGATGCCGTCAAGCCACACACAGTAGGTCAGAGCCGTGCTGCTATCTGTCCCCACGGCACCCGCGTCTTCAGCACATCCCCAGCTCCAAAGAAGGAAGGCTCGAGCAAGCAACCGTCTCCATCGGGCATATCAAGGGGGGGGCCACTGTGAACGAAGAGCAGCAGACACCCAGCAGCTAGACTCCTGGAATCCTGTTCTTACGCCATGTCCCCGTCCCCTCCAACACGCAGGGAGGTCACATGGTGAGCCTCTGCTTTGCATCACCTTTCATTATGCGCACCAGACTCTGGCGTGCTGAAACAAGGACTGGGGGCCCTGCGCTCGCTACAGGGTCTGGGGACAGAAGGACTCACTTCGTGCTGCCACCAGGGCCCTTGTGGGCCACCTCTGCCTCCCAGAGCTCAGCTGACAGGGATGCTGCCCACACCTGGGGTTGGTGCCCACACCCGGGTCAGGGTCCACACCTGGGGTTGGGGTTCACACCTGGACATGTCCCCGGGATCCTGTCACAAGAACAAACAGGAAGATTACCGAGGGACACAGGGGTTGTGTGCAGCCTGCGTGTTTTGTTGTCATTTTGTGTCTGTTCATTTCTTAATTTCAGGAAATAAATCTCCAGGCAGAGGTGGTGACTGTCCTGCTGCATAGTCACTATGTGCAGACCTGGGGCGAGCAGACTGTGAGGACGGTGCTGCTGGACCTGGGGCTCCAAGGCTCCCAACCTCCTCAGTCCCTCTGCCCGCCTCCTCATCTGTCCCCCCACCTACTTATCTGTTCCCCCCTCCAGCCTCCTCGTCTGTCACATCCCCCCAGCCTCCTCGTGTGTCTGTCCCCTACCCCCGGGGCCTCCTCACTCTGCCCCGTCTGTCTCAGGCCTTCCCGCTGCTGCTGTGCTGCAGCCTGTCTGTCCCCTCAGCAGCCTTGATGCCCAACTTCATCTGAAGCATAGACGACAGGATGGAATAAGGTGCAAAGCCACGACCATCCAAGGAAAGTTCTTCATTCACTCCTGCCCTAACTCTCTGTCTTCTTATCCTACATAGAAAATAAAAAAATCAATACCACCTCACAGGGCTTGATAAAAGTGCCGCCGCGTGCAGCAGGCAGGCTGGATACGGTAAATTAAAGTGACCAAAATTTCCCAGCCGGCCCTGCTGCACCCCATAAATGAACAGCCCTGTCTACCGGGCGTCTGTCAGCCAGAGGTTCTATTCTATCTGTACCTCTGATTACCTGGGGAAGGAACACCAACCTGCCCGGGCTTGGGAGCCTCTAGCTCTCCATGGACAGTGCAGGGGGAGGGGGCTGCACACGGGCCATGTGTCCCCAAGGGCCGGGCTGAGTGCTGGGAGACGGCGCAGACGGGGCGGTGGGTGCTTCAGCCGCAGGTGTGCGAGAAGTAGCGGCACCAGCCCAGGCCACGGACATGGAGAGCAGGGCACAGGGGCTCGGGCTTGCCCCCCTCAGCCCTCAGCAAGCCTACGCTCCTTGTCTGCACACCAGCCACGGAGAGGACGCGCTGCACCTGGGCAGTGAGCATCCCAACTGGACAAGTGCTCATGTGTTGTTGGTTTTCTGTCCCTTGTGTGCAAACACACGCACTCACGCGCCATGCACACAGAGAGCTACGATATGCCCTTCATGTCACCGAAGGACAGCTTTCCATGGGGTCGATGGGTAAACATGCAGTGTATGTGCTCTTCATATGCCAAATTATGAGAAGAGGGGGATCCCTGGGTGGCTCAGTGGTTTAGCGCCTGCCTTTGGCCCAGGGCGTGATCCTGGAGTCCCAGGATCAAGTCCCACGTCAGGCTCCCGGCATGGAGCCTGCTTCTCCCTCCTCCTGTGTCTCTGCCTCTCTCTCTCTCTCTCTCTCTGTCTCCTCTCTCTCTCTCTCTCTCTCTCTCTCTCTCTCTCTCTACCTATCATAAATAAATAAATAAAATATTTTTTTAAAAAAATTATGAGAAGAGGTGGCTTCCTTAGCAGCTGCCACACATGATCCAGCAGCATGGAAATGAGCGTTTCCTGTGACTCGAGTCAGAGTCACACGGACCGGACACAGGTCCGGGGCCAGTGGGGTGACAGATGGAGTGTGCACCACCTGCAAGGACAGCCCAGCCCCCGTGGCCTCTCCTGCCAAAACCCATGACCCCCCTTAAGTGACACGCAGCCAACGTCGTACACGCACTGACCGCTCCCGCGGGCCTTCAGAATCGCGAAGGAGGAATCAGAAGCACATTGGCCCCGTTGTGGGGAAACTGAGGGACATGGGTACAGGTCAGCGGGACGCGATCCCCCAAACCACATGCCCGCTCCCGCATCCACAAGGCAGTCCCCAAACTCCCTGGGGGAGACGAGCCTGGAACTCGGGTGTCCTTGCAGCTGCCCCCTCACAGGACACTCGCTGCTTCAGGAGTGTGGGGCTGGGTGCGCGGGCCCTGGCACTGGTGGCTGCTCCCAGGAAGGCCAGGGCCCGAGGAGGCCGGGTCAGGGAGTGCCTGGCTCTGCCCCTCTGAATCCCGCATCTCTGAACCCCCTGCCTGGCTGATGTGAGCCCTCCAGGCAGAGGGGAGCACAGTCAGGAATGCAGAGAACGAGGCCAGAGCAGGCACCTGCCCCAGCCCCGGGGTGTCTCGAGAGGGGTGGAGGCCAGTGATGAGCAAGCCTCCACACCCTCTGTCCCTGACTCACTTCAGGTGGGGTCCCTAGGTGCCCCCCCAAAGCCTCCGTCTGTAAGACAGGTGTTTCCAGGCCGTCGAGCCTCAAGTCCCCCGGCTCCAGCCCTGGATCACTATCTGAGCAGCACATGGCCTGCACAGCACCAGCAGCTCCTCCCTGACATCTGCCGAGGGCGGACAAGGTGAGAGACACTCCTCCTGGGGTGCCGCTCCTCACACGCATGCCACCGCCTCGCTGGCCAGGCACCATCCCTCTTCTCACCTTCTGTGAAAAAGAAAAACATCCTGTCTCGGCAGGTTGGAGACCCAAGTCTCCAACTCGCCTCATTGCTTCCGTGCTGCCTTTCAGGCCACCCCACCCCCAGGCCCTCCCATCGGGTTCAAGTGCAGGTCACACGCTTGTCTGTGGAAATGTGCGTCAGCTGCATACACGCACGTGAGGACCCAGTGGGGAGAGCCTCCCAGTCTGGAGCCTGGTGTCCGGGTGTCCACTAGACTTCCCACCATTGCCACTGCACAGGCTGGGCTATTCCCCAGATGGAATCCCAGGCCCGGGCTCACGGCCGCCGCCCCCCACCCCGAAGCCCCTGGGCCACGGCTATGCTGGGTATCCCCAGCCTTGCAATCTGGCTGGGGAACCTTTCCTCAGGAAGATCCTTATGGCCAATTTACTCAAGTCCATTAATGATACTCCCAATGATTACAACCTCGTTGTATAGTATCTAAATCCAGGAAGCATTTCATATTTTTTTAAAGTATTATTTTAAATGTACTTGTGGGAGATGCCTGGGCAGCTGAGTTGGTGAAGCTGTGCCGTCAAGTCGGGCCATGATCCCAGGGTCCTGGGATCAAGTCCCGGGTCTGCTTCTCCCTCTCCTCCTGCACCCCCCGCCCCCGCTGTGCTCTCTCTTGCACATGCACACGTGCGTTCTCTCAAATAAATAAATAAAATCTTAAAATAAGACAAAACAAAGCGTGGTATGCAGAGGTGAGCATGAGTGACGTAAGGATGCTGCTGCTGACGCATATTACCACGGTCACATCTCTGCTCTCGCAGACTTCGAGGCTCGTTGACCACGGGGGCCTCACAAGAGCGGACATTTCCACCCCCCTGCATGGCTCTTCTCCTGTGTCCCGGCATAAAAGGAATGAGAAGGGCAGCCTGGGTGGCTCAGCAGTTTAGTGCCGCCTTCAGCCCAGGGCCTGATCCTGGAGACCCAGGATTGAGTCCCACATCGGGCTCCCTGCTGGAGCCTGATTCTCCCTCTGCCTGTGTCTCTGCCTCTCTCTCTTTCTGTGTCTCTCATGAATAAATAAATAAAATCTTAAAAAAATAAAATAAAATAAAAGGAATGAGAAGAGGCAAACTCACCAGTTCTCTCAAATTCACGTTTCCCCCAAAGCTCTCTGGCAGAACTGCTGGCCCCTCAGCCTCTATGTGCGTCTGGAGGCAGCAGGGGCAGGGGGATGGGGCAGGGGGATGGGCAGGGGCACAGGGCAGGGTGATGGGGCAGGGGGACAGGGCAGGGGCACAGGGCAGGGGCATGGGACAGGGGAATGGGGCAGGGGGACAGGGCAGGGGCACGGCATAGGGGGATGGGGCAGGGGCACAGGGCAGGGGAACGGGGCAGGGTCACGGAGCAGGGGCATGGGGCAGAGGGATGGGCCAGGGGCATAGGGCAGGGACATGGGGTAGGGGCACAGGGCAGGGGCAGGGGGCAGGGGCACAGGGCAGGGGCACAGGGCAGGGAGATGAGGCAGGGCATGGGGCAAGGGCATGGCTCTCCCCGCCGATAGCCCCCCATGGGAGAACTGGACATGGATGTTTGTGAAATGACACAAACGTTCTCTGTGTCCCCGGAGCAAGCGAGACGGAAAGCCCGGAGTCACCTGTGTGTCCTCCATCCCCAGCCGCTGTCGGGAATGGGGTGTGGCCACAGCCAAGACCAAACTTGAAGTCATTGGATCCATGGAGTGTTGGCTGCATCTCGTGGAAACCTTGCTGGGCAGCAGGAGTCAGGCCCTGGTACCCGGGAGCCAGAATCCCAGTGCACACGTGTCCAAAATAGTGATTTCAAAAAAAACATGATTTCTGGGTCCCGGGAGAGGAGAGAGTTCCTGGTCAGAGTGGCCTGCCCCCCGTTGCCCCCTCCAGGAGGCAGACCCAGCCCTGCATGGCTTCGGCCCAGTGTCTACAGCCTGCAGAACTCCCACCTCCGCAAATATCAGTGAATTCTTTTAATCATGACGTCATAAACCCCTCACAAATCAGATGTGCAAACGTGCACTACAGTGGCTGTTTTTATAAATCTCAGGGGTGGGATTGCTGGTTTTATTTCACAAATAAATATGCTTCCTTCCAGGGCTTTTCATCTGTAAAGATGTGCTCGTTCTACCACATGAATTTGTTTTGATCTGATCATTGCGAAAGAAAGAAAGAAAGAAAAGAAAGAAAGAAAGAAAGAAAGAAAGAAAGAAAGAAAGAAAGAAGAAAGAAAGAGAACAAAAGATGCCATTTCTTTTTTTTTTTTTTTTTTTTTTTTTTGCTTCATGAAGATATTTTTATTTCTCCTGGGTGGAATTCAGCAAAGAAATCAGTAAGAGGTAATTCACTCAACATTAAAGTCATGCATATTGAGGTGTGCTTGATAGAAACACCACAGGAGGAATAAATTTTAAGGATAGTGAGCTGCACAAAAAACTTTGTATGAAGTTCTTTCTTTGGCTTAATGAATGCCAAGACCTAGTCCTCTGTGAAATGGGCGCCATAGCTTTCCATGATGTGTTGTCTACAAAGATGCCATTTCTAATGCAAGTACATAGGCACTCTGTCCCCCTGTGACATCCTGGGCACCTACAGAGGCCTTTTCTGCAAACCACTCCCTCCTTCCTGCGTGTGAGTCGCTCAGGGAAGTAGAACCCGCATGAGCCGTAACAGAGTTTGGGTGATAACCCTTTAGGGACATTACTACAGCATTTTCTTCAGTTTACCCCCTAACAGAGCCTATGCGCTCACACCAACCTCCCTCCTACAGGACGTGCCTAAGTCAGTCACATCTTCACATATTCGGTCTAATGAAGGTGGCAGGAAACGGGTCACTGGAGACCGTATGACACCAGTAGGAGACGTGGTTCAGGCTGGATCAACGCAGAGATCATGGCACTCTAGGCGTGAGGAGGGACAAGGTACGGAAAACACCATCAAGGGCTGGAGCCCCCAGACCATCCACTCTGAACCTGAACCACAGCACTCCAGGTCATCTTGCCCTTCCTGCTTCTGGGAAAATATCATGATGCATCCAAAATGTCTAGATGAGAAATTGTACATGCTTCAGGGTGTTCTCATTCTCTCATTTTTCACAGAATTAAGATCACCGTTTACAACGTCTAAATATTCTGAATGCAGGTGTCTGTGGGCCTGAACTTCGTGTGGTGGCGGGGAAAACACCTTCATGCACTCACGGGTTCTACAGCAAATATCTTGACACACAAATATCTACATTTATCTGATCATTTTCTTAGGATAAAGTCCTAGAGATGGAATTATTAGGTCAAAATGTGGGAATAGGTCAGCCTTTGATACATATGGTTCTAATAAGTGAAAACTCAATCATCCCCTAATTGCTCAGTGACCCAGCTTTTTCCTAGTGAGCCTAAAGCCTGGTCTCCAAGCCCCTGCCCCAGATACCCTGGTTTGGTTGTGTCTCCACTTCAGAAGATTCCACCAGGACTGGGATCCCAGGGTGGCTCGGTGGTTTAGTGTCTGCCTTCAGCCTGGGGCGTGATCCTAGAGTCCTGGGATCTAGTCCCATATCAGGCTCCCTGCGTGGAGCCTGCTTCTCCCTCTGCCTGTGTCTCTGCCTCTCTCTCTGTCTGTGTGTGTGTGTGTGTCTGTGTGTATCTCATGAAGGAATAAATAAAATCTTTAAAAAAGAAGAAGAAGAAGAAGAAGAAGAAGAAGAAGAAGAAGAAGAAGAAGAAGAAGAAAGAAGAAGAAAGAAGAAAGAAGAAGAAGAAAGAAGAAGAAGAAGAAGAAAGAAGAAGAAAGAAGAAGAAAGAAGAAGAAAGAAGAAGGAGGAGGAGGAGGAGGAGATTCCACCAGGACTTCGGTGGAAACCCAGCAATTAGAGCCACTGGCTGTCTCTGAACCCAGTTTCCCCCATGACTCCTTCCCAGATGACAATCCCATTAACTTTTAGTCTCAGAAAATTAAGTTTGTTGTCACTCCTTATGGTCATTGACCTCAACATAGAATAGGGCCTCTTAATTCCCAAAGCAAAGGCCACGTACCAGAAAAGACCTGGAAACTCAGAATTGTCCCATGTCCCCAGGAGTCTTTGGGCACTCTGTCTTGTATCTGTTTAATCTGAGCCTCACCATGAACCTGTGGCTTCGAGAAACTGCTCTCAGCTGATGAGACTAGACACATTCTCACTCATGAGCCTCCATGTTGGTAAAACCCTCAACATACAGCTGCGTGCATGGAATCTGCTTGGGTGTCAGAGACTACGCCATTGTAACTGCCCCCATCCATATCCCCCTGCCCCCACCCATGTCCTACCCAATGACCTGGTGCCTCCTCTGTCATCACGGCACCCACATAAGGCAGACACTGTAGACAACCTCCACACATCAACCACCTTGTCTGGTGCCAGCCTCCATGGGGAGCCACGTGTAGCTAGAAGAGAAGGGAGTCCAAGCCCAGGTGAGGATTGGGCCATCTTTAACATATCTTCTCTCAAGACCCATCAACGTCACCCACATGGGCAAGATTTCCAAACTATGCGTTTGCTGCATAGACAGGGCTGCCCTAACTCAACCAGTTACACATCACTCTCTATGGCAGGGGAAAAGTCATATCAAATGGGATAATAGGCAGAAGAAAACAGCTCCTATGAGGGAGCTGATCGAAAAGAAAAATGTGGGGGCACCTGGGTGGCCCCGTTGGTTGAGCGTGTGACTCCTGGTTTCAGTTCAGGTCATGATCTCAGGGTCTTCAGATGGAGCCCCACGTCGGGCTCTATGCTGGATATGGAGTCTGCTTGGGATTCTCTCTCCCTCTTCTTCCCCCTCTGCCCATTTCCACCTTCTCTTCTCTCAAAATATTAAATAAATAAATAATAAATAAATAGATAAATAAATAAATAAATAAATAAATAAATAAATAAATAAGAAAAATGTAAAAAGCCCCAAAGCTCAAGCCACCATCTTCTTAGGTTCTCTTCCTAAGAAACCCCAGGAACTCATGCTCCATCTCCCCTGCTTGTCTGTGTGTTTTGCATGAACTGCTAGACCTAGAAGCATTTTCCACCTTCTGGGAAGCCTGGCCATCCGGACTTTGCGAGCTGGCGGTACAGAGTTTGCTGCAGGACCCGGGAAGGGAGGTGGTAGGCAGGTGGCCCATGGTGGAAGGGGGAAGCACAGGTTGTAAACAGAATTTGGGAAATGGGCTGTTCCCTTCAGAGCTCTGGAAAGGAGCATCTCTACGTGTCTAAGCAGGCTCTGTTTGGCAGCCCATGTCATTCACGACACGTCAGGAGAAATGGAAGAAATGAAAAGAAAGTACTGCTGAAACGAACATGATCCCCTCACATCAGGTTATTTCAAACTCCTTATCATCAAAAGAACTTTCATCCAAAACTACAATTAGCAAGATGAGGAGAATGATGGCGCGCGACATTGGATCGTGTGATCCTGACGCGGCAGCGAGACCCCCAGGGCTGTGTGCACCTGTTCCAGGGGTCGCTGCCCGGCTGGCAGCTCAGATCTGTGCACTGCTTTTCTTGTGCCCTGCACGGCAGCCACCTGGACCCAGCTCCCACCATGCTCTCCCCTTGGTTCAATCTGTTTCACCCTCTTGTGTGATATTTTGCAGGCTTTTTAATCACGAGGCCAGCAGATTGATCAATGACAGATATGAGCAACAGCTTCTGCATGCTAACAGGGCCGGATTTTTTATCTGAGATAATATTTCTCTCTTAAAAAGCCTCTGCACGGCTATGTATTAATTAAAATCTAAATACTAAATATTGATTGATGCGTTATCAGGCCATAGCAGTTGGGCCCTGCCACATTGATTTTTTGCTGTGATTTATTATCATATTTAAGAAAAATCATTTTGTGTGATTATACGAGGAAATAGACTTTAGTGAGGGTGTAATTCTTTTGTATCACTTTTGTTGTGTGGAGGTTGGGCCGATTCCTCAATTGTGGCCAAGATTGCTGAGATTCTTCATCGCCTCTTCTCTGTGGCCTCCGCCAGCTAATGCTTTAAGCCTGCTTGGTCTTGTCATTAGAAATAATGGGCATTAGGATTTCCTCCTTAATCACAACCAAGATTAACAGATGGATGAACCCAAGTTCTTTAAATTATCTAGTTATTAACAAGTATTTCTTTTTATCACATTAATAACATTGTTGTAAAGGATTTTTTCTTTAACTCAGAGAATTGAAGCAAAGCCCCGGAACAATGTTCAGGATGGTCCAACGGTTAACCATTAGTCAATTAATCTTTTAGTGCAAAAGCCAGGGGTGTGGAAACCCACGCTAGCCATGAAGATAAACAGAGCAATGCCCATCTATCTGTCTATAGAAGAGGACTGTCTATTAGAGAATACACCTGCACATGTTTAAGCAATTTATACAGGAACAATGCGTGTTATTACAGGACCGGGGAGGGGGATACTTTCTGATTGCTTCAGATGCCAACGTTTACATTATTCTTCCAAACAGAAAGGCACAAAATTGACCATATGAAAATATTTGCACTTCAAATTACAGATTAACATATTGATGGGAATATAATCACTCTGAGTTGTTTGAATTATCGGGTCTAAATATTGTGTTTTATTTCCTTCGCATTTATTTGTATATTTATCTCTGGAGAATAAAATTACTTTTGTATTAATTGAAACCCAAAATCACTCATTATTTTCCCACTCACCATGTCTTTCCTAGGAATAAAAATTAAAGAAAGTAAATATATACTACCTTTAACTTCATATTTGTGATTTTTTTTTATTATACTCAATGATCCCTAAATTGTATGGAATTTCAGCAATAAGGAGGGCTGTAAAGGGGAGTAAGAAGAAGGGAAGGGAAGGGAAGGGAAGGGAAGGGAAGGGAAGGGAAGGGAAGGGAAGGGAAGGGAAGGGAAGGGAAGGGAAGGGAGGGGAGGGGAAGCAGGTGCTCACCATAAAGTTTCTTTTCAGGGATGCGCACAGGAAAGCTGGCTCTCATGACCCCTCCCCAGCCCAAGGTTGGACCCAGAAATGAACCAAACACCCACCTTTGAGCTGCCCACAGTGCAGCAGAGGGTCATCCTGTGGACACCCTGAGGGTTGTCCTCACATGCTATGGGGACATGGACAGGCAGCATCCAACAGCCACAGCTTCTGGGTCTCCGAGATGAAAGGGCGCTTGAACGGTGTGTGGAAGAGCAGGTGCGGAAGGGAGGATGCCAGGAAGGGCCAACAGGCGTGGACAGTGAGCAGGGATCTTGCCAGGAGGTTTCTGTGGTCAAAAGGACTGTGCATTTTATGGATGTCCAAAAAAAATGTATTCTGGGCCAGTCTCCTATATCAGAGAAGAAAGCCTGAAGCTAAATTCCTGGACATTATTTTATAGGAAAAGCAGTAAACTCAGTCCCACCTAAAAAGCCCTGTTTTCATCCCTTGGCACATGTGGTTGAATTATGAAACAGAAAATAATGCTCAGTGGCCCCTCCATCGTTCTTGTCAGCCACACGTCACCCAAGGATGAAAGGTACGTAAGGGGTGGACGTAGAGGACAATTCCATTTTCAAGTGGGCTTGCAGTCCTTGTATTATGCTTGTGCATTTGACTGGACAGTAACCTGAAAAAGCAGATTAATCTCACTACCGCAGAACCCTGAACCAGACACAGCCCCTTCCAAAATGAAATGCATTTGCCAAGGCCTCTCAGTGAGAATGCAGCATCATTGGCCTCGATCCTTGTATTTGGGAGGATACCATTATCCATGTGCTGTGGTGGGAAATGCACCCAGGTTTTGCCCTAAATTTCCTCACTTGGAGTAGAGCAAGTACCTTTGAGTCCCAGACAAATGTACTGAGCAGCCTCACCGGCCGGAGGTCAATAACATCCCTCACAGACACAGGAGTCACCCTGGAGGAGCCGCGGCACGTCTGCGGCCTGGAACTCAGAGGTGAAGCAGGGTGCAGATCCAGGGGACGGGGTAGGTTTCAACCCACGCTGGGTACTTGCTACCAGCCTGTCCACCACCCGGACTTGCCTCTGCTCCCACCCAGGGCTAGGCACTGGGGAGGGGAGCGCTTTCTGGGAAATCATGCTCATGTCATTCCCAGTGGAGGACCACCCCAGAGAAGCCACACGGGTGTGGGGGGTGGACAGAAACCCCATCTGATTGCCTGAGTAATCGCCGCTGCTGTAGACCGCACAGAAGTCCCAGAGTGGAGGTGGATTTTCGCACATGGTGGTTCCATCATCCCATGCATAATGTTGGGGCAGCCCGGGTGGCTCAGTGGTTTGGCGCCCATGCATAATGTTATTGGCTCATATTACCAGCCCCTCGTAAAACAGCTTGGGAAAAAGTCAGCTCCTGAATGTGGTGTCTGCCCCGCCACACCTCCCATTGCTCTGCTGACACCACAGAAAGCAGCATGGGCAGGACTTTGTGGATCGTGAACAAGCAGGAACTGAACCACTCTCTGAGGCCAGCCCAGAAACAGCAGCGTCCCTGTCCGACTCACAGATACCCTGCCGCAGCCCACTAACTTCTCCCCTGCTTGGGCACACCCGCATGGGCTCTGCACAGATGCTATTTCCTATGACTGGGAAGGACTGTTTCTGCTCCCCATCCTCAATGTTGGCCCCGTTATTGTTTATTATTTTTTCCATCTTTGCGAGTAACTGTCACCACCCCTCAGTGATCTGGTTCTGCTTTCCAGGCACACGGAGGGACTGTCCGCTGCCCTGGCACTTTCTGCTCCCCAGCCACGTTGGCCGCTAGGTGACCACCAGGTGACCCATGTCACCCCAGCTAAATGGGACCGAGGACAGTCCTGGCAGGAACCACATCCCATAGCTGTGAGCCGCTCTGGGCACAGGACATGGCCACTTGTGACCACTGGTAGCTGCACACACAGTGCTCGCCATCCTATCATTGAGAAATTCTGCCCCCAGGTGAGAAATCCCTGAGTTCCTAAACAGCAGCCTGGTTTCACACACAGAACCCTGCATCTGCAGGAGTCATCTGCTCACAATGTCACTGTGTGTGTGATATTCCTAATTTTGGGAATGGCAGCATTATCACAGTGTGTTGACCGTGTCTCCCAGAAAGATGGACTGAAGTACTAATTCCTGCTACCTGTGAACATGAAAGTGATTTCCTAACAAGATGTTAGGAAATCTTATCTGCGGGGGAGCAGGTCAGGAGAGGGTGATTGGGGCAGCCCATCCAGTATGGCCAGGACCCTCCGAAGCAGACTTTCAAGGACAGTTGTCACCACCGTCCACAGCAGCAAACACACGATGCTAATTGCTGGGTGACTGTGAGTAAACACTTGCCCTCCGACCTCCTGGTCTATAAAGGCAGGAGGCTCTCACGTTC
Source organism: Vulpes lagopus (assembly GCF_018345385.1). Taxonomy (NCBI): domain Eukaryota; kingdom Metazoa; phylum Chordata; class Mammalia; order Carnivora; family Canidae; genus Vulpes; species Vulpes lagopus. The sequence goes on from NC_054847.1 coordinate 57,746,860, forward strand.
TTCAGTCAGGATTCGTGGCCCAGAGAGATCTGCTACATAAACGGTCCATTCAGAATTTGGTATGAGAGTCCACGTTATGTCCCACCTCCCACTAAGTCACAGCTTCAGTGACGACCGCATGGCATTGAGCTAACCCGCTGACGCACGAGATGGAAGCGGTAAGTAGGTGTACTTGACCTCACGCGGCCGCAACATCTGCAACTGGATTGCCTGTGCCGTCCGCCCTTGTGTGTCTCAGGCAGACAGAAAAATCTGGTTCCGAGCTGTCAGAGGCAGATTAGAATTGCAGTCTGAGAAGTTTCCCATGTTTGCTGTATTTAAAACATCAGCTGCAAAGGAAAGATAAAACTTCATGATTACCTTGACTTTCCGAGGAAACTGGATGAGGTCCTAAGTCAGACCAGCTCCCATCACCGTGTTGGCCCCTTGCGCTCACCTGGTTACGCAGGTGTTCCCAATGCCAAAGCACTGCTGGGCTTGGCTATCAGGCCGCCCAAGGTCAGTGGACATGGATTCTAAGAACAGGCCCGTGGGCACGGTTCCTGTCCCATCCCTTTGCTCCCCTGAGGTGGGGAAGTGGTGTGATTTATCTGAGCCATCCTCTCCATTTATGGCAATATCTGTAATATATCGATCTGTGGCCTGCAGCCCCTGGAAAGGCCTAGGCCCACACCTCCCACACTGTCCTCCTAAGCAATCTCTTCAGCTGTGCTGTGAATCATCCCCAGGAAAATGCAGAATTCATATACTACCTGAAATAAAAATAAAGATCATAAATCCTTATAGATGGTCTCAGTGTGCCTAAACCCCATTATGGATTTTCCATTACATCTGACTGATGTGACATCACTCCTACCCCGTGGATGTGCCTGCTAAGAGCAAACCACCCCAATACAACACCACAAAACCATCGTACACCTATGAATAGCCCCAACTGCACCGCCTGCCAAACGTGCCTGGTTCTTGCCACCATCTCTGCACGTTCTAGCATGGGGCCACTAAGGAACATCCCCCCGATGCTAGTGTCATGTGCTTCTGTCCACACACTGGCTGCCCGTCCCCCCACTCCACGTCGCTCAACACAGAATTCCATGGCACATCTAGAGGGTCAGGTCATGAAGCAGCGGCCCTGACCTCCCCCAGAAATGGCCCTTGCTCAGCGGCCCCCAATGCCTGCGTGGGCTCCTCCCCAGCAGTAGCCCATCCTCACCCACAAGAAGAAAGCTCCACTTGGGCAGTTCTCTGGTGATGCTGCCACAGCCCCCCTCGCTGGCACCGCTGCCTGGTGCTCACTGCCAATGGGCATGGACAACAGGGCCAGCCTCATGGAGACCCTGGGAGGCTGCGGCCACATCAGCCTCCAGCTCAGGGCCCTTGGGGAGCACCTGCTGCAGATATGAACCTGTGCCAAGGAAGGAAACCTGCAAGCTAACAGCAAGGAATACAAACACCCCGCTGCCCAAGGTCCCCCGAGATCTACTTGCTCTGGAGAAAGATGCCTTCCGTGGAATAGCAAACAAACTGACATAGAAAAAGACTTGAAAACTGCTAATAAAAAAAAAAAAAAGAAAAGAAAACTGCTAATAGGAGAAGTTACATGCTATAGTATTTTCAAACACCTTGACCCACAAATCCCCAGCTGTGACATGCTGGCCATTCAAAACACAGAGGAACTCTGCCAAATAGGAAAGTCACAGCCGAGCCCTTGTGACCGGGTGCCAACCACTAATATGTACCTAGTTCTTTTCTCTTAAATAAATAAATAAATAAATAAATAAATAAATAAATAAATAAGCTCTTGACCATTCCCAAATAAAGTATGGCCAAAAATGTGATGTCTAAGCCATGGTAGTAACTAACATCCCGGCTAGTTATTCCTCAGTGTTCCGGAATTATATCCAGTGAGGTAGTAAGACGTGTATGACCTTCTGAAGCTTACAAGGAAGAGACAAAATTTGAAATGAAAATATGTTTTTAAAAAAAACATAATTTGCTCGCCCCTTCTGTGAATTTCCTGCTAAAATTGTGCAAGTGTGGCCCACAGCAGAGGGCTTCTGGGTGGTCAGGCTGTGCCACCAGTCGGGAGCTCCTCACAGCCCTGCCAGGACCCCATCATGCACTGGTGGAGATGTGTGGCTCGCCAGGAGTCACTGTCACCACACGCTAAGGCGGACGTGCCCCCCCGCCCCCGCCTCCACCTCCCACTCCAAAGCAAGCAGGTACAGGTTCCCAGCCTCCCAGGACCTGACCAGTCATGACGCAGCCCACTTACCCAAACTAGTGATTAAAAATCCCAGAGGAGAAGCCGTTTAATTAAAAGTCAAGTAGACATTTATGATGTGTGCAGTATGCCAATTCTGCGGTGACCTGAGAGCTCTGATTGCATTTTGTGATTATTCCATACATCACAGCTGCAAGATGATAACGCCAGAGAGACCCAAGAGCTCGTGCTCTTTCCAGATTATGAGGGCATCTTGCTTACAAGGACATGTAGCTAAAACATAAATATATAGAGCAGATAAGGCAAGATGCACACTCGATTTAGCTCCCTCATTTGGCTGCACTTTAATTTGGTGAATTTGGAGGCTCCACCCTCCCTCTGCAGCTCCCAGCCTCCTGGTGACACGCTGCAGGGCTAAGGGGCTGCCCCAGGTCCCCTGGCAGTGGCGTAAAGGATTGGTGACTCATCAAATGCTGGGGCTGCTTGGCCTTTATGAGGCACAGGACATAGGCACCCACCTGGCCACTCACCTCTGTGGTCAAGGTTTTGTTGTTATTCTCTGTGTTGGCTTCTGACACCTCGAGCTGCTTGTGGGAGGTGAGGTGAGCCCCGTGCACCCTGTGTCTCTAATCTCCGAGACAGCAGCGTGGAGACATGGGGATGTGTGTGAGCCCTCGCTGAGTGGGGACGCGCAGGCCGGGGACGCCAGGATGACAACGAGAAGGCCATGCTTCTTCTGCTCACAGATGGCTTCAGTCCTCCTCGGGGGAGCCTCGTTCTGCAGCAAGAATGCACCAGGGTGCTCGACAGAGCAGAAGACAGAGCACGACCCCCGCCCACAGCCAAAGGTCTGCAAGTGTGCAGGGCAGGGGCTTGGGCCATGTGGAGGGGCCAGCGCGGCAACGGCGGGATCCTCAGGGGTGCATGGCTGAGAGTGGGGAAGGTGCCCAGGAAGCAGGGCAGCGTCCGGAGCTAGTTCCAAGTTACTGCAAATGCCAGCTAGAGCCACAGTCATGGTTCCCACGGGACTCCGCATCCATCCGACCTACAGAAAGAGTTGATTCATCACTGAGGTGCCCACTGACGGGGTTGACAGGATGGACGTGTGTGCCGAGCCACCGTGGAGACCGTTCCCAAGGACCGTCCAGGCCTGGGTGACCCTGCACCTCTGCCCCCGCGAGCACAGCAGTCGCCCCGAGACAATACAGGACACAGCATCCTTGCTCCCGCCCACTTGGTGAGTGGGCACTGCCAGCCTGGCCAGTAGTCCCTTGCTCACCACTCCCCACACGGCATCACAGTCCCTCCGCTCCCATCTGGGAGACCCAGCCCTGCATGGGGGCATTGGGCCACCCCTGGCTGAGCCAGAAGCAGTGGAGATTCAGCAGCCCGTCCACATGCAGGCAGGCAGGTCCTAGCGACCCACGAAGGGGAAGCTTCAATTCAACTCCTACTGGTGAGTTCAGCTCATCCCCCAGGGACGGGGCTGCCACATGGAGCAGACTCAGCACCTGTTACCCGCATGTGGGAAGTCCTCGCCTGACAGGGTTGGATGAGCAGCCCCGGCTGGTGAGACCCCAACAGACCCTGGGAAGTGGTGTCATGTGACATATCTCTGTGTCCACTCAGCACCGCGGATGGCGGGAAACTCATTCAGGGTGACCAGTGGGTTCTCACAGAGTAGCATCCCCTGTCAAACACCACAGCGCGCCGGTTAGCCTTTTCTGATCCTTCCGAAGATAATTGATCCACTCTTACGATGAGCTCAGAACGACCACAAATAAATGTGCTTTTATTCTCCTGAGAAACCCATGTGGTACAAAATAAAACTGGTTTTGTCCAATTAGCTACAAATAAATCAATAATTTGTGTTCGGATCAATGCAGCTGCCACTTACTTGTCCCGTAACAGAGGACAGTTTGCTCCTCCATCGTGTGGCCCTCCCGAGGTGGTGACTCTGGGGCTGCTCTCACCCTCACAGGCACGGGGGGACCAGGGCCGCCTCCAACGGAGGCAAACACTGGAAACCTAATTACGTCTAACTGCGACGCACAGCAACAAGTTTCTGCCGATGCACAGCACAGAGAGTGAAGCCCCGGGCACAAACCTTTCTCTTGGGATTTTGGTGAGGTCCTCCCCCCCACCACCACCACCAAAGAAAGCGTGCTGCGAGGTGTACGAGAAAGAAATCTGGCCTGGGACCATTCCACTCTGGGAGAGGGTTTGTGATTTAAAAAAAAAAAAAAACACGCGTTCCCCCAATGAGCCCCTCAGCAGGACTGCCCCGAGTGCAGGAAAAATGCACCATTCGCCAAGAAGCCTCCAGATATCAGCTCCCCTTGGTTGTTTCACCTAAGACTCATCCCAGCTGCAAAGGTCCTGAGGCCTCTGCTGGAAGGCACCCGCAGCTCTGCGGGACACCCAAGGTGGGGACCATGAGTGTCCCGTGTGCAGGCCTGCAGGAGCCACCAGCCCAGCAGCTGCAGGGACCTTCACGCTCCCTTCCATAAATGCGGCAGCATCTTGCAAGATCATTCACAGCGGGTTAACACAACCTCTCTGGAAGCAACGCACGGAGGCTGCGAGGATGCAAGGCGAGAGAAGGTGGAGGCCACCCGTGACACAAGCACAGAAGCATCGGTTCAAAAAATGCATTGGCTGATCCTTTAAGAATCACATTTAAGGTTTGGTGGTTTGTTTTTTTTAAAAAAAAAAATCACACTGCGATATTGCTTTAATTCTCTTCGAAATTGGTGCATTGTGACAAAATAATAGCAACTAAATGATCTCTCTCATTGATATGACTACAATGTGTGTTTAACGTGGACTAGGAAGGGTTGATAAAGTTGTGTTTACAAAGTCTTTGTACGATTCTGGCGCCACGTGACTAGTGGGAAAACAATCCCAACTAATTCCAATATGAATTATAATGACAGTTCCCAGCAAGAAACTAGAATTTTGAAGCGTGTGTGCCAGAGCCTCGCACACGTACAGTTAGCACAATTAGCAGGCGACAATCTGATCAAAACGAAATAGTAAGAGCAAACTGAAAGAACGAACGGCATCAATAATATGGAAAATTCAAATAAAATAAATTACACTTTTTAACTCTTCGAATAAATACGGGACACATGCCCCAGTCATAGAAATGAGGGCCTTCGATTTGCCTCTGCTCTGCACATGTGGGCACCGCTGAAGACCCACACACAGCATTTCAGTTGGAAGCAGGGTTGGGGCCAAGGTGTCTCGGGGTGCAAGTCCATCAACAATTAATTCTTCACATATCCACCTCATCAGCATTTTCCCTTGTGTAAAAGACTAATTACTTGCCTTTCAAAAGTTCAAAGACTAAAGAAATGGACCAAAACGTGAATTACAAGGGTCTCTGCTCTGTAGAAAATATTAGTATGTGAAATGAGCTTCACCTGAGAACATGCTAAATTGGCCTGATTTTTAAAAATAGATATATCAGCATCATAAAAAAACATGTGATTAAACCAACCAAAAAAAAAATGTGGAAAGCTGAGCGACACATGTGGGGCGCAGACTGTTGTGCACGCCAACCCACCTGCTGGCACCTCTGCCAGTCCTTCCCGCCACCCGGCCGAACCGACGCTGAGTGAGCATCACGTGTGCTGTCGCGTGGGCTCTCACCCAATGACACCACCTGCCTCTGCTGCGTGGTTTCCGTGTCCTGTATGTGATTTCTTAACTGCTGACCTCGGGTCCTCGTCCCGGGCCAGGGGTTCACGCCTACACCGCACAACACTTTCCTTCACGATAGTAAATGAATACATCGTATATTTAAAGTAAGGACACAGTGGCTCAGAACGAGCTTCAACAACACGAGCCTTATTCTCAAACCAGAAAGCTAATTGGGGTTTCAATTCGGATGAGAAGATATTTAGTCTGAAAATAAAACATGAGGTGAGTCCAAGCTGTGGTCTTAATTTTAAGAAACCACAGTATTTGGCGCAGCCACTGTGAGAACAGCACGGAGGATCCTCAAGAAATTAAAACTGAACAACCACATGGTCCAGCAGTCCCGTGTCTGGGCGCGTATCTAACGGAAACGGGGTCGGTGTGTGAAAGGGACGCGGTCGAGCACATAGCCCCGCACGGGGCCATCGCGTGTCTGTCAACAGATGCACGAGGCAGACGTGTGATCTACGGGAGTCTTCAGGCACGGGAAACAGACCACCACCTGCTCAGTCCGCGGAGCGGCCGACTCTCGATCTCGGGGCTGTAGGTTTGAGTCTCACGTCGGGGGTGGAGTTTACTTACAGATAAAATCTTTAAGAAAAAAGGAAATCTTGACATTTGTGACATGTGTATAACTGAGGGCATTCGCTATATTAAATATGTCAGAGAGAGAAAGACAAACACTGTGTAGTTATCACTTACATGGGGAATCTAAAAAAATACAGTCAAACTCCGTGGAAACAGCAGAATGGTGGTTGCCAGGGGCGGGCGGCCACAGGGGACCCAGCCAGGGGCTTCTGCTCCCCCATCCTGAGAACAGTAAGTTCTGGGTCTCCGTGAGGCACAGGGGGTAAAACTCCATGACCGCATTTCCTAAAAACGGGAACCAAGCCACCTCTCTCATGAGGCGCTTATTGCACTCTGCGAACAGCCACCATGGCCAGGTGGGGGCCTCCCAGTCTAGGTCCAGGGCTCCCGGGTCAGCTCTCAGGCCTGGCACTGCAAAGAGAGCCCCCCAGGAAGGGACGCCCCTCCTGCCAGGCCCTGCCCTGCGGGGCTCTGAGGTCAAGCCTGGTCCCTCCAGGCCATGCCCCCTCGGGTTCCTTCAGTCCAGCCCCTTCCCCCAGGCCACTTCCCTTCCCTACACAAGGTCAAGTCAGCCAGCTCCCCATGGCCTGGGTCACCTGCCTCTCCCTCCTGGGCGCGCCCCACCACCCCAGCTCCCCCACCTGCCCCTGCTTGCTCAGCCCACTGGCCTGGTGTCTACCTGGGTTTCCTCCCCGCATGCCGCCCTGTTGCTGCCCCCTACCGCCAGCACCCTCAGTCTTGGAGGGACACCTGCCCAGGGCTGCTCTGGGATGTGGCAGGCAGGGATCAGGGTGCCACCACCCCAGGGGGGATGCATGGGGGGCCCGTTGTCAGCAGAGCGAGGGGAGAGGCCCGCCAAAAATACTCACACAAGGGTAGACAACGAACTGAACCAAGTCATGTCTGGCATCACGGGTTGTGAGGAAAGCCAGTGGGTCCCTCTCAGAAATACAGAAACGACTCGCAGACAGAAGCGGCTGGGTCTATTTGGGGTTGCAAGGCCCCCCACAAGCCCTTTCCTGCAAGAACAGAAGCGATGGGCCCAGGAGAGGCCCCCAAATGTGGAATGTGCCATGCAAGTCTTCTCTGTGGCCTGGTGCTTCCCACAGCACTCTGGCACCAGCAGGTGGCCCGGGGGGGCACCCCCCTCTCCTGTGAGCCCGTCGCTTATGCACAAAATCCACCCACCAGGATTCTTAATTGTGCTTTAAATACGTATTTATGTCATGGAAGTTTCCATCTTACACAAAGTAATTCCTGTTTTTAGGAAACGTGACCATGAATGGTCACTCCACCTCACCTGTCCCTCAACCTTTACGAGGTTGTAAAGCCACAAACTGACATTGCAGCACCACCACAGCCCTGTGACCGTGTAGGGCTGCTTGTGGCTATCTGTGCACGTGCATCATGGTGTGTCTAACACGCAGAGCTCCGTGCACAGAGAGACGGTGCCTCCCCAACACTCGGGAGCAGAGCACGTCGCATAAAATCGCACATAGTCCCGCACCAACAACACGTGAGTCCAGCTGAGCCAGTACTCCGGAGCAGGCCTGCGTCTGCGGGGAGGTGACCGTCCTCCTACGACTGCATCCTTGCTCCAAAACCAGAGGCAACGTGGTCAGCCCATTCACAGACCGCAGTCACTGTGTGGCCAAGATGTGGGCAGAGCAGCAAACCCTACAACTCGGCCCCATTTGAGTTCACGCTGACAATCAAAGGCTGACACATGTCCATGCTGTCCAAGGAAAACCACTCTATATTCATTTCTCCAGCAGAAAAACAAAAGGTCAACCCAAGGGCTGCCGTCTTGTTTTCCTCTGAGTGAAAGGGCTGTCGGGAGGCGTTAGAGGAGAGCAGGAGCATGAGCGTGCACTCACGTCTACATCGCGGAATTCGCTGACTTTCTGGAGAGCAAAATGCCACTTTGTGCTACTGCCCCCCTGGAAGTTCTCACACCCAAACATACGTGACGGCGTTGGATGGCCATTTCCGTGCTTGCATGAGCTCCCTGCAGCATTCAAAGATTTTCCTCAACGGATGGGGAAAACTTCAGGGCAGTGTGGTCACAACAGAGCTCCCCAAAGCTGTGGCCTGCGCCCAGGTGGTCCCCACTCCCCACACACCCACGCAGTCAGGGGTCCTTAGCTGGAGTTGCCTCAACGTCAAGCCTGGGACAGAATCCCACGATTGCAACTGTGGTCCTTCATTCAGATGTCTACTGAGCACCTGCTCCATCCCTGCCTCGCCCCTCCTACCATGTCCCATAACCACCCACTCAGGCCAGACCAGGCTGCACTCTATTTCCATATGTCTCTGCTACCACCTTCTCCACCTCCACACACGTGGTCTCTGCACTAACCCGTACCTTGATATTTTTATCTCCTCTGATTTAGCACAAAGAATAGAAGGTTCTAATGACCAGTCAAGGATTCTTACATATTGGAGGCAATTTTCTTAATTCTCAACCTTGCAGAGGTTCGGAGACTATGGATGGAGCTCTGTCTTCAGAGACACCAGGGTGTAGCCAGTGTTAATTCAAAGAAGGGGCTAAGCTCATGGGCACAGGTGTCTTGGCCCATGGCTACCCCTCCATCCACGGAGCTCCTGCGGTGTGGCCCTGGACCAGGTTCCAGATCTCTAGCAGTCTCTAGCTCCTTCCCATAGCATGGGCTACCAATAAGCAACTTGTGTGGTATTGGGGGAGCTGAGGATACAACAAAACCCTCAGCACAAAACTGGTGGATGAATAGTATGTGATCGTATTTAAGGACACAGGTGGACAAATCATGTAGTATCTATGATTGCAAAAAGAAGGAGGAGGAGGAGGAAGAGGAGGAGGAGGAGGAAAGCAGGACCAGAGAGTGAAGTACATATAATCTTGAAAGACTTCCTCAAAAAATAAAGTCAAATTGGATCTGAAAATCAGCCAAGAAAATGAAAGGAAAGGTTATTTCAGATGAGTTAGATGTTCCAACAGGACATTGGCTCAGGTGGGACAGAAGGGCAAGGCGGAAGACCATCTGAACAAATCCATCTGCAAAAGAAAATGATGTACTTTGCCCCCAAAACCCAACCAAACAACAGCAACCATAACAGGAAGGATGAGAGCAAGATGCCTCTGAGGAGGCTGACGTGGCACTTACGAAGACTGGCACAGTGCTGCGGAGGCAAAAGGAAAAATACAGTGTGCAGAAAATCCTAAACGTCAGAATTGTCAGAGCATGCATTAACAGGATGGGACTTTGCTTGGTGGTAAGGACAGGCAATGCTCACTTGTGAAGGTCTCTGAGGAAGACCTAAGTGAGCGCAGGTTCCTTTACTACCTTACATGTGACCTTGGGCATGTCCTTAATATCATCAAATGGGTATCAGTGCATCTGTAAAATAGGTTAATAAGCAGAGCAGTTGGAGAAACCAAGCAACTAGGGCTCACGGCAGGATGCCCGGCCCCAAAGATGTTCAGCAAAGATGCCTTGGGGTTGAGGCACTTTGAGAAGGCAGCGTGAACACTTCTCCCCCTGAATTAGCTCAGGACACCTTAAGGGGACAGACTGAGGACTCTACCCTGAGAGCTCAGAGCTCGTGGATGTGTGTACACATCTTGGATGACCACTCTCAGGCCTGCTGGGCCAGGGCCCCACATCAACAGAGTACCCACGGTGGCCCCAAGTCCTGGAGGGGACGCATGCAGGGACTTCTGACCCGAGCGCACAAAACCTGGCTCTGAAATGGATTTGAGAACAATGTAAGATGAAACCTAACCAGAGCGAGATTACATGGGAAGGACCATAATCTTCCAGAGTTGCAAAAGACGCCCACTCAGAGAAGATGGGATGATACCTGTGCCTCGAATGGGGAAGCAAACACCACTTCTTGTTCCCAAATTCTCCACCTAGACCAGTAAGCAGTTTACCAAATGGAGCTGCACTGTTTCTCAACCCTGGAGAGCCCCATAGCAGAGTGGCAGGGGGGCCCAGCAAAGACGGGTGTGCAGAGTGAGCCCACAGTGGAGGTGCAGACAGCTGCTCGGGCATCTCTCTGGTGCAGATGCCATGAGGACAGGGACCAGTGAGGCCTGTCACACCACATGGGACTCAGAGAGCTGACAGGCCACTTGCAAACCTCAGCTTCTCCTTCAGCCCCTCCAAGTCAGCCCGCTACACAGAGCCCCAGAAGCCATCCCCACCCTCCCTGCTGGCTCCTTCTGAGACCACCTCCTTCTGAGCTTGCACCCGACAGCCCCCTGCAGTCTCACGATCACATCCATCCCCCTCCTCTTGCTCTCCAGGGCCTCTGATTTCTCCTGAGCCCCACTTTCCCCGGAAATGGTTCCATCACGTAGGTAAATATGCCCTCTTTATGAGCATTTGATTTTCCCTCTTGCCTGGGTCCCTTCTTCCAGCCACACGTGTTATCTCTCAGCGTCTGAGCCCACCCTTCCTTCCAATGCTTTCATGAGGCCTACTGCCACTGCTGCCCCAGAGGCCGAGGTGGGGCTGACGCGGGAGAGCAGAGCTGTTCTTCCCTGGAGCTGAGCAACGAAACACCCACCATGCTGGCCGCACTAGCTGAAGGACATCACTGAAGCCCCCCACTCCTGAGGAGCCACCAGCATGCCACCTTCAGAGCCGTGGGGAGCCTGGCTTTGTGAGATTGGTAGAGATTGGCTGATTTACAGTATACTGCAGCACTGCCTCCTCAAGACAAATCTGCAGTGAATTCTCCTGAAAAGTGAGGAACTCTTTGTAAAGCAAATAATGACCCCTTCCACTCTCAATCCTATGAAATCCGGTTCAATAGGTTTTCTTAAAGCAGAGTATGCATGTGCAGAAAAAACATTTCTAGACTTTAGGCAAATCCACTTTCCACCCAGTGATCAAAATTTCTATACAGGATTTTTTTTTTTTTTAACTTTCCAATTCCAAGAAAATCCGTGTCTTTGGGGAACAGCGCGCCCCCTTCACTGCAGGGCAAGGAGCGCCCTCTTTCATGCAGGAGCTCTACTTCACTTCCTCCAACCTGATTTCAAACAGAAAAGTCTGGATGAATCAAGCGTATACAGTTCAAGGCACGGAATACATTATTAAGCAAAACAGTGGCTCCCAGTGCAGAAGAGAGAAGCAGATCTGATGACATTGGGAAGCTCTGGAATCCTGAGAGCTGTCCTTTTCCCCAACGGGGGCCTCACTAAGGCACAAAGAGGCACCTCCTGGGAGCCCAGCAGTCTTGCTAGGGAGGCCCGGGCAGGAGGCAGCCCACATGTCTGGACCTACATGGTCATTTATTTAGCTAATGAAATCATATTGCACAGTTTGAGTATGAGACTGTTCCTCCTGCTGTCGTGATGTTTTTCCTTTTTCTTGATTTGGTTTTTCGCCTTTTTTTTGTTTTTTGTTTTTTGTTTTTTGTTTTTTCCGCCTGGGGAATGTGAACTCACTCTGATCTGTATATTTGCTCCTCCTCTCCTGTCCCTGACCTGCCAGGACAGCCAGAAGGATCTGCTCTGCTAATAGCACAGTGCATTAGTTCATAGTGAAGACATTCATCCTTTAACGGGAGCAGGACCCCAGCACAGTGGTTCAAGGACTCTGGGTGAGCGTCTGGCCCACAGGCTGGGCCTTCTGCAGAATTTCAGCTCTGCGTTTTTGCAGAGCTCAGAGCCAAAGCAAATGACATTTGTGATAATGAGAAAGCCAAGACCGATGGGACCGGTCACATCAAAGTTGGGCCCGCTTTGAACACGTTAGGAAGAGCGGGTGTGTGCTGCAGCCAGGGAAATGGGGAGGGGGTGTCCCCCGCGCTGCCAGTGCGCTGGGGCCGGAGCAGGGGTGGCCGCTCAGTTCTCACGCCCACTGCAGTTCTCACCCCCACACCGAGCAGGAGGAGACCGGTTGGGTCATCGGGGTGTGGCGCCCCCGCCCCCCACCCCAGCACTCTCTCAGGGCTCCAGGACCAAGGTGGGGCGGCGCCAGGTCATGAAATCCCTCGTGGGGGTTCGTCCAAGGCTCCCCCCAGGCTGCGATCAAGCGAAGGGGCCCCGCGTGGAGGGGTCGGCACCAGGGAGTGGGGGTGGGAGGCGCCCCCGGGCCCGAAGGGAGGCGAGGGCACCGGAGGTGGGGGAGTGAGCCGGGCCGCCCCCAGCCCGAGGCCGCCTGCGCCCCGCCCCGCCCCACCTGAGGGGCCTCCCTCGGGGCAGCCCCCAGGGAGGGGCCTTGGCGCGGCTGTGTCCCCCACACACAGTGGGGTCCGAGCTCCGGGGGCCTTCGAGCTCCCGGCCCCTGCGGCACTAGTTAGGGGAGACCGCGGAGCCTGGGGAGGGAGGCCTGCGCCTCTGCACGTCCTTTACCCCCGCCCCCACCCCGCTCTGCAGGCTGAGGGTTGCGGGATCGCGGGAGGAGGGATTGGGGCGGGGGTGTCCGGCCGAAGGTGTCCGAGTACGGCGGCCGGTCGAGACCAGGATGGAAGTCTGCTGGCGCGGACATCAGGCACTGAGAAGTTGGGGTTCTGTCCGCAACCCCCGTACCCATAAGCCCCTCCCCCCAGAAGGCGCCCGAAACTCCGTGGGGCCGGGGCTGGGCGTCCACAGCGCCCGCAGGGACACGCGCGCTCCCGGGAGAGGCTCGTCCCTGCGCCCGGCGGCCGGCGGCGCGGGGGCGGGGCGGCGGGGGAGGGGGCAGGAAATGCCGTTAATTGGGGGAAATGCACACCAATTGCACGGCGGCCTTTGATGTGCGCTCCAGGCGCGGCCCCTCCGGGCTGGCGAGCCCACCCGGCGTGCGCCCCGCTCCCCGCGCTCCCGCCGGGGCCGCCGGCCGAACGCCCGGGACATGTGACCCTGGAGGCCGCGGGGGTCCTTCCGTCCTCGACCGCAGCTCGCGTGGAGCTCCGGCCGTCTCTGCCCGACCCCCGGCCTCCCGCGCCCCAGCCCGGGGGTCGGGGGAGGCGGGCGCTGCGGAGGCCGGCCACGCTGACCGCGGGTGCCGACGAGGAGTGGCCGCCGCGCGTCGGCCTGGCATATGCACACATATAAATACAGTGTTCGTCCAAATGACATTCCGCTCCCTCTCCCTCTGCCCCCCCCCCACTTTCTTTTCATCATCAGCAAATAAAGATTAGCTGGTAAGATTATAGAAAGCGTTTTCAGGCTGGTGCTGATCTTTATTCCAGAGGCTTTGTGATGATATTGATGATGATGATGGTCAAGTGGACAGTTTGATTTTTGTGTTTGGAGCTAGTTATAAAGAATCAATATTATATCAAGGGGTAACTTTCGTGATAAAGGACTTTAACCACTCTGGCTATTCATCATAAGTCTGTAGCAAGCAGATAGGTCAAAAGAAATTATATTGCACTAAAGACTGAGTCTTCTTATCTCTCCCATACCAGGGGAATAGGGACAAGCCGATCGATACAGTAGCTGCTGTATACTTCTTGCAATTATCAATAGCTGATTTCGCCTTTTGAGGCCTGCATCTAATAATGCAAGCTAATAATAATCGTTTGAGCTTTCCCATAAGCAAGGGAGTCAAAGTTTTAGCCGGCCAGCATTATTTATGCCACCATACATGCTCAAGTGCCTCTCCTAGATCTATATGCAGCCCAAATACACAGTTCAACAGTCACAAGAGACGCACTTTCTGATCATTTGCATCCCCAAGTGTGGAGACGGATGGCCATGTGCTGGTGTTTCTCTGTGAGACATAAAAAGCAACGGAACGTTTGCCTGGGATGCCTACCGGGGAGGTAGTAAGCCATCCTGCAATGAACAGACATGATGCTGCAAAGCACATAGACCTAGATGGATTTATATGCTATGTTCTTGGTTCCCATCTATTAAAAATTTCGGCATATTCACCTCAAGAGCTTTGAAAGCCAAGAGGGTGACAGCAGGGGCTGAGTGGAATGTGGGCAGGGCAGTTAGTTGTGTATTGGTTTATTTAAGGAGAACATTTTTTGTTTTTTAAAGGGGAAAGTTATCTTCAAGTGGGTGAGCAAGAAGCTTGGAAAAGCGTTTTTCAAAAAGCCATAAATATAATTTGGGGCTCCATGTTTCCTAGCGCCCCCACAATGTAACAGAAAAGCAACATCTTTATAATTGGCACTTGACATGCTGTTTGCATTGGGCTGTGGTACACCAAGCACAGATTTCCTGTTGATGGAAACATTTATCATTGTGACTGCCCCAGAGTGGCAGGTGGTGTTATCAATTACCTCTTCTTACCAATAATAATATTAGTATGGTAATATCTTTGCTCAAGTGAGAACCAATTAGCGGTCACTTGTCACAGCATTAAAGACACAAAATCATGCTGGATTTAATGACAAGGACCCAAAACAAAAGTTGGGGGTGGAGGAGGAACCAGAGAGAAGGGAGTAAAAGCCAGTGGCAAGAACTTTGATTTGAGGGGGAAAGCCTGAAAGGAGACAGAAAATAGAGCTGTAATACTTGAATACTTTTTCTGTATTAAATGGCTAGGTAAATAAGCACATGATAAAGTACCAAATGCACCTCAGGTAAAAGTGTGCTTTGTGGATGGAGAGCCAGGTAGCTTCACTAAGCTGAGGTATTAGAACAGAACCCACTCTTCAACTCCCCTTGTCAAATCCATCCTGCAGATAGGCTTTCTGTTTTATCTGAATAAATGATACAAATTAAATCAAACATCTAATTATATGTTCCGCTAATGTAATCTACAGTATTAATTTGTAAATAATATTATTAAGCAGACAAAATAATAACATGTCGCCTCATAAGATGAAAACAACATTGCAAGAGGAAGACAATTAACAAATTAGATTTAATTACAGAGAAGAAAAGCAACTTTTGTTTTTGCAATAGTATTTAGGTATTACAAATTTTAATAGGCAGTGGTCATGTGACAGTGAGTGCATGTGTCTCACATGCAGGAGCCGGTGTCCGCACCTCGGGCACGCATTTCCATTTCTGTGGTTGCCCTTAATCTAGGCACGACCGGAGGATAATCCTGTCCCTCATCTGTGAAAATATGCTGTTGACATGCTGTCACCTCGCAATAAATCTATGGTTGTTACTCAAGCTTCAGATGCATGTGCTTTCATTAAAACTTGCTGCAGTGAATAAAAACAATTAAGGAAAAGTTTCAGATCTCAGTGGAGGGAGACAAGGAAAGCAGAACAGGTGAGTGAGGAGGTAATGCGCCTTTTGCTTTAGACCTTTTAAAAATATATATATTGACCTTGTTTACCCCAGTCGATTTTTAGAAGGATGCGCCACAGATGCACTGATCTGCGCCATTCTAGCGCTGGCCGGAATTCGCAAGGGTTCCCGTTTCATATCCTTCCTGACCCCTTCCTCCACGTCTGCTCGATTTTCTCAACGAAATCCCAGCGCAGCAGGCGCGGAGGGCGGTGTTGGGCCGGCGACCTCACCCGGCCCACTGCACTCTGCACAGCCGGCGCGACCCGAGCCGACGGCGGGCAGGTCCGGCTGCGGCAGCCCCGAGTCCTGCGTCCGCGCCGGTCCACTGTGTCCAACACCGCGCCAGGCTCAGCCTGCTGCACCTTCCCCCGTACAAAGCTCAGCACGACTGGCGCGACACCTCTGCAGTCTGCGGGCTTGCCTCGTACAGATAAAAGGCCGGGGTCTCAGATCTGCCTCCACTGGGGGCCCCTCGAAGACCCTCTCAAAGACCACACCTCGTAGAAAATGCAAAGCCAAGTTGACAAAATTAAACAGTTGCCTTTGCAAGTGCCAGGAAGACTTGGGGAAACCGTGCCAGCCTGTGGGAAAGCAGTTGGCGGCGGCGGGGGGGGGGGGGGGCCGCGGACGAATGGCCTAAAGAACAAAAAAGGTGGAGGTCGGCGCGCGCCAAGTGGCCCAAAGAGGAGGAGTCGGTGCCCCGGAGGCCAGGAGGCTGCGGGGGAGCCGGCTCCGGCTTCCCTGAAAGGGCTTCGGGCGCCGCGACAGCCTACATCGGCTTAAGCAGCAGCTTAAGGTGTGGGTTTTTTGTAAAAAGGAGGGGGAAAAAAAGAGAAAGTGAACCAGGTCCCCGAAAAGCAGTGCACCTTTACCCTTGGGTCTGCCCCACCGACGACTGTGTTCGAGTTCTTTCTCTTGTGTCACCGAAACGTACCTTCAGCGGCAGCTCTGCAACTTCCCCAACTCTGGCCGGTCCTGCAAATTCTGCAAGAAACTTCATTCGCTACAGCCGCCCCTCCGCACCCACGCGTCCCCTTCCCGTCCCCCTGCCCCCGCTTCCCTTCGGCCCTTCCCCCGGGAAGTCCCTGCCCCGCTCGCCCCGAAGCCCCGAAGCCCCAAACCCCGAAGCCCCGGCTGCAGGCTGCAAACTTTCCGGTGCCAAGCGCCTCGGTGCCGGAGCCCAGAGCGTCCCCCAATGCCCGCCGCGTTCGCGAAAGTTCACAGGGTAGGACAACCTCCCAGCTCGACCCTAAAAGCGTGGTGTAGGGCCAGTCAACTCTAGACTTCAAACATCTTTTATTGGTCTTTTTTTTTTTCTTTTCAAAAGCAAGATCGCCTAAATGAATACGCCCGCCACTCAAAAGCGAAACAGAACCAACCTTCGGGATTTTGTTTTTAGCGGGGGGTGGGGGGGTACATGTGGCGACGCGGGGGGTGTGGGGTGTCTTTGGAGACGACGCCGACCTGTGCGCGTCCTTCCTCTCCCCATCACCCTGCGCTTTCCTGCAGCCCAAGCTGTTGCTTCGTGAAACTTACACAATTACAGGCGGGTGAGAGAACCAGGCTGGAAGCGAGAAGATTCTAGAAAGGAAGAGAAGCCCGCGGGGAGGCGGGCGAGAAGCCTGGGATTGGGGTCCGTCCCGGGGGCCCAGGCAGGCAGAGCACCCCCAGCCACGCGAGCAGCCCGCAGCCCCCGTGCGCTCGGGCTGACAGTCTCCTCCCGCTTCCCCGCGCAGACGCCGCGAGGCCATCTGTGCCACAGCCTCGTACCACACAGGGCCACTTGTGGGGGACAAAATAAGAAATTTAGGAAATGAAAAAAGGCAAAGTAGGACCCGGCCGGGGCACATCTCGGGGGAGCACGCGGGAGTGGGCGAGCAGGCGTGTGCGCGGGGCGGCGGGGGGCGCGCGGGGCGGGGCGGGGCGCGTGCGGGCGAGGGCGGGGGGAGGGGAGGGCAGGGGAGGGCAGGGCAGGGGAGGGCGAGGGCGGGGGCGGTGCGGGCGCGCGCTGCGGCCGCCCCAGGGTGCTGGGCCCGGCCGCACGCCCGCGACCCCTCGCCCGCGCCCCCCCACCCCCGTCATCCCGCCGAGTCCTAGGACGCAGCGGGCCGCGCGCGCGACTTTCGTGGACTTGGAACTTTGGGTCGCGCGGCCCTGGCACACCCTGCGCCCCCGCCCGCTCCGCGGACGCCCCGGCCGGGCCCGCGGGAAGGGGAGCTGGTGCGCGGGACCCCGGAGCCCCGCCGCCCCGGCCGCCCGCGGGCCCGAGGGAGCCTTCGCGGCGCGGAGGCCGGGCGGGCGGGGCGGGCGCTCGAGTCGGAGAGGCCCGGGGGGGCGGGGAGACGGGGACGGAGGGGAGGGGGCAGGGGGAGGGGAGGGAGGGAGGGAGGCAGGGGGAGGAGCCGCGCGGCCCGCGCCGCTTCCGAACCGGAAAGTTGGTCTTGCCGAAGTCCCGCCACCCCGGCGTGCGCACTCCGCTCCGCTGCGGCCGCGAGCCTCGGAGCCGCCCGGCCGGCGGCGGAGCCCGCGGAGCCCGCGGAGCCCGCGGAGGGGACGCGAGCTCGGAGGGGACGGCGGCCGGGGCGGGGGCCCTGAGCCCGCCGGCCGCTGGGTCCTGCGCGCCCGAGCGGGCCGGGAGACAAAGGCGCGGGCCGGAGCCCTGCCCGCGGGGCTCGCTGCGGGAGGGGCGGCCGGGCGGCGGGGGGGCGCGGGGCGCGGGCGGCGGAGCCTATAAAGGGGCGAGCCCGGCGCGCGGGCGGAGACGGCGCCGCGCGGACGCCGCCAAAGTTTGCCGCGCGGCCCGGCCCGGCCCGGCCCGGCCCGGCCCGGCCCTGCCCTGCCCCAGGAGCGCCGCGCCCGCCGCCGGGGCCGCGATGTGAGCGCCGCCGCGCCGCGCCCGCAGGCGCCCCTCGCCCCGCGCGGCCGCTAATTGCGAGCGCGGCTCATTTGCATAGGCCGCGGCCCGGGAGCGCGGCCAATCGGCGCGGCCGCCGGGACATGCATTATTCACCGGCCTAATTGCTCGGCCCCATGCGCCGCCCGCGCAGCCGCCGCCCGCGCCCCGCGCCCCGCGCCCCGCGCCCCGCGCCGTCCCCGCGGCCGCCCCGCTGACGCCGCCGCCGATGCCGATGCCGACGCCCCGCTCGGGGCCCGCGCGCCGCTAGCAGCATGTCTCGGCGCAAGCAGGCCAAGCCCCAGCACCTCAAGTCGGACGAGGAGCTGCCGCCGCCGGACGGGGCTCCCGAGCACGGTGAGGGGCGCGGGCCGGGGCGCGGGCCGGGGCCGGGGCCGGGGCCGGGGCCGGGGCTGGGGGCGGGCTGCGGGGACCGCGTCCTCCCGGGGCGCGGCGCCGAGTTGCGGGCGAGCAAAGTTGCGCCGGCGGCTCGCAGTCGGGGCGCAGCGCGGGCGCGCCGGGGCTCGGGCGAGCGGGGGCGGCCCGCTGGGGGCGTGTGCCGGGGCCGCGCCGCCCCGGGGGCTGCTGCGCGCGGACGCCGGGCCCGGGCCGGCGGGGGTCGGGGACGTCCGGGGAGGCCGCCGGGCAGCTTTGTTCGGAGCCGGGCCCGGGGCCGCCGCGCTGCCCTCCGGCCGCCCCCGCCCCCGCCCCCGCCCCCGCCCCCGCCCCTGCCCGGGCCGGCGGTCGGCGGTCGGCGGTCGGCGGTCGGCGGTCGCCCGGCCTTCCTCGTGGCCGCCGGGGATGGAGCCGGCGGGACCCGGCGCGCGCTGGGGGCGCTCCCTGACCGCGGCGGACCCGGCCCGCTGGCGGCGGCTCCAAGTCGCCTCGGGCTGGTCGGGATCCCGCGGCGCCCCGCGCCCTGCCCCCGCCGCTGCCCCCGCCGCTGCCCCCGCCGCTGCCCCTGCCCCTGCCCTCGCCGGGGAGCGGGAGCGGGAGCGGGTCCGGGGCCGCAGGGCGCGGGGCGGGGGCGGGGGCGGGAGCGGGAGCGGGAGCGGCCGGGGCGCCGAGCCCCCGCCGAGCCCCCGCCGAGCCCCCGCCGAGCCCCCGGCCTCCCGCACAGCCGCTGCCCAACTTTGGTGCCGGCCCCTCCTAAGTTCGGAGGCAGAGGCGCATCCTTTTGCCCGGAGGCGCAGACGGTGCAAACGAGACGAAAACAGAAAACAAAAAGCAAAAGGACTTTGGGAGTGTGTCCCGGGGTGTTGCAAAGTTTGGCGAAGCAGGTACGTGTCCACGCCGGAGCGGGCAACGGGAGAAAATGCTGCCAACGCGGCGGGAACCAATGAATTAAATAAAATCAGTGGACTCGTTAGGGTCTTTTTGTCGCCGTGGAGGTAGGGAGCCCTATCTGTAGCCTAGTCACCCAAGATTAGAACAGCAGATATGCTAAAAAGAAACGCTTGCATATGGTGGGTAGATTAAGGACAAAGAATCTTTTTGTCATGGAAATGGATTTTTTTTTTGTTTTGTTTACTTCATCACATAGAATTTCTCACACTTGGTTTGTTTTGTATTGCCCTCAATGACTACATGATCAAATGAATGGATTTATTTCTGCCGAATGAGAAAGACAGTCCTTCCTTCA
Organism: Vulpes lagopus; assembly: GCF_018345385.1. Taxonomy (NCBI): domain Eukaryota; kingdom Metazoa; phylum Chordata; class Mammalia; order Carnivora; family Canidae; genus Vulpes; species Vulpes lagopus. Next base: position 57,767,084 of record NC_054847.1, read on the forward strand.
AAAGAACTACATTGCATCCCAGTGAGGAATTTTAAAGCTTTATTATTGTGGCTCCTGAATAGCTTAAAATCGGCTTTCACAGCCGCCCCAAAATGCAACAATGTAAATACTTCTCAGCTTTGTAGGGCCGTTATCAAAATGTGCAATGTCTCCCTTTATTAAAGCATATTTTAATTAATAGAGTAAAACCTCTTGTATTTAACAATTAACAAGCTGAGGCCTTGCTATTCATTTTTAATTTCACGTCAGAAATGTGAGCTTGGTGAGCCTAATAGTGTAAACATGTTGAGGGATATGTAGCCTATATTTGAAAACCTAAGATGGAGTAAATTATTTACAAGTTGTCTTTCGAATTCCTCTTGTTACTGAATTTATTTAGAGGTGAGGCGAATTCAGAGTTTTTACCCATCATAGGATTAAAGTTTGTCGAGCTTGGGTTTTTCACAGTCGTTGGGAATTGTAATCAAGGTATTGCCACAGTTCCTGATCGTATTTTGCAACAGGCCAGAAATAGCCTGTCTGGGGCTGAGCTTTAGTCAAATAGTAGGTTTCCTGGATTGTTTTGAAGGTACTTTAGGCAAACTATTTAAAAAATAGTTCTTTCTGATTTAATTATTCTGAAGCTGATTGTTCGTGGAGTATAAAAGATACTCTGTTCTCTGCTCACTCAAGGAATGCTCACGGATGTGTTACTCTGTCGTGCTGATCGTCGTTAGTAAGATATCTAAAAAACAATTTTTTTTAAGAGAAATACTTGTGGAAACTCCCTCACTCTGACACGAATCAGATATTCTCGAAATTCTAATTTTGTTAAGTGCAGGGGGAAGAAGCAGACGGTGCATGAAGTTATAAGAGAGCTAAGTTAGTTTACAGTGTTTTAGAGACAAAGTAAATAATTCTTTTGTATCACTTTGGGCGTGACATATTAATTAAAGCAGTAGATGCATGAAGTAAAATTGAAGGCTATTGATAATGCCATGGAAAACAAACACATGCACAGCTTTTAGTACGGTGTGGGGGACGGCAGAGATGCACAATCACGTCAGTTTATAGTTAAAAGAGATTAGTTCTTAAAACATATAAATGACTATTTCTCAGGCTTTGGTTCTTAGGCAAGCGATAAAATGGTAGCTATCCCAAAATAGCTTCAGTGTTATCCAGACCTTATCGTGGCAGAAATGAAATACGATGTCATATCTTAAATGAGAAAAAGTAATATCGGTTTATGTTAAGTTCTGAAGTTACCCTGTTGTAAAATTTTATTTGAAGGATGCCTGAGACTGACTCTCTCTGTTAGAACTACCATTTAAAATTGCAAATTGTTTCATTCTTGTTCCTGAAAATCTAGAAAATAAATGTGAGGCAGCTTTAGGATTCAGTTAAACGTGTGCCACCGGTGATGAAACCTTTTGAGCCAGCTGAGTATTTTTGCTCTAAGAAAAATTAGTTAAAACTTCTGACAGAACAGCACTTTTGAGAACTTTAAAAAGTGTTGGTATTGCTCTCCTTTGTTGTATGAAATGCAGCTTAATAAAGACGTGTTTTATTGTCGTTAGAAAATACGCATTTAAGGAAGAACAAAAGGATATTACAATTTAAAACAATTTGCCATCCTGTATTTTGTTTGTGAGCACTAATTGTTTCAAAGTGTGTTTTTATTTTCTGCCAACTTACAGTCATGTGGCTATCTTAAAAATCCTTTTAAATGTGATGAGCCTGTGATTTAAGAATTTACCAGTGGTATTCACACACTGTGTTTAAATTAGGGGAAAGAAGGCCACCAGCCCTCGGTGAAGAGATCTTTTTTCTTTTATCTGTATATGCATGGTTTGCCTTGAGTACTCCCCCCAGCCCACACTACACACATTTACAATTCAGCATTCCAAAAGCAAACAATACAGAAGCCACTTTCTACCATTTGTAGGCAGATTGTTTTCTCTGAAACATGAAAGGTGAAAAGTATCCAAGGGGGGCAGGGGAGGAAAAGAAGAATTTGCAAATATTTTTTTTTTAAATAACATTTTAAAAACTTCACCTCTTTAAAAATCCATAAATTGGTGGTCAACAAAAGCATGCCAATTCCCACCTTACAGAGAAAGAACTGATTATGTAGCAGCAGTCAAGGGGTTTTTTATGTACATGTTGAACTTCGACAACACATGCATAATCCAATATTTTTAGATCTGTTCAGAGCCGGAAAAAGAAGAAGGCATGTACCAACAGCAGGAATTACTTAGCAAGCTGATTATTTTTTGTATACAAGATGATGGCAAAAGCAGGCAAAAGTGGGTCAGATTTCATTTTCAACTGCAATCTCTAAGAGGCTTTACCATTCATCTCAAGGTAGCTCTGAGAACACTGGGTGGTGGGGGGGGGGGGGGGCGGAATTCAGCAGAGATACAGCCAAGGAGGTGTTGTGTGTTCTGAACGTCTATTGGAATTTAGCAGTTCTTCAGTGTGAGAATTGACACAGAGTGTTTTGGTGTTTTGTTTGGTTTTGTTTTTAAGTAAAATAAGTCTTCACTGCTAATGATGTTCTACACTGTTTTTTAACGTTGCAAAATAGTTTCAAGGAGGATACTCTCTGCCTGATATTTATAACAGGAAGGGCTCTTTTTTTGTTTTGTTTTGTTAGTTTTTCTTTTCCTACATGATTTCTTGACTAGTTGCCAGAATAAGACCAGAATATCTGATTTAGTTCCATAAAGATGAGATCTTGTTCTGTTACTCATGGGACAGATTTGTGATGACAGCCTATGCTAACTTGCTACACATTTCATATCAAATCAGACATAAGTAAAATCTATGTAAAAATGGAGTGTTTTAATATTACTCTCAATAAACTTCTGCATCTGAAAAAAAACCCTGACCTTAGATTTTTCCTTTGCAATTTGAACACTTTTAGGATTTAGGATACAGTTCCCTGTCAGCGTGATTTCCAAGCCAACAAACGGGTCAAGTCATGTTACAGAAAGTGTAAAATATTAATTGAAATAATGAAATTAAGTAATGGGCTCTATTTATGTGAGAGATTAAGATTGATTTGTTTGTTAATTAAAGGGGACCCTCTCGCGGCAGCAGGAACTTACACCAGAGACCTGCGGGCACCAGTGTGGTGTCTAAACCTTGTCCTCCGTGGGCCCGTCTTCCCCAGGCACCCCCCGCTGGGGTCAGGCTGACCCTGCAGCACCTGCCCCCCTGCCCCCCCCCCCCCGCCCCCCTGCCTCCCTGCGTGGCCGGAAAGCCGCTGCCAGCGGCACAGCATCAAGCCCGGCTGAGGTCCGAGGAAGGTAGGGCTGCAAGAGTGGGGGCGCTTCCGCTGGCTCTCCCAGAAGGTGGGTAGTTAGAGGCGCCGTGACAGGCCTTGCTGATTTAACCTTTGCCTGCTTTGCCCTGCCAGGGGTGGCCACTAGATGTCAAGCTCATAATACAATTAGTGCATCTGTGCTGTTGACCTTGGCAACAGGACTCAACACTGTTCTATTAAGTGTTAACACTGAATCCGAGTGTTAACTAGAGACCCGGGAGCCTGCTCCGTGCTGCAGGGCTTATCAAATGCCCATCTCATTCAGCACAAGTGTTTATAGTTCTTAAAGAAGAGAGAACGGTTTTCTTTTGTGTGGCCATTACATCTTGAACTGTTTAATTAACCCTGCAGGTGCCATGGCACTTGGTGTGCAGGCGGCCTTCCTGGTCCTCCTCTCGAGAGTGACCCCTCCGCAGCAGTGTTAGATAATTCCATTGTGTGGCTTGGGGCCATGCAGATTCCCTGGCTTTAGCGACCTAGGGCCCAGGGCAGTGGCTCTGCCCAGATGATTTTTTGCGTATGTGTAAACTTCACTGGTAAAGTGCTGACAAATACTGGAAATGATTTAATAGCCTGAGCCCTGGTGTGAGGCGGTTACAGTTCATCAGAGCCTTGCTCCTGGACAGGATGGTGTCCGCGCCTCTCTGGCGCTGTCTTCTTGCAGCCAGGTGTGTTGGTAGGTCTGAGTGGTCTGGGTTACTTACTTATTTTTCCGTGTAGCAGATCTGAAACCCAAGTGGCGTGAGTGAGGGCTGCGGCGTGGGCAGCCCAGAGGAGCCCCGCTGGGACCTGGCGTGTGGCACAGTGCACTGCAGACCGGCCTCAGCTTAACCAGAAATGCCCCCCCCCCCCCCCCCCCCCCCCCCCCCCCCCCCCCCCCGCACAAACCTTGTCTTCACCCTTGGCCCGATTCTGGTGGAAGTGGTTCTCCTTGAGGACCTCTGGCAGGAGTGCATGTGTGCGTGTGTGTATGTGCGCGCGTGTGCATGTGTGCAGGCGTGGATGCTGGTGCGTGTGCCTTCCGCACAGCGTGTCAGTGAAAGGGCTGCCGTGCAACCTTGAAGTGTAACAAACATCTTATTATTCGATGCGGCGTCGAGGCCGAGTTAAGGCCAATGTGTGTTGTGGCTGCTCCATCTGCATGTGTCCATAAAGGAAACAGTGTTTTCCCTCCCTGGTGCTTCACCACACAGATTAGGAACTGCCAGTGTTTCAAACAGAAGACATTTGGTGGCTGTGCCACAGGTGGTCGTTACTTAACAAATTTGAGCTGTGGGCCACTGAGTCGAGGAAAGCCAGTGTGCGGGTCAGCGCTGGCGTTCAGCATAACACGAGTGCCCTCCACTGTTCAGCTCCATACGCACAAGCTTGGAGGTCTAGGGGAAAGGACAAAATTTTTCTATTGCGTCTGGAATTTCTTCTACATTGTTAAACACAGTAGGGGTCTCTATTTGTCTCCTCCTGTTTCACAGCTTGGGCTCAGTATGTGATAATTCATCTTTCTTTATGGGATTCAAAGCTATCATAAGGAGTTAAAAAGAATTAATTTGCAAGAAAATAAGTGTCTCTTCACAATTTAGGAAAACTTGAAAAATGCTCTCTAGATTTTTAAGGGATGGCAAAAGCAAAGCAGAGAGTACCTTTCCCTTCTCTGCAGACCCAGGTGGCATTTTACAGTTGCTAATTAAAGTGGAAAAGTTAACATCCCTTTCCCCATGCCCAAAAAGTTCTACTCTCCTTTTTTGTTAATCTGGGGAATTAAAAATAGGTAGCGAAAGTGTAGCAGAAAAATGGTGAGCCTTTGAGGTTGATATACAAAATTACAAAGCACCTCTCTACTTTGTGTTTGTAACTGCTTCGCTTCCTCACCAGGCATGGGACTTCTCAGAGAAGGCTGTAGTTGGACATTTTTATAGGAAGGCGTTATTTCTCAGATGTTCTTAAATATATTCCAACAGTGCTTTTCACTTGTGACCTTAAAAAGACCATCACAACTATAAATGTCCTGCCTATCGTCTTCTTCAGACCAGAGTATGCTCTTACAGACAGTGAAAACATGATCCGTGCATATTATGTAGCTGACCAGGAATTAAAACAGAGAAATGAAACAGTTTTGGGGGGCTCCTCTCACTCTGAGGGATCCGTTCCTAAGAATAGAAACATTTTTTTGTAAACATTCTGTTAGAGGAAAAAAAAAAATCCCTCTATTTTTAAGCCTGCCATGGAAGCCATCCTTTTGTTAGAGGCTGTCTCTGAAAGGCCGTGGAACCCATTTCCATTCTCTTGGAGAACCGAGCAACATAGAACTTGCTGGAGAATATTCGAACGGTGATAGAAACCCTGAAAGTCTTCGGTGTAAATAGCAAGTGTGGGGATAGCTGAACTAATTATACATCTCCTCCCGTAAACTGAAGCAGCTTTATCTTCCAGCCTCTCCTCCCTCCTCCTGACCCTGTTCAGGAGAACCAGTTCAGCACGAGGGACCCGCACCCAGCTTGAAGTCAAGGCTGGTTCACATTTGGTATCCGTCAAGGAGACTGGCTCCCGGGGCGGCGGCTCCTCCCGCTGCCGGTGCAGCCCGTGCAGCAGATCCGCGGGTCACTGGCAGGGGAGCTCTTCCAGAGGGGCTTGTCTACCGGGAGGGGAGGCTCCCCTGCGAGCTGGCCCAGGACTCAGCACCTCCTGCCTTGTGGGACTTCGCCCTGCACGGTCAGTTCCTGCCTCATCCCTGGTCTGTGCACAAGCCCGGGTCTCCCCATCCTTGAACAGTCAGGAGGATGCCAAAAAGAAATTACCTTGACAATAATGATAATGATTCTCATGCTTTTTTTTCAGCCCCTTCCTTAAGAAAGAAAAAATTTCCAGTTGCTTTGGAAATAAATCCCTCAGGCTTGTAGGGCTGTCCTGTTGTCGCACTGCCTCGCGTTGACATGGTTTTACCTTGAGATGAAAAATTTTAAGCCCTGTTAACTAATGGATATAATTAATTAATAACTTCTATCTTTAACTACAAAGCCAATTTAAAAATGTGGATTTTAACTGAATGATGCTGGCGTGCCTGTGAATCTGAAAGAATGTTGGCTTCAGACTAGGCAGGGTTAAAGGGCAT